>NC_133787.1:15033035-15100518 GCF_003597395.2 Chelonoidis abingdonii | reverse complement strand
TGGCCATCCCTTTGAAAAGGGCAATGGCTCTTGGTAAACAACTTTAAGGGGCCTTCCCTTTTGAGAAGGGCAGTGGCCCTGCTAAACAACTTAACAGCCAGGGAGGGGAGGCCACAGGAGAACAAAAACAAAATGGAGTTTGGGGACAGCTGTAAGAGACAAAATGGAATAGGGGGATAACTGTAACAGACAACTAGAAGTAGAGGAGTAGGAGAAGGAAGAGAGGGTAAAAATACTAGTTGAAGCCTATAGGTTTATTGTCTTTGAAAGTACTTGGAGTAGATATGGATAATGATAACATGGGAAATAGGAAGTCAAGGCTAAAATTCAGCAATTATTGAGAGCAATGTCTAATAATCCTACCTTGCGAGTAAGAAATAGTAGAACAAATGAAAAAAACACCATGTCTGCCTTAACAGAAACAAAGCAATTTATTGGCCTGATATTAAAAAAAAAGAAAGGGCGGCAGGGAAGAGAGAGAAGAACGTTGGCTTGAGTCAAAGAACAGATTGGGAAACCAATGCATAAGTGCAAATAATTTAAAACACATGAAGAATTAAGTTATTTAGTTCTTTCTTCCCTTATAATCTGTATGAATCTTTCAGTTACTGAGATTGTTCTCAGGCAGAGATGCAGGTGACATTATCTCAGCCACTCAAGATTGTCTTTCTATAAACTTTGCTCTGTCAAACACATTAATCAAGACACTCACCTACTTGCTTGCCTACTTACCTAAAACATTTCTCATGTCAGTGTTCACGTCTGAAAGCTGTATCAAATATTTACCTGAATGCACATGGATTTGCTTAGATGTTTCTTTCTCTGTCTCTAAGGTATTATGGCGGGGAATGGAGCAGGATTCATTTTATGTTTAACCACTCATTTATGTGAGACTGCCAGAGACAACAGGGAGCATGCTACATAATGAGAAAATTATCCCAGGTTAACTTTATTACTATATTCTTCTGCTGACAAGAACAATACGTATGCCATATTCACTAGGTTTCAGATGGCGGATAAAAGCCCTCAAGTGTTCTCAACATAGGCTTCAACTTAACTAACAAATACTAGACAGTTAATAATACAGTAGCTAAAGCTAGGCCTTTTAAGGAACACTTAACCTTTTAATAGATAGCTCTGTTGCTTTACAGCACTGACAATCAAAATCATATTGGTGCAATTGTTTCTAGTGGCCTCATTAAGCTGAAATTCAGCCAGGCTCCCATCACATAGAGCAGCACAGCTTCAGTTTCATAAAAGGTCACATTTCAGTAACAAATGTATTAACCAGGGGAGACCCTTCACCTCCAGGCTCCAATTGTTACATTATTTTGTACATTAGAATGTCACTTAAGCGACTTTTTACAAAGTGAAGGGTCTTAAAGATATCAATGAAAATGGTACTCAGTGCATGAATGGGAACATAGAAGGTCCTCAGGATACAGCTTTAGAAACTACGTAGTAGTTATGCTGTAATGAAGGTCTCTAAAGGAAAGAGAGGGAAAGGAGAATGCTTATCTTCTTCAGCATAGAGGTCCATAATGTGGAAGACTGTTAAAGAAATCCCAGTTAAAGAGATCTCCTGAAATGTTCAGTCAATGCAATAACATTCAGAATTGCTATTATGCTTCCTCCAAGAATCTCAAAGTGTTTCCCAGATGCTAATTCAATGAGCTGTGAGGTATCTGTTATGAATACTTTTCAGATGGACAAACTAAGCCACAGAGGCCTATAGATTCCTGACCTTCACCAAGGAGAATGGAGGTGACCAAATTAATATCTATCCATTAGAGTGGCAGGATCTGTGCTGAAGGAGTATGCTGCAGCCACAGCAGTGCAGCAGAGAACAGAAGCCATGCTGCCATTGGTTCGCTACCCCCAGCTTCACTCTGTGAAGTTACAGCAGGAGTTCACATTGCCTAAGGCACCATTAACTCTCCACAACTGTTCCTGCAGATTGGGGAGCACTGAAAAGGGGGCAGGACACTGCATTGTTCAGGCTCTCCTCAACTGTCCCCTCCCCGGTTCTTACTCTCACCCTACACAGCTAGATGAAGGATTAACCCAGAAATGATCCTTCCTGCCTCTGGAGTGGAAAGAACATATGGGGCTAGTGAGATTAAGTTTCCAGTAGAGCTGGAAACAGAGCAGAGAAGTCCTGACTCCCACTCCCTGGCAGTATTGTGAATTTTACAAAACATCATCTTCCACTTATACTCCTCAGTTCAAATTGATCCTTCCCCAAGTGCAAACAGAAAAGGACAATGGCACAAAAGTTCCAAGGGGTAGGCTGTTTCCCCTCCTTTTTTCTGTAGCAAAAGGAGGCAGTAAGGCAAAGTTACAGTCTAGCCAAATTTTCTTTAGAGGTGGAGATCCTCTCAGCCCAGGCTCCTCAAAGCCCCAGTGCCACAGAGCCTGCCTCCAGCTAAGGATAAGCTTCATGCCAAGCCTCTTGGTGCCTCTCTGAAAATCAGACTGGGGATGCTGCTTGACTGACGGGATGAGTTTCCTCCCCTCTAGGGCTGAGCATCACAACTCCTGCAAGTTTGGGGGGGAAAGGATCACACCCTGCAAAAATGGAGACTCCAAATTCTGGCCTCAGATATCTGGGGTTGTAAAAGTGTAAATAAGGGTGTAATTTGGCCTATTATGGGACAGTGAGATTAGCTGCCCTTAAATCCTGCCTCCCAGTCCCTTGCTGCAACCAGCAAACCACACTGCACACCACTGGTGGTACCAAGACACACAAACTCTGTGGGTCAGACTCTGCCTTTGGATACATACTTGGCTCCCACTGATGTCCATGGGAACTGCAACAATACATATCCACCCCTTAATATAAAATAGCTGAATGTCCTGACCTCCAGGACACTATGTAAAGCTCATCTTTTGAGCAGGCATTTAGAGAGTGCTCAGATGATTGAGACTTGGAGTTTCTTTTTGCAATCTGAGGGTGGCATGTTTTGTTTTGTTGTGTTTCCTTGCTGACACAATGGTTGCTTTTTGGTGAGTGGGTTTTGCTGCTCTTTCGTTTGATCCTTATTTTTTTTTATTGCTATGGTTTGCATTTTTAGTGGCTGTCAGGAGGTGCAGAGCCTGGAAGGTGTGTCTTTTCTGAAGTCTAAATCAAAATAAATATCTGAGGGCAGACTATAACCCATACCTTCACATGTCACTAAGAGAATGTTCAGTTTCAGTTTCTCCTTCAAAAGTCATAACTAGCTGTAACGTGTGGGTGAGAGGGGGAGAGAAATCTCAAAGCCCCTGCAAAGCACTGCTCTATGGTTCTTAAGTTTGAGACGACAGAAGAGGATTTCACTAAAAGAAAAAAAAAAAAAAAAGACTGTGGAGCAAAATTCCACCCTCAAACCCAAGCTTGAGGAAGAGAGGGGAACGCAGTCCTGAATGAAGTCTTGGGATCGCTTTGCACAGGTTTTTAGCCTTTTTTATTTAAACTGAATTTAGTGATTTTGTATTAAACTACAGTTGGTTCAGCTTCTGTTGCTACGATTTCAAGCTCAGAGTGAAAAACCTTTTCTCAACTTTGGAGACTGCAGGAACACATGAAGACCAGGGACAGTGACCACATATGCAATCACAAGTATGAAGTCTTATCGGTAAAACTTTTATTAAAGCAATAAGTTAGCACAGGGGCTCTCAAACTTTTTTATTGGTGACCCCTTTCACACAGCAAGCCTCTGAGTTCGACCCCCCCTTATATAAAAACCTGTTTTTAATTTATATGTAACACCATTATAAATGCTCAAGGCAAAGCGGGATTTGGGGTGGAGGCTGGCAGCTTGTAACCCCCAATGTAATAACCTCATGACCCCCAGTTTGAGAATCCCTGAAATAAAGTTACAATTATTCATGCATATATAAATCCCACGAAAAACCAAGCAATGACTAATACTGTAGTCATACTCATATTCCCAAAGATATTCTAGGATCTTACTGATCTCTCAAGAGATGATCAATAGAGGGTGGTTCCTGTTGAGATTTCCCCTGGGTCTTCCAGTTTTACCCAGATGACCTCTTTTATATTGTTGTTCAGATTGTGCCTAACACCTTATGCATGTGTGTGAGGGTTTCAGCCCTCTTTTCCTTGCCTGTATTTTCACACTCCATGAATGTTGGAAGGCCTATTTTTCATACATTGGTATCTTAGTTCCCCTTATTCTCATTAGCATCTATGCACAGCATGTGTCCATGGTAACCTGGGGACAGAACAGAACTTTCCGTGATGTTACAATCAGGTGTTTTGTTGTCTATTGCAGTCAATTTTTCCATAACATCACCTACTGGCATTCCTTCTAGCAATCCTGTAACGTTACTGGATTAGGGTTATTTCCAGGTCACCCCTTCATGCCAAGCATTCTTAAACCTGTGGCCTAGTATGGCTAAGCTAAAATCTTACAGGCTTCAGTCGGTAGCCTTGCATTATAGCCATGCTTTACTTATATAAACACGCTTCACTCCTAAATACTTGTCAGCCTTATACTTCTATAATCCTATAATTTAAATCTCTTTAGCATAGATTAATTATATATGAAACAGTATATGCGCTGTCCATAATGCTAAATAGCACATGATAAATGGATGATAAAATGAACTAACTGGCTACAGTTCCAATAAATATGCTGATTGAAAATAAACAGGTGAAAAGTAAAAATGCTACTGCAAAAGTAAAGATTGTTTGTGTTCAAACTGCACTGGAGAAATTAGTCAAAGGCAGTTCATCCTTGTGAAAATATGACCTGTCACACTGCCAATTCAATAAGACTTTATGAAGTAAATGCTGGTCATACAAATCAAAGATACCTACAAACAACTTTGAAGGTGAATGGCAAAGATTTGCCAGTTCAAAAACTGTTTAAGATTTGACTCAAACAATGACACAAGACAACAAAAATAAAATGAATAAATACTTGAATAACAGAATATTTCTTGATTCATTTCTCATCACTTACTGGATTCACCAAGGCTGGACATCACATGCCCTTTCTCCTACTTTATTTTTTCTTGGGTTTCCACAATAACCACTGCTAATCCCACACGTACTTACTTTGAGAAAAAGGAGGGGAACTGAATCAGGATATTTAAGGACAGTTCAAATAGCATCCAGGGCCGGCTCCAGGCCCCAGCGCGTGCTTGGGGCAGCATGCCGCAGGGGGCGCTCTGCCGATTGCCGGCAGGCGGCTCTGGTGGACCTCCCGCAGGCGTGCCTGCGGAGGGTCCGCTGGTCCCACGGTTCCGGTGGAGCATTCACAGGCACGCCTGCGGGAGGTCCACCGGAGCCGCGGGACTGGCGAGCGGCAGAGTGCCCCCCGCGGCATGCCGCCGTGCTTGGGGCGGCGAAATGGCTAGAGCCAGCCCTGATAGCATCACAAGGTTCTCACCTTATTCCGTGATCCTAGCCTGCTATTTGCTTTATTGATCAGCTTCTATCCCATACATTTATGTTAGAAGCAGCTTCACAGGCAAAGAAAATCTGAACTGCCTCCCCAAGGATGAATATGTTGAGTATGCCACTAGTTTGATTAGTTGTTTTTTTTTAAACCAGATCTATAACAAAACATTTTTAAACAAACAAACAAAAAATGGAGGAGGGGGAGATTTTCACTGAAATGTTTCATTTTTGTCAAAATTTTAAAGTTTTTCAACAAAAAATTGAACTAAATTTCTTTTGCTAAATCCTTTCAGGTTTTGGTAAAATGATTCTAATTTTTAGTTTCCAAATCCCACAAGAAAACCTATTTATTTATTTTTACCAAAAGCTGTTCTCAGAAACTGAACTTTTTCTGTTTTCACTTTTTCCACAGCTACTTTTAAAAAAAAGTTTTCAGAATTTTCCATACACACACAAAAAAACCCAAAAAAACAAACAAAAAAACCAACTACAAACCTGACCTTTTTCAGCCAGCTCTTGACTTTCCCTCACCCTCCACCCCCAATTTCTGGAATCATAGAGCACCTCTTCCTTGATTCTATCTACCTACCTATAATCTATATCCCTATCTTAGGTACTTACATGCCCCCCACTGTTGTACAATCTTCAATGCATTTAACCTCTCAGCACCTCTGTGAGGTGGGCCTCAGTCTAGCCGAACAGCAGCAGCAGACATAGTCTCCCAACAAACATACATGCTCACCTGTGTGACTACCAGGAACATCTGAAGTTAAAATTATTTTTCAAAATCAAATGAACTCTATGCAGCAAATACAAATAGTCAGCTGTGTTGTTAAAAATAGCAAGAGTTACTAACAGGATGAGCAGTTTGTTTCTGAGTCAGACCCTCCAAACCCCAAACAAAGCTGAATTCAGGATAGAGTTGGCAATTAAAATCCACTGTGTATTGATTCATTTCTATTAATAATTAATAGTATGTTTTTGACTACTCAGTGTATCTGCATCAGGACTCCACAATCCAGAAAGTACAATCCCTAATGACACTCTACACTTATTGGCATCCATTCAAGGAATTCAGATCATTTTGAGGCTTAATTCATTAGTATTTTTACTGCTCCTTCTTTATACGTAATTATCCCAATTTTGCACATGACTAAATGAGGCAAGCAGAGATTAAGAGCCTGATCTCTAAATTATGTGCACAACTACATGTGAAAAAATACATTGCATCTGCACCCCTAGTTTATACATGCAATTTGAGTCACTATAGGCATGAATCAAAAAATTGTATGCAAATGGACAGATATTCATCATGAGTTTGATCCAGAGCTCACTGAAGGCCACGGCTACACTAGAAAGCAGCACGGGTAAAAATTCTTCCGGCATAAAGCTGCCGACATCACTATTGTATGAGAGCATCACATTTGACTGCCATAGATGGTGCAGTGCATTCACATATCACTAGGTTGTATTGGCAAAAGTCGTGCTGCACTGGTAGGCATCCCAGTGTCCCTGACATCACTGTCTGGTGCACGGCCCTATGGCAACTCTTTTTGGGTGCACAGAGGGATACCACCACTTATCTCAGGGAATTTTGGTATTTAGGAGTCAAGTTCATAGAATTTCCTCTGATCCATCCCATAATCCACTCTTTTTCACACTGGCTTTCTGTTGCTCTGCCATCTTGCCAGGAGAAATGTGACTGCTGCACAGCTCCGTGGAGCAGTCACATTTGTTAGAGAGAGGGTGACCTATTCTTTTGTATTTGTGGAACCTCAACAGCCACCACAGCAACCAGCCATGCAGCAGCGAAAAGAATACTGAGGCGAAGTGGGTGATGCAGACAGAGAATGAAAGTTATCAGCTGCTTCAGGCATTCACTGACCAGCAGCATACTGTAGAGTGGGTTGCAACCTCAGACTGCTATGGGTTGGTAGGCAATGAACTCAGTACTGGCAAATGTACAGTGGGGACAGTTGTCATTCAGACATGCCAGGCCATTAAACATGTCCTTTGGCACAGGACTGTGACTCCAGACAATGTGCAGTAAATGGGCTTCCCTAATTGTAGATGCATATCCTGATGGAATGCATAGCCTGATTCTACCTTCTTCCTCCCCTTGCCATTCCTCTGATTACGCAAACAGAAAAGGGACTTCTCCAAGGTTATGCAAGCTCTGGTAGATCACTGTGGATGTTTCACCAACATTAATATTGGTTTATCAGGGATGGAACATGGTGCTCGCATCTTTAGGAATACATGACTTTTCAAAAAGCTACAAGGAGGGACATTTTCCCCAAACCACCATGTTCACATATGGTGGGGTTATAATGCCAGTTGTGACTCCTGAGGACTCAGCCTACCCCTTTGCTGACTCACAGAGCTAGGCAATGGGCAACTGGATGGCAGCAAGGAAAGATTTAGCTGTCCAGTGGTTCCTAACCTGCGGTGCAATCAGCACACAGCTGCAATCCATGTGACATCATCAAGACTATACAGGGAGTATTGGATTCAGTCCACATAACACATGGGGCCACATATGTGCCCCACAATGGTAAATAGGTTGAGAACCACTGACAGCTGCAGGATAATTATGGATTGTGTATCTAACAGATTAAAGGAGTGGTGGAGATGTTTTATGACTAGGCTAGATCTCAGAGAACCTAATATTCTATTGTTATTGCTGCATGTTGTGTTTTTACATATGCGTGAGGCCAAGGGGAAAATGCTATCAGCAGGGAGGAGAAGGAGAGTGGAAAGACTGTCTGAAGATTTTGAATATCCTAACACAAGGACATCCAATCGACAGAAGTTGTAAGAACACACTTGACAGTGTGCCATAGGCAAACAGAATGCTGCTTTGTCCATTTTTTGTCACTTTGTGCGTATATGGTACATGTCCAGGCTATGGATATTCATGAACTTTTATGACTCTTAGGAGGAATTAGTGACTTGGGGTGGGGCAGGAGAGTTACATCTCTATCTTGTAGAGAAAATAAATGTTTTTCAAAAACAGTGAATCTTTACCGTGCAGTAATAAACTACTAAAAAAAGTGCAAAATGCTGACTGCTCTGACTTGTGTCACAGGTTAGTGTACGTGTACTCATAGCAGTCCTCATTGTCCATGGTGAAGTATGGAAGGGAAAGTGTTTCAGGGAATTTTGGTGCCTTGAGGGAGGGTTTATGCTGTGGCCCAGAAGCAGGAACTGTCCACCTAGTGGAATGGCTGCTGAGGTGTAGGCCTCTGGATGCTCTACTCCATAAAACGTTGGAACAACTGGGTTGATCTGAGGTGCTGCATGATGTTTTGGATAACTTCTGCCTTTCTGCCTTTCCTCCACCTTCCATGCCCTGGTATCATGGGCGCCAAACTCAAAAGTATTAAACAGCTCAAACAACAAACATCCGCCCATGTCCATTTCTTCTTCCTCCTTCTCATGATCAGTCTTTCAGCACATGTGGAAGGGATGGTCCTCAAGGATACCCCAAATCAGGTTTACTGATAAACAACTAGACAGATAGCCATTGTTAGATTTACAGAGCTAGCACACACCAAAAGATAAATGCCACAACTATTTAAATTTTTCCCCATATAGATCTACATAAAAATATGAACAAGGTCACACACAACTGCTTGCTTCAGGGCCATGTAACATCACATGCACACCATGAGGAGTATATGGAGGTTTTTTCCAAACTCTCTTGCCACAATGGGCCAGGTGTATAGGTCCTGGGTTATTGCAGGAATAGTGTAGTAAACACTGCTATACTTATTACAGACAGTGCTGATCCTGGTGGATATAGGGTCCCAAAGGTCCAGAGAAGGCAACTGCTTGAGATGGTTTGCAGTTGCCAGGCCTTTATGCTGTCAGTCTCTTCACAGCAATGGTAACAGATCACTGAAGAGTGTCATGGGAAAATGTTATACCATAAGTGGGAAAAACAAGGCTGGTCTTGCTAAAAATGCACAGGCAAAGATCAAACAATACTTCCTTGGATTTTCAGTCTGGAAAACCAAAATATTGTATTTTAGGTTAGAAAACTCGCATGCAATAAATTTAGAATACTTTTTCTGTACAATCATACAGTCTGAATGCCCAGTTACTGTCTTGCTTGTAAGATTTCCTTTGTATTTCCAACGTAGATAATTTGAATGTTCAGGTACTAGTTTGTGTATATTTCATTTTCTGTGTATTCTGGTTTTCATCCTGCACATTTAAAAAAAAAAATGAATGCTTCAAAGGCTTCTGCTAAAGCATGTATTTGGGAGTGGTTTTTGATTTTTTGGCTCAGTTCTGCCAATGCATACTCTTAAAATAAACTACTTGACAAAAGAATTCCTTTGTTCCCTACCTGCATATGGTCGGCCGCCATTATGGAAGAAGCACAGAGAAGAGGTAAAGTTTCATGGACAGGGGGCAAAGTGAAATAAAAAATGTGCAAAAATGTGCAGTAGATAATGTCTACCTGAGTCTCCTTCTCCTTGCTCAGTGGTTTCCCTCCCTGCTGTTGGCTGGGTCTCAAAGAGCTCTAACTATCCATGGGCCTGTATCCTTCTCAGCAAGTTCTCTCTGCTTGGATGCAATTTTGGGGTGCCTTCCTTTGGATATCACTGTCATTTGTGGGCCCTCCCACCACCACAACCACTCAGTATTTAGCTCTACACACTAGCTATGGATTGGGTAGCACATCCTATTTTGTTGCTCTCCTTCACTTTTGGTAAGACCGACACAGTTCCTTCCCCTTTGCCCAGTATTGGAACTTGTCCATATTTTGTACCCCAGCTTCGGCATTACTTTGAAGTATGTGTATAACCATCTTTATTCTGTGAGAAATTGGCACAGAAACAAAGCACTAACTGTCACAGAAGCGTGTCTAATATTTTGTACTGATAGGCAGTGGGCGATAAAACTTAAAGGACAAGTACAGCCTGCAATTCTAACATCAAATCGACCAACTGAAGTAGCACATTATTAAGGAAGGGAAAGACAGATAAATTATGGCCTGATCTCAATGGAGCCACCACCTAAGAATCTGGCTCTGAGAGTCAGAACAACAAATGCAGCTTGTTTGTTTGCCAAGGAAGTTCTCTTCTGTACAGATTTCATTAAAAAAGAAAAACATGCTAGATTTCAAGGTGCTGGACTGATAGCAGCCACAGTGTAAGATCATACTCTATCATGTCCGAGAGAGAGCATCTCCTGGTGACAGTACTTCTGTTCTCATTATATGAATCTGGCTCTAAATTCTGCAGTTCTAGCTCATCTTGAATTATAATAGCCCCTTATATTCATGAAGTTCTCAAAGCATTTTGCAAATGTTTTTGGGCTCACCATTGAAAAAGCAGCCACTTTGGTAGAAAAAAGCCTTCATTCTGTACCAGAAACACTGCACAACAGGTAGTTAGTTTTTTAGTGGGAGAAGTAAAGAGTTACTATCCAACTGTATACACAATGGCAATTATAAGTAAGCATAATATTATGCTTATTTGGAATTTGGTCAGGCCACTATTTTAACAATATATTTAGTTCTATGAAAATTGCCAAGGGAATTAATTGACTGCAAGTATTTGGGGCCTCAGTTTAACATGTCATCTGGATGGATTTAATTACCACATAATCTGCATTCTGGTGTACAGGACAGGGTAATATTGTTTTACATTAGCATTATTGAGCCTAGTTCTAATCAGTTGTGCCACTGTAAATTTGAAGTAATTCCATTAAAGTCAATAGATCTGTAAAACTAATGAGAGATTAGACTCAGGCCCACCGTGCAATTTAATAATTACTGGTGTTAGAAATGGCCCAGTACCTCTCTGTACTGTTATCAGCTTGTTGTGTACGGACCCAATCACTGCTTCCAAGCTACCCGGGTGCGGATGGAGTCTAGTCACTGTTTCTAGTTCTGGAACACTAGGGCACACTCCCAGGCTCAGACTTCTTGTCTGACACCCTTCCCTGGGATATGGGTTGCTGCCGCTTAGCCAACTTAGTCCCAAAACAAGTGTTGGAGACCTGCCAAAGCCACTCCACTTAGATGGAGCTCTAAGGGAACATGTGGAAGTAGCTGGCACTTTGGCCTTCTAGTTTAACCCATTTGGGGACAACATGGTAGGATAGTTAGGAACACACGTTAGCAAAGGAATTGTTTTTACTGCAGTCACTTTATTGTTCAAGCACTCAAAAGTTACCAATTTCTGAAAGTAACAAAAGTCCTGAGATGCACCCTGACCCTTCCACAGTCTGAGGTTCAGCAGTGCAGTCAGAGTCCCTCCTGCAAGTCCTTTTTCCAGGTGGCTATGATTGGCCTCTTGCACAGAGCAGAATCCCATTCTTAGAAAGAGCCCCCTCTTTGTGCTCAAATGGAGAAGCTCCAGACCCATGTTTAGCCCATTCTTGTGGGCCACCATGTAGAGAAGCCATTGTTCCATAGGGAGCCCTGTAGTTGAGAGAGAATCAGAATTGATGGTCCTGGACTGCACAATTGATAACTTCTCAGTAAATCCTTCAACAAGGTGACAGGCACCTTCCCTCGGCAGGGCAGCTGGCTGGAATGCAGTGTAATAGACTTGCCATGGGCAAGCTCGGACCTGTGCTCAACACATAGTATAAAAGAGATTTTATAATTTGATGAGGCTATACCCACTCCATCATTATCTGTAGATCCTGTTCTCTAATGCCACATGCAATTTAAAACAGATAAACAAATGGTATTGAATTATTAAAAAACAAAATAGGATTAATGAAGTCAACAACACAGTTCATTTTACAGTGAAATGCAGCCTACAAAATGTTCTAGCTAAACAAAAGTAAATTTTCCTTTTGTTTTCATTTCCTAAAATAAGAATTACTGTAGCACTTTTGATAATGGCATTCCTTGAAAGACGCATACTCTCAGCTATCACAAGCATTACAGTTTTAATACAACTTTGTTTATAGCGGTTGTAAATAAAGAATATTCATTAGTCAAGTGCCCAGTTTGACAGCAGCTTTGTTTTTACACAGATTGTTAAATTATGTATCCTGCTGATTTATTCATAGCCTTTGAGTGCGAAGCTTAAATACTGTATACGAAAGAGCTGCAAAAAATACTGGCCAAAAAAAAAAAAAATGTCCAGGGATTCTGAGTTTGGGGGGAAAGGGCAAGGAGGACATGAATTAGCAGTTTTCTTCCACAGTTTTTCTTTTACAGGAGGATTCGAAGGGAGAATTTACACTGACCTGTAAATTAGAAAAACTGTGCTGCTGGTGATATTCCATAAGGAGCTTCATGCTGAGCAGTCAAACTAAGCCAAGTATAAGCAGCAGAGAGTCCTGTGGCACCTTATAGACTAACGAAGTGGGTATTCACCCATGAAAGCTCATGATCCAAAACGTCTGTTAGTCTATAAGGTGCCACAGGACTCTACTGCTTTTACAGATTCAGACTAACACGGCTACCTCTCTGATACTTAAGCCAAGTATGTTTCCGTTTTTGTCTACACTACGGAGACTATGCTGCATAACCCTAGGGTGTATACGCAGCCTATGCTGACAGAAGGGTTTTCTTCTATTGGTGTAGGAACACCACTTCCAAGTGAAGTTAGCTATGTCAATGGATGCCCTTTCCCATCTGCATAGCTGTCAACACTGGGGATTGTGTCCATAATGCTACTTCAGTCACAGGTGTGTTTTTTCCACATTTCTGACCAATGTAGCTATACTAATATGACTTTCAGTGTAGACCAAGCCTCAGTTTCACATAGGCAATGTTGGGGGAAAATGATTGTAATGATGTACCATTGTCACAGGGACTTGTTCTCCTGCTTCAGGATACAAGCAGCTCCCATTGATCTTTATGGGAGTATTTCCCTTCTTTTTTGTGGCTGATATTTACTTCTCCTTGATATGTTTTTGGATTGTAAAATAAGTAGGTAATAGAAAACTCTTCAAGAGACACATACACATAAACAGTGTTTTGGTTATTAATCCTCCCACAGACAACTGGCTGATTTGAATAAAAAATACTCGGTCTATTACTGCATACCTTCAGACTGATGGCTTTCAAGTGACACCAATCATATTATAGTGGAGCAATGCTCTATGATTCCATTGGAGACAACGTATATTCACATATTACCCTTTGATTTCAATATCTTTCGAACTCTGATTTGTACCATCTAAGCACCAAAAGCTATCTGAATAATTCTTGTATATTATACACATTAAATTAAATATGATCTGTGTTTATAAAACAGGATTGCTTCATTAATAAAATGCATTGAAAAGATATAGCTGTCTCAACAGCAATTTTGTCAGTTAAAATACAGTGATATAACTAGAGTTTTTACACTTCAGTGCTTCTTATGAGGGAGTGAAATGCTTATTAAATAGTGTTGTACATTATTCTCCAAATCTTCTTTTTATGTCTATTTTAAGCATTTGATTATTGCCTGGCTAATAATAGGTGTTTCTTTAGTCAAAGAACAGACTAGAGGAGATAGTATAAATTGTAGCATATAATTGTTCACTGACTGCCATTGATAATTCCTAGCTACTACGATATGAAAATCTTCCTCTTACGTTAGTAGCTAATTTATCATGTAATAGTAATTAAAGTTGTGGGAATCACAAAAAACCCACAGAGAGCAATCTTATTGTATTTTATTTATTTATTATTTATAAAATATACGACATTTGCTATACTCATGAATCTAGGCAAACCCAGGTAAAGTCAATGGCAAGAAATTACACACAAAAATGTATTTCATAGGTTTGAATTCCACTGAGGAGGGGCCCAATAGGCCTAGTGACAATAATTATTATTGAAACAAATGGGAATATGTCAAGGAGGAAGACCTTGAAGAGAACTATGATTAAGCAACATGAAGTGGCAGGAGACTATCTACCCACCCATACAAGGACTGGTGTATTCCAAGCAAGACTAGACTTTCCAGAAAAATACTAGTGCATGTGGAAAAACTGGAACATACAGTTACTCTTAGAGTCTGATGGTATGAAGTCAGAGTGCATTCACAGATCATTTTCAAAGGAAAGAAAAATAGGAAGAACCAATCTCCAGTCCTTTGAAAAGTGTGTGGCTCATCCCCCAACACCCAAAGATTTCAACTGAGTTATTATGGATTCACAACAATGTAATTGGGGACACAATCTGACTCAAGTACCATAAGGAGGAAATTTTTCTGCCATTCCTGTTTTCCTCTTCTAAAGAAAATAGCTAATTCAGGAAATGATAAGGAAATAAGCAATTCATCAAACACCAGGACCATATCAGCTGAAGGAGGCTTGACATTGTGATCTTTTATACAAGGTTTCTCAGAATGTCTTGGTGAGGAATATTGCATAAAGCAGTTTTGGATAGAAGCAGATGTAGACCTTTCCTTTTACGAGCACCAAGGAATCATAGATTTGCTATGCAAGTTCTTTATGTTTACTCTATGCACAGCCACAGGTGCTGAAACCATCCTCCCTCTCTGCTTCTCATTCCAATCAACCACCCATAAAGTAGTTATACACTGCATTTTCCAATTCCGTACCAATGTAACAGGCAGAACAGGCAACAGAGCCAAATGGAATCCAGAACCAGTAAATCATTCTAGCCTTCTAAGCCCTTTTCTTCCACATTAACATTAAGATTAATGTGTCTCATCAGTGAACTGGCAACAAGAGCTTTAGTAAAAACAAGAACAACTAGTGGCCTGGTTTCCTTTTTTACTCAGGGCAAGGGCATCATAAAAATAGTAATCTGAAAAAGGACTCTCTCTTTATGTTAAGTAATTTCATTTAATTTGAAAACCAAAACAGATTGCATATCCAAATGCATATCATCATTTGAAAACATCCATGGAATTACAAGATCTTTGGGTAACTATTCTAGATGGCACATTTGCATTTTTTTTTCTTCTGTAAGTATAAAATATTTGTGAAAGGTGTCAGATTCTGTCATGAGACTGAAATCCTTCTTTCATGCCACCAAACAAATACTGCTTGGGTACCGACTTCCTGTACGGCACTACTCCTAACCTGTGGGGATTCTGCTGAAGGTGAGAGAGCAGATCAGTCTAAGAACCTATTCAGTCCTTGGCCTCCTCCAAGTCAGTTAACCAAGGTGTTTATTATTATTTTGCTGCCATTTGCAATATGGCCACTTGTCCTGAGACTACTAACTCACTTCAGACTGGACATTAGTAGGGTTGCCAACCCTCCTGGATTGGCTAGGAGTCTCCCTGAATTGGCCTCAATCTCCCAGTGACTATTGAAACGAATCTGGGAGATTTTAATAGGCTGCTAAAAGTCCAGTTGGTGATGCAGCGGGCCTAAAAAGCAGGCTACTTACCTACCCTGGCTCTGCGTGGCTCCCAGAAGTGACCAGCATTTCCCCCTGGTTCCTAGGTGCAGGAGTGGCCAGTGCTGCCCCCGCCCCAAGCGCTGACTCTGCAGCGCCCATTGGCCGGGAACCATAGTCAGTGGGAGCTGCAGGGGTGATGTCTGCAGAAAGGGGCAGCATGTGGAGCCATCTGGCCACCCTTAAGCCTAGGAGGCGGACATGCTGGTCACTTCCAGGAGCCGCTTGAGGCAAACGCTGTCCGCAACCCACATCCCTCACCCCTTCCTGCACCCCAACCCCTGCCTCAGGCTCAGCCCAGAGCCCCCTAGTAGACTCCAAACCCCTCGGCCCTACCCCCCATCCCAGAATCCACACCCTAACCTCCAAATCCCCTCCTGCATCCAAACTCCCTCCCAGAGCCTGCACCTCACACCCCCTCTGGGATCCCAACCACCTGGCTCCAGCCCAGTGAAAGCGAGTGAGCGATGGAGGTAGGAGGAATGGAGTAAGTGGGGGCGAGGGACTTGGAGAAGAGGCAGGGCAGGGGCATGGCCTCAGGGCAGGGGAAGGATGTTTGGGTTTGTGCAGTTAGACAGCTGGAAACCCTAGCCATTAAATAGCCTTCACATGCTAATGTCCCTGCACTACTACTGGGCTGAATTTTAGCCAGTGACCTGGTGCTGAAGGTCCTTTATCCCACTGCCAGTCCAACTCCTAAATCCTAGAATGTCTATTCCCATTTTCAAATATCCAAATCTGTGCATTGCCAAGTCCAGAAAAGCTTAAAGAACTGATCTGAGTAATGTTGTTATTTAAAACATAAAGTAAACTATAAATTTAATTAGCTTTATAAGGGATTAGAAATTTAGAGTCCTAAACTAGATTAGAGATTTTCTGAGACAGCTTATTAAAATTATTTATTCTAAAATATCCTTCCTCTTGAGAAGAGCATAACATGACAAAAAACATACACATGGACTCCCACTGAATGCACAGACTGATATGTGCAGTCCATATTCTAATTATGGATGCCTAAAGTGTAGTCAATATAGGCACTTACCTGCTAATATACAGGCCTACAGAAGTGTAAATCCATACAAGTTTAGGAATCCAGGTTTGCAAATTGTGCCCATGGACCCCCTACACATCACATGGCTGGCCCTGAAAATGCACCTCTTTTCACATGTGGGATGTGAGCTGTTGGAGCTGTTTTCCTTACAGCCACCAGAGTCTTCCTTTGTTTTGAGGGTTTTGTTTGTTCGGTTTTTTTGGTCAGTCACTTTGCCAGCTGTTCACCTTACATCAAGCATAGAAACTGAAGAATTGCTGGGTGGTGGTGATGGGTGAATGAAGCAGACACTTTCCTTAAAGGAAGCGGTTGCTAAACTGGAAGAGCAGAAAAGCCTTTTATTCTAAGGTGGGGGGGGGAACACTCTTCACAGTGGAGATGAAAAATATTGTATTTCAGTTCTGGAAAGATCCTGTTCTTTCTACAGTGGAGAATTTCTTTTCCCCCACAGCACAATCTGTATAGCCCCTAGCCTTTCAAAGATCTACGAAGTGGCAAGAAATAGATTCAAAACTATTTACATATATTTTTATTTTTAGAAATTATTTTATGATTGCAATGAATGTGTCAGACAAAGACATTCTATGGCATGATATTCAAATGAGGCAGTTAAGGTTTCATGCTAAGCACCTCAAGCAGTTACATCTTTTATTGCTGTTATTGGAATAATAATATATACTGGGCTTTGACTTGTTGACTGCTATTTTTATTTATTACTTGTGTAGAGCCGCAAATGTACACAGCACTCCACAACTGGTTAGAAAAAAACAATCGCCTTAAGAAGCTCACAATCTAAAGGAATGAATATGTACCATTGACAAATAAATTTGGGTGAATAAGTATTAACTAATGTTTTCAATTAATTTCATCCTCTTTTTCTAATTGTCTGCAATTAGTGGCAAAATTCTCAAATGTATTCATTTTAAAAATCATTTGTGAAAGGTCTCCAGTAACTAATCCTTTTACTGCAGATCATTTGCAAATTTTGAATCGCTAACTCTTGCAAATGGAAATCCAAAATCCATGCTGTGTTGGCTATTTTTGTAAACTGCATAGTATTGGATGGCTTATGTAAGTAGCTAACAAAGCACAAACTGTAAAATGTGAATTTGCAATTAAAACAAATTTCAATTTGGGGATAATTACATAAGCTAATCAATCAGAGAACAGAGGCAATACCACATGACATCCTAAACAACAGAACTGGCGTTTTGGAATATTTGCATTTAAAATTTGGATTTTTAAGTTCAACTAAGATTAATTATTAGGGCTTTCGATTAGTTGCAGTTAACTCATGCAATTAACTCAAAAATAATTTGTTATTAAAACAATTTACCATGATTAATCACAGTTTTAACCACACTGTTAAACAACAGAATACGTTTTCTACATTTTCAAATATATTGATTTCAATTACAACACAGAACACAAAGTGTACACTAATGCATGTCCTCTAGAATGGTGGTTGAAGCACGAAGGAACATATGAATCTTTAACGCATCTGGCATGTAAATATCTTGCAATGACAGCTACAACAGTACCATGTGAACACCTGTTCTCACTTTCAGGTGACACTGTAAACAAGAAGCAGGCAGCATTATCTCCTGCAAATATAAACAAACTTTTATATGTCTGAGTGATTGGCTGAACAAGAAAGAGAACTGAGTGGACTTGTAGGAGCTAAAGTTTTACATTTTTTTTAATGCAGTTATTTTTTGTACCTAATTCCACATTTGTACGTTAAACTTTCATGATAAAGTAATTGCATTACAGTACTTGTATGAGGTGAATTGAAAAATACCATTTCTTTTTTTTTTTATAGCACAAATATTTGTAATAAAAAATAAAGTGAGCACTGTTTACTTTGTGTTCTGTGTTGCAATTGAAATCAATATATCTGAAAATGTAGAAGACATCCAAATTATGGAAATAAATGGTATTCTATTATTAACAGTGCAATTAATGATGATTAATGTTTTTAATTGCTTGACAACATTAATTATATAACCAACAAAGGGCCAATTCAGAATTTTATAATCAAAATACAATTCAAAATTCAATTTGGACAATCACTTCTATCTTAAATTTCACTTTTCTCGAGTATTCATGCTATTAAACTTTTCAACCAACCATATTAACAAGGAGTGGAAGACACTATTCTTGGTGGACTTGGCAAAAAAGTTGAGAATTTCCAGAAGAGATTTAAAAGGAGTGTGGTGTTGTCTAATATAAACAAGTTAGGAGTACAAGCAGGGCCAGCTTTAGCCATTTTGCCACCCCAGGCATGGCGGCACACTGCGGGGGGCGCTGTGCCACTCGCTGGTCCCGTGGCTCCTGTGCACCTCCCACAGGCGTCCTGCAGATGCTCCACCGGAGCCACGGGACCAGCGGACCCTCTCAGGGATGCCTGCGGGAGGTCCACCGGAGCCGCCTGCCACCCTCCTGGCAACCCAGCAGAGCGCCCCCCTCAGCATGCTGCCCCAAGCACGCGCTTCGCGCATTGGGGCCTGGAGTCGGCCCTGAGTACAGGTAAGCCAAAATTAGAATGAGTTATCCTTGTCTCTTCCCTATGAACTTTGAGGCTAAATCAGATAAATGGCATCAGGATCCAAAATTACCTCATTTGGATTTTACAAGCTGAAAATGTTATCAATGACTTCTTGAGAAACCTGAACTATTCTAACCTTCGGCTCCACCTCTGTCTGAAATAAAGACAGGCCCAAACCAAATCCTGGTCATGTCCATTGCCAGGTTACCTCTGGACTCCAACAATTCATCCAATAGCTCTCTATCTTTAGAGCTCCTTGGGTTCTGATTAACCATGTTGGGAGAAAATATATTGTCCACTCTGTCTCCCTTTATCTTCCTACCCTTCTCGCTCCTTTGCTTGTTTACTCTTCTTTTTCTTCCTTGTACCTCCTGTCTCACGCTGGCTGTGAACAGAAATGAGCCTGAAATAAGCCCCAGAACTAACTACTCAAATTTGGAGGAAGTTTGAATCTGGATCCAAATTTTTGGGCTGACCCTCCCCCATCTTCAGATCCAAAACTACAGATAGGAACACCCCCAAAGCTTTGTGGACTTTCAACCCAGTTGCCTGAGAGCTGGGGGTAAAATGTGGCTGGCACAAATGGGGTTATTTCATTTCTGGACAGTAGATCGTGTAGGTACCTTACCCATGGTAAGGAGGAGTCTAACACAATTTTTTTTTTCTGAACAGGTTGAGCCATCTAATTAATTATAATAGCTTGAGTCAAAACTTTCCAAAGGAGGAGTTCAAGCTGGGAATCAGCATAAAACAACCATGGAAACTGATGTTACTTAAATACTCTGGTGTATTCCAAATTTTAACTTTGATTAATTAAAGTAGCCAAAAACGTGCAGCACATGTTGTTATCTCAGTCCGGGAGGTTTTTAAAACTCCCATTTCTTTGATTGTGCTGCTACTTTAGCAGAATAAAAATTCCATTTTTCCCCCTTCACTTTTACAGAGTTCCCCTTCTAGTTGTGTCTTAAAACTGTCAAACATGCTTTACTGCTTCCAAATAAACATATCATTTTTGGCAGAATTAGTAGATGGGAAAGGTAGGAACATTGTTGTTTTAGGAGTTCATATAAAAAGCAAATTTTAATGTTTCAAAATTTAAGGCTTTCCTAAAGTTTTAAAATATATCCTCCCCTGACTCTATATGCGATGTTGTCGAAAGCATTATGAAGTGTCCCTTTGGAAAAGTAAAGCTGATTAATTAGAGTATGTCTCCGTTGTAGGATTCAGCAGCTATATAAACAGTCATGGACTTTTCTTAACAAGTATTTAATTATTGTTTTTAAATGTTTTGAAAAGTTGAAATGATTTAATGGTGAGCCATTTTGCTGAGCACAGTAATTGGAAGGTTTGTCAATTAGAAAGCAGTACCCTCAGTACCCAAGACTGTACTGGAGCAGAATTGTTTTAACTGGAGGGTATTTTGCTGGGAAGATTCTTCTGACATGGGCATTCTGCACAAAGGGGAAAAAGTAAGGGAATTGAGAAGACATTCAAAGAACAAAGTTTCAACTTAAGTCTCCTACCCAAAGCTTTCAAATTGGAAAATTGTGTCATTTGTGGGAAAGTGAATTCTCAATCTGTTTTCATATTAGTCCAGCAGGGACAGCATGGGTCTCAGTACGTGCGCCCTTCACCTCCATGTCACCAGGATGAATCCAGCACAGGGTAATATCTTTCAGTTGCTATTGGCATTTAATGGCATATTGGCATCTGCTTAGCCACGTGGAGGCCAGTTATCAGTGGACCAGTCTACATATGACCAAAACTACCACTGGCACTACTAACTGGTATTCTTGTTGATAATCTTAGCTGAAAAAGCTACTGGCTGAAAGGGCTATATGGAAAGAATTACCCTATCACCCCCAGCGGTGGCCTTTTCTGGTGAGGAATGAGGCACATTGCTGGGGCAGGGTGGGGTAGCTGGCACTGCTCATGCAAGTTTTGAGACAGGATTTACCAAAACAGATCAACAGAGAGCTTCAGTTTTCAGGGCTATTGACCTAACACCTCTTTTGGATATTCATGTTATCAAACAATTTAACATTTTAATCAAATAAAGTGTTCCTCTAACCCCCAAATAATCCCACTAGCACACAATGCTCTTAGGAATCAGGAAATAGAGAGCAAAAATATTAGGTATAAATGTGCACTTCCACACTAAAACCTGAAAAATTGGTATGCTGTAAATTGTAAACATTAGTCTAAACCAGAAAAAAACCCCAAACCTCACAATGTATGCTTGTCTGTAATCCGGGAAGCAATATTTCAGTATTCTCCAGTGTAACCATAAATGACATGGTCATCTCTAATTTGGTGTCCAATATCTGACCAACCTTAGTTCATCCACAGACAAAAGCAGGCATGTCTAATTTTCTAACCAATCACTGCAATTCTTTACTTACCAACCAATAATTCTGCCATCTCTAATTTACCAATAAATAATTCTGCACTCTCAAATTTACTAACCGATAATGTGAGCAATTTGCTGACCAGAGATTGTGACAACTGGTAGTGCCCCTAGTGAACAGTAATTTGCTAAGCAATATTTGGAGCTTTTCCCCCTTAGCCATAAAGAACTTTAGTGATCTTGGAGTCAGTACTCATTGCTTTGGCCTGAAACTCTTCAATGCCGATACTAAGTCTTTTACAAAGTAAGTATTTGCTTTCTGTGTGAATATGCTGTTTATCCACATTGACTGTTTAGAAACTGCACAGATCTGTTTGGAATTTCTGTGAGTTGGAATATTGTTGTCATTATTAGGAAATTAGCATTTGAGAGGAACCTTCTCCTCTTTCTCTCATCCCCAGAAGTTGTTCTCAGCACACTGCAAATTTCTCCAACAGTGTTATTGCCATCATGCAGGGGGATTTGGCTAGGATCCCACAACACTTGAACAGAGTGTGTTGGTGAAGGAGTGACACAGTTAGCCAACTGTGTGACCCCAGCGACCTTACCACCCAGGTTGATCCTGCTTGGGCAAAGAGTGGAGCAAAAGGAGTTCATGTGTAAAGCAGAAGTGATTAATTTGGCTTGTCTAACTCCACCAACCCTTGGCACAAGTGAAAAAACAGATCTTGAAACATTTTTAATGAAACAATAGTGGCACTTATTTGATAATTTCATCTGCAAGCCACTTCACCTACGACACTTATTAATCTTTACTAACACCCTGACGAAGTGAGCAAGCACTGTAATCTCTATTTTACAGAGGGAAAATCTAAACAGAGTTAAGGGCACAGATGGAGTTACTGTCAGTGATGAGATTATACTAAGAGGTCCTGGCTCCCCGTTCTGTGATCAGACAACTACACTTGACTTCAGAAAAATGCAAAATACGACTAATAGTGATTTCTCTGAGAATCTCTCATTTTTTTCAAAATTATATGACAGCAAATTTATGAAGGGCTAAATGATGACTTTTGGGTCAGCTCCAGGGAAAGGGTGGGACATAAACTGCACTACCACTCAAGTTAGCCCCGAGAGGCAATGAGACAAGGGGGAGCCTGGAACTGAATTGATTCTGTGGAGATGGGCAGAGATCTGATTAACTGGGGGAGTGGCTTCTCATCCCTCCCCTCCATGGTCCCCTCTCTCTCTCTCTGTGTCTCCCCTCACTCCAGACCTCCTGCCTCTCTCCATTGCTCTCTAATCCCCCACATGTCCAGTATTTCATGCTGTGCCTCTCCTCCCCTTTAGGGAAGCACCCTGCTCTTCTCCACATTTGCAGGCTGGGGGTGGAGGGCAGCTACAGGTGGGGGGCCTCTTGACTCCCGCTTCCTTGGGCAGGGAAGAGAGATAGCAGGCTGACCTGAATCACTCTTCCACAGGAGGGAAGGGGAAAGACGAGCCGCAGACAAAGCATGGTAAGTAAGGGTCGCCTCTGGTCGATCCTCACCCCTCCACTCCTGTGAATAAAGTGCTGGTTGGGAGAGGAGCTGGTTGAGCTGCTGGCCTCCATTTGCTCCCTCCTTGCCTCTCCCACTCCATGGAAATTGTGTGGGTCAAGCAGTACCTTCCTCTTCACTCTTCCCCAACCTGAAACATCCTGTGGATTCCGAGGAGCAGGAGGCAAACTGACTCTCTGATTGGCTGTCCTTGCCCAGGAGGCAGGTGATAGGGAAGGGCAACCAATCAGGCCAAGATTATCTACAGGTCAGAGGCTTGGTGTTGGCAGCTCTGCAGTGCAGGGATTGAACTGGTGACCGTAACAGGCCTGATTCACAGGAGACTCAAGTTTATTTCCTAGCCCCTCTCACAGGCCCCGAGTCAGAGTCAAAATTTGCATTTACCAAAATCCCCATTTTGTGGTAAACAAATGCAACAACAATTTCATTGATGTTACTGATCAAAATTTCAATTAAAAATGTAATGAAACATGAAAAAACTCCCCTTTCCCAAGACAGCTTACGTACTCAGACAGGTGAATAAGCCACCCCCATCAGTGACAGAGTTACACGGACCTAAGTTCCGGTGTGGGCAGCACTGTGTCAGCGGAAGAGCGTCTCTCATCGACGTAGCTACTGCCGCTCATTGTGGGTGGATTAATTAAGTTGATGGAAGAGCTCTTCCCCATCGGCTTGGAGCGGCTACGCTAGAGAGCTTATAGCAGGCCAGCTACATTCATGCAGCTGCGTGGCTGTAAGCTCTCTGGTACAGCCATAGCCTACATATAGGTCTAGGGTTATACATGTCTGGTGGTGGGTGGGTGTTCATGTGAGAGAAAAAATTGTATGAGAATAAAGCATCTGGTTGGCTGCAAAGATTCAGGGGGGCATGAACACTAATGCACGTGGGCTAGTAGATTTTTGCCTGGGCTGCTAAATTTTCTGCATTACAGGATTATTGACTTTCCTCAATATATAGGATACTATATATAGCCCACTGTGCTACGCTTACACAGGTTAATTCTTTTATCCATTTCAAATATAGTGAATCAATACCAGTGATCAGGTAGCTTGTGAAATTGCCTGGAAAACACATCCACAAAGTAAACTCAATACAATGGGCTGTCTATGTGACTTAAAGCTTAGCATACCATTGAAAATCACTAATGGAACACTGTGCAGTTTGTTCATGCTATGAGCAGTCAAGAATCATGCATAATGTAATAGTGCATCTGGCAACAGCAGTGCACACAAGCTCATTTAATCTTGTTTTAAACTAGACATAAGGAATTAATCTTTGAAGTGGTCCCTGATGCGATTCTCCTTGGTTCTTAATATGCCCAGAATCTTTCCATTTCCTCATTTACAGTACTGTACAGGGGATTATTTAAATAATATATTTAGGCTTGAAGTACATTAGCTGAAAAATGCCTGTGACCACATGATGATACATCAGATCAATGTTGAAATGCCCTAATGGCTGACCCAGTCTAGAAGCTGCACTTTGTCCTTCGATGTGTAAGACCTAAGCTCAGTGTTCAGTGTCTGCCTCTACTGTGTTAACAGTAGTGCCCAAAGAACAAACTTTTCTAAAAGAACAGTATGTGTACACTCACTCACTCTTTATATATATATATATATATATATATATATATAAAAATATTATTTTATATTTTTATTTATTTTATATAAAAAAGTATAAACAGTACACCAAATTTATTTATATAAAATATTATATATATAATATATAAAAATAAGCAACTGGATAGCGTAGTGTTAAGCGCGCCGCCCTTTGATACAGGAGACCGCCCTTTGATACGAGAGACCGGGGTTCAAATCCTGGTTGGTACCCAACTTTCCAGTAGGGGTCCTTGGCAAAAGACCCCCTAATGCTCACCTGCTACCTCAAATATGAGAATGACATGAACTAGGAGAGTCATGCCGGCTCGGACGTCGCCCGGATTAACAAGGTCCGTGCCAGATGTTGAGAACCAGGACAATCTGACGATAAGTGGGCTACTGGAACAAACCATTCATGGACGAGACAGAGAACCTGGAATGATGGAATGCTACTACAACAGTAGATCTAATGAGAGAGGATATATGAAACTATGAGGGACTATGGATGGACAAAAGACCTACATCCACACTTACTGAGAAACAGCTAGTTACCCAACTCTTCAACATAGTAAAGAGGAAGCTGCTCTCACAGCTTGAGATAGACCAACTCCACATTACATCCCAGACTCAAGAAGACCTGAAGAACAAGTGGATGTGCAGCCACACCTGAAGCTGAAACTTCACTGCCACCCCCCTCCATCACAGAGCACAGCATGATATGAGGCATAAGATCATGGAGAAACTAGCTACAGTCAATCCTCGAGACCGATTACAAGGCTCAGTGGAGAAGTACCATCGAATAGTATGTTAGAAGATGCAATAGAGCCCTCATGACAATCCCTACTACACCATAACTCAAACAATGAACTGGTATACGCTACAGCCTCTGTAATCCTGGAGATGTGTTTGGCTACAGGATCAAGAAGAACAAGAGTATGTACCCACCCTGGAAAGAGAGGTTGGAGGATAAAGATCAAGGCGACTCGGGAAGAAGTTAGTCAGCTGGTGGAACTACGGAAGTGTGTAGAGATTAAGGATAAGGATTCGGTACTGAAAAAATACAAGGGCCTGACTCCATCTGAAGCCCTAGAGACTGCTAAACAAAGCTCACAGCACTGGCTTCCAGCTAAGGAGATACACTAGGAGAGCAGAGGCCAAAAAATAAATGCCCTGTTCTCCAAAGAACATCCAAGGTGTACTCCAACTGCAGTGCAACAACACAATAACAGCAGAGCAGCAGAAACTGGAAGAACATATGGAGAAAGAGAAGATCATAACACCAGTGCAAGTGGCTGCAGGACCTGAGAACAGAAACCAGTCGCCATCACAGTAGAAGACATCCAGCAGCAGGTCAAGAACATGAAGAGCTGACCAGACATGATCACACCTACTGCTAAGAAAGAACTAACAGCAGTGCATGAACGCTAGCAGCACAGATGAACCAGCTGCTAGCAGCAGGCTCCCACCCAACTGGCTAACACAAGAAGGACAGTGCTGATCATGAAAGACCCGCAAGGGAACAGAACCGTCCAACTACTGCCCAATAATCTGCCTCCCCACAACATGGAAAGTCCTATCAGGCATCATAGCCGCCAAGCTACAGGACCACATGGGCCAGTACATTGAGCACAGCTCAAAGGATTGGAACAACACCAGTTGCTCATAGTAGAGCAGTCGCCCAAGACTCAAGGTCTAGACAGACCAATCTGAGCACAGCCTGGATTGACTACAGGAAAGCCTACGACTCAATGCCGCACACGTGGATCTGTGAATGTCTGGCGCTATACAAAGTCAACAGGACACTAAGGACCTTCCTCAAAAACTCAATGGGACTATGGAAGACAACACTGGAAGTCTACTCAAGGCAGCTTGCACCAGTGGCCATCAGTGCGGTATTTACCAAGGTGATACACTGTCCCCGCTGCTGTTCTGCATAGGCTTAAACCCCTCAGCCGATAATCACAAGGAATGGATACGGGTACAGTTCAGGATGGAACTACCATCAGCACCTCTCTACATGGATGACATCAAGTTGTATGCTAAGAATGAACAAGACATCGACTCGTAAAGCCTCTCCCGCTTCCTAGCACTTGGCACTCTTCTGGGACAGAGACTGATGTTGTTCTATGGATCTTGGAGCCACTGGACTCCAGCTTTACGGAGTCACATGCCCGAAGTAGCTCTCCTACCACCCTACGGGACCGTACTTGTGGCCCTTCACTTTTCCACTACTTACTCTATGTTTCCTCTTCGTCGGCCTCCTGGTCCTTGCTCCAGCTTCTCATGATTCCTATCTTCCTGATGTTAGGCTCGCTTTCACTTTGGCACTGCTTTACTATCTATCACTCGGGTCCGCTTGTCTCTGGTCCTTGCCTTGGCAGTTATAGTACCACGATAGTCTGGGTGCCTATTGCTTTCATACTGCCTGTGGGTCAGATACCTGGATCTTGGAAGTCCCACAGAATCTTTAGCCATGTATTTCTACCCGGATGCAACTTCCCTGTTGGAAAATAGCTCCCATCTGATTCCTTTGGGAAGGGTCTGAGGCCATTTCACTAATGCATGATTGTTCCTGATACACCACAATCATGCCAGCCATACTCCCTCGTGTTGTGCCATTCAGTAATTTGCTCTGTATCGTTTGGTTTCACGAACTCTGTGCATACTTACAATGCCGTTTGCCTAACGGATAGATGTGACTGATTCTCTGAGGCCTTGCTCTGCACAGTCTGCACCTTGGGTCCTTTAGTGTGGATAGACCCCTGCTTCGATGGAATCTGCGTGCTCAGTGCCTGTTCTTCTGTCGCTGCTATCTATGATCTCTTATTTCTGCCACTACAATGTCGGGTGTCGTTGTTTTGTCGCTCCGCCGCTTTTTCAGCCACTGGTAGGATTTCCCAGTTCACATTTGGTGGTCTCCAACGCCTACATCAGACTAAATCTAGCATCGTGGTACGATCCCATAGCAGGCGAACTACCTTGTTCTTTGCCATGGCACTTCTTTCTGCTTGTCTTCCCCCTACCCATGTCTGTGCTGCGTGTCATCAGGCATTCTCTCTCAGTCAGCTCGTTCTTTTGGGTGGGCTCATCCCTTTACTGATTTTCTCACCTCTGCTGGGGAGCGTTCCAGAGGTTTTCGTCCAGGGACGAGTGGCTTGAGCGTTTTAAAAAGATTAGTTACTAAGCCGGCTACTGCAGCAACCCCGCTCGCTGGTCTTTTCCGCGCCTGAGAACAACTCATGGACAGTCTCGGGTGTGCTGACTTGTTTTGGTGGAAACTTTATCGCGCATGGTGGGAGCTTTCCAGGTCTTCACATCGGGCAGCCTCCATGTCCTGCCTTTGGCAGCTACATACCGGCAGGGTATCGGTTAAATTACCCTCGGCCAGGGCGTTGATCTGTTCGCATGGCCCCGTGATCTATGTTCTCTCCCACTGAGCTGGCTCCTTATCCTTTTTGTGTGATACGTTGTGCTCGTTTTGCTTGTACTTCTCTTGTCCTTCCTCATTCATATTGTGGCGAGTTTCCATCTCTGTAGTTATAGTGTAGGGAGGCCTTTTGGGGGGGGGGGGCGGGAACGCCCAATTTTTAGTAGTACGGTGTTTTATTAACTACTGACAAGGATGCACTATGTAGCTTGAAGTCCTTAGTATGTGTATGCTTGTGGCCTGCTGGGTAGTTCGCACTGTCCAGGGTACCATTACAGTGACAATACATCCGTGTCCCTCAACTACCCATACCTCCAGGCTACTTCTTCGTAGGTCCAAGATGGACAGCATCCCTCGAATGGAATCCTCACTGTGATCCGCGTCAGGTGGATAGCGAGTCGGATGTCTTGTTCATTTCTTATGGCATACAACTTGATGTATCCATGTAGAGGAGGTGTGCTGAATGGGTAGTTCCACTCTGCACTAGTAACCCGATCCATCCGGAAAGTCCTTGGTGATACTCTGGCTGCGGGGGTTTAAGCCTATGCAGGTTAAGAGCCAGCGGGGAACCGCAGTGTCTCCCTATGGTTTAAGATCCGTCAATTTGATGGCCACTTGTCGCAAAGCCTGCATTGAGAAAGAGTTCAGTTCGAGTGTGTCTTCCATTTAGTTCCATTGACGTTTGCAGAAGGTCGTTAGTGTCCTGTTGACTTTGTATAAGCGCGCAGCATATACAAGAGTACCACGTGTCGGGCATTGAGTCGTAGGCTTTCCTGTAGCAATCCAGGCTGTGCTCAGATTGGTCTGTCTAGACCTTGAGTCTTGGGCGACTGCTCTATCTATGAGCAACTGGTGTTGTTCCAATGCCTTCTGAGCTGTGCTCATGTACTGGCCCATGTGGTCCTGTAGCTTGGCGGCTATGATGCCTGATAGGTATTTCCATGTTGTGGGGAGGCAGATTATTGGGCAGTAGTTGGACGGTTCTGTTCCCTTGCAGGGGTCTTTCATGATCAGCACTGTCCTCTCTTGTGTTAGCCAGTTTGTGGGGTGGAGCCTGCTGCTAGCAGCTGGTTCATCTGTGCTGCTAGGCGTTCATGCACTGCTGTTAGTTTCTTAGCAGAGGTGTGATCATGTCTGATAGTCCAGCTCTTCATGTTCTTGACCTGCTGCTGGATGTCTTCTACTGTGATGGCGACTGGTTTCTGTTCTCAGGTCTCGCAGCCACTTTGCACTGGTGTTATTGGTCTTCTCTTTCTCCCATATGTTCTTCCAGTTTCTGCTGGCTCTGTGTTATTGTGTTGTTGCACTGCAGTTGGGAGTACACTTGGATGGTTTCTTGGAGAACAGGGCATTTATTTTTTTGGCCTCTGCTTCTCTATGTGTATCTCCTTAGCCTGGAAGCCAGTGCTGTGAGCTTTGTTTAGCAGTCTCTAGGGCTTCAGATGGAGTCAGGCCCTTGTATTTTTCAGTAACCGAGTCTTATCCTTAATCTCTACACACTTCTGTAGTTCCACCAGCTGACTAACTTCTCTCCGAGTCGCCTTGATCTTTATCCTCCAACCTCTCTTTCCAGGGTGGGTACATACTCTTGTTCTTCTTGATCCTGTAGCCAAACACATCTCCAGGATTACAGAGGGCTTTGTTGATGCGCTTATACCAGTTCATTGGTTTGAGTTATTTTGGTGGTAGTAGGGATTGTATGAGGGCTCTATATTGGCATCTTCTTAACATACTATCTGATGGACTTCTCCACTGAGCCTTGGTAATCGGTCTCGAGGATTTGACTGTAGCTAGTTTCTCCATGATTTTATGCCTCATATCATGCTGTGCTCTGTGAGTGGGGAGGGGGGTGGCAGTGAAGTTTCAAGCTTCAGGTGTGGGCTGCAATCTCACCCTTGTTCTTCAGGTTCTTCTTGAGTCTGGATGTAATGTGGAGTTGGTCTATCTCAGCTGTGAGAGGCAGCTTCCTCTTTACTATGGTTGAGAGAGGTTGGTAACTAGCTGTTCTCAGTAGTGTGGATGTAGGTCTTTTGTCCATCCATAGTCCCTCATAGTTTCATATTCCTCTCTCATTAGATTTTCTCGTATAGATTAGAGTAGGCATTCCACATTCCAGGTTCTCTTTGTCTCGTCCATGAATGGTTTGTTCCAGTAGCCCTACTTATCGTCAGATTGTCCTGGTTCTCAATAATGCTGGCACTGGGACCTTGTTAATCCGGGCGACGTCCGAGCGGCATGACTCTCCTAGTTCATGTCATTCTCATATTTATGGTAAGGCAGGTGACATATAGAGGGGTCTTTTGCCAAGGACCCCTACTGGAAAGTGGGTACCAACCAGGATTTGACACCCCGGTCTCTCGTATCAAAGGGCGGTCTCCTGTATCAAAGGGCGGCGCGCTTAACCACTACGCTATCCAGTGCTTATGATGCTTAGTATTATACTTTTTATATGCTTTTAGCTTATCATGCCTATTCAATATCTTTCATAAATATTTTGTGATATAATAACCTGAAACATAGTGACTTATTATACTCTCTTAATAATATAAAAAAATAACATAAAGGATATAACACTTAGAGGAGTTAATATTTTTTATATTTACTTTCTGACTATAATTTTCATATCACTAAATAATATACATACTCTCCTGAGAGCTGGTGAGTGACAGAGTGTACGAGCACACTTACGTGGTTGTTTTATAGGATAGGTGTTTGTCTGTCAGGCACTAACAATCACTGTTAAAACACCACTAGAAGCCCTCAGAGTGCTAGTACTATATCCTTGAGCACTGATGCGATCTGCGGTCGTTACACATCGGCAAGTGACAAAGTGCGCTTTCTAGGACTTTAGATCTAGGAGCCCAACTTGCTACAGTTTGGGTGAGTGGACTTTTCCAACATTGATCTGACTTGTTCATCATGTGGTCACAGGCATTTTTCTTAGCTAGAGTTCGCTACTTCAGCTTAAACTATAATATATTTTATAGATAATCCACCTGGTTACGTAACTTGTAAATGAGGAAATGGAAGATGTCTGGGCATTATTAAAAACCAAAGGAGAATCTGCAACACTTTGTGCCAGGACATTCCGGAAGACCTTGATATACCTGTATGTCTAGTTTAAACAGATTAACATGAGCTTGTGCTGTCACTGCTTTGTTGCCATAAATTTGCCAACTTTATCTACTGTAATAGACGCTCAGCTAAGATACTGCGCAGAACCCTCAAACTCCCAGGCCTCTGGTAGAGGACCCGAGGTTGAGGAAGACACATACCACCCATAGGGGTGAGAGGGGAATTTTTTCATATTATATAGATATATAAATATAGATATATAGATATAGTGAGAGGATCAGGCCAGATGGCTACAGGAGAGTGTTAGTGAGAAGGCAGATATATTAGTCCCAGATTAGGTAGATCCCTTTTCCCTGGGTAAGGTAATGGGGCAGTTCCAGAACACGCAGGAACTTGCTGGAACTAACTAAGGCAGGCAGGCTAATTAGAACACCTGGAGCCAATTAAGAAGAAACTGCTAGAATCAGTTAGGACAGGCTGGCTAATCAGGGCATCTGAGTTAAAAAGAACCTCACTTCAGTTTGTATTGTGCATGTGAGGAGCTGGGAGCAAGAGGCACGAGGAGCTGAGAGTGAGAAGAGATACTGCTGAAGGACTGAGAATTACAAGCATTATCAGACACCAGGAGAAAGGTCCTGTGGTGAGGATAAAGGTGGTGTTTGGAGGAGGCCATGGGGAAGTAGCCCAAGGAGTTGTAGCTGTCGCGCAGCTGTACCAGGAGGCACTCTAGACAGCTGCAGTCCACAGGGCCCTGGGCTGGAACCCAGAGTATTGGGCTGGCTTGGGTTCCTCCCAAACCTCCCAACTCCTGATCAGACACAGGAGGAATTGACCTAGACTGTGGCTTCTACCAGAGGGGAAGGTCTCTGGGCTGTTTCCTGACTCACATGGTGAATCTCTGAGGCCAGCAAATCCGCCAATAAGCGTAGGACCCACCAAGGTAGAGGAGGAACTTTATCACTATATCTTTTATATAAATAAAATGTGCATGCTTACGTTAATCAGATGTGGCCGGTGTGGAAGTTAAACAAAAACTACACTTGACAATCAAGAGAGTATTTTAAAGAAAGTCTAATAAAAACATTTGAGACACTGCCATGCCAACGTCTGGTGATGGTGTAGTTCAATGAACAAAGTGCCCATTGAATCTGCATTTAGAAGTAGATGAGAGAGAAACAAACATATACCCTAATTATTTTTTGTGTGTTAGGGTTAGGTATTGATTTGTGTATAAACACTGTAGCAAGTGATGAACATTGTTTTGCATATGATTACAATAACCTGTCTGGTGCATTGAAGCCACTGTGAGATCAGGTTCAAAACTGTGCAGAAAAACCCCTATGCTTTCCCTTCCCAAGAGACTTGTTGAATATTGAAAACATGTGGATTTCCCCTTCACCCAAATTTCAAACAAATCCCCTAAGCTCCACCAGAACCACCGAGTTTGACGCTGACATACTAAGAAACCAGAAATATTGCATGGTCCTTATGGGAAACCATAAATCAACCCAGATACCTTTGAAAGTAGGCCCAGGATCACTTGAAAGGTTTATGAAGTTATGACTGGACCGCTTGCACTATTCACTGTCACATAATCCTTAGCTCTGCTAGGGCTTTAAAAATAAATCAACTCCAAGAGATTCAAGACCAAGGACCTCCCCCGATTTACTGCAACCCTGTAAGCAGTACGTGGGGAAATATTGTTTCTCATGCTCCCTCATCTGTGTCCGTATAACAAATAGTAACCAGAGAAGGTCATTTCTAAACCATCCAGCCCATTTCTAGTTTAACATGCATTATTATTATTTATTTACACAGCTTCCAAACACTCAGGGATGGCCCTTGCTTCAAGGAACTCACAACTCCAGTCAAGATGGTGGAAAGGGAACAGGAACAACAATAGTCAAGCTGTATACAAGTTGACTTGATTCACTGTAGGCAGCAGCAGATCTTTAAGAGGGACTTAAACGTGGACGGAGCATTAGCACAAAATGACTAGATAAACATCCACTGTGTTACAGCGTATGTGAAAAACTTCATGAGCAGCAGAAATCAGGTTTGATTTAAACTTATTAATCCATAAATTTGTCTTTTTCTAGTCTCTTTTATAATTAAACTGTTTTATTGCTTGTTTTAAATGCATCTTAATAAATAATGTGAGTAATAAAACCTCTCTCTCTATGTTCCTTCTCTCTCACACACACATATGTACACATGTATTCATATATACTAATCAATGTGGCTATCACTCCACTCTACCCCACAGACATAATGTAATTTTATTTTCCACATAATGGTTCATGTTAAAGTTTGAAAATACATTAAAAAGAATTACCTTGAAAATTAGGTGTTGAAACAGTGCTAGGCCTGAGCTGCAAAGCTTCACGATGGCCATAAAAGGAAGAGTTTAAGTAAACAATATGCTGGTTTTAAAAAAAAAAAAAAAAAAAAAAGAAAAATCATTCCATGCCCAGCACAGTCAAAATGCATTATTAGAGTGTCCAGGAAATTATAGCTTGTGTCCATTAGTCCTTTCAGGGTTAATATTGATGCAGATATTATTTCTATCCACAGTACCATTTATTTGAAATATTATGACTAGGCGTAGCTGCAGCAGTGAATCAAATCAATTGACAGAGCAGTTAGCCCTGCAGTCAAGGGTGCCTTTATACCATGCAGCAAGCATGAAATATTATGGAGATTGTTCTTTAAAGTGATCACTTTATCATCATTTGTCTGCAGCCCAGGCTATTCCTTCCTGCCTCACTTCCCTGTTGGGTTAGAGCTGTCATAACTCAATCAGCCGTATAATGCTGTTCATAGCACCTCCGTACCAGGTACTGAACCTGTCAAGGGCCACTGAGGGAATTATACTTATCCATTTTGACAGGTAGCAACACCACTCTGATATTTATGTCAGTTTATATATGTATGATATGTATTTCTTAAATGTAATTAGAAGCCTGTTTGTCTGTGATATATCTGAATTGCCCAGAGCTGCCCATGATTAAGACATTGATTTCTAACCTTATGCATTACTGGAGAAGAGAATATGACAAGCTTCATCACTCAAGGGTTGCAGCTAACCTCCTCTGTCCATATACATCATATGAAATTGTCACTATTGTTTATCTGTCCAGCAAAGTTGACTGCAAAGCAACTGTTACCGTAGTTTGCTAAATAAACGAAAAGACTGTAAAACAAACAAACAGCCCTGTCCCTCCAGAGCACTGGTACTTCACAAATGGGTTACTAGGACCAAAGCACTGCAAGCAGACTTCAGACTGAGAGAACATCATAGGGAGGATTGTTGTACTGCATGTGTTAGTTGTGAAATACTGTGAAATCTTATGTTTACTGGTAACGTATTGGAGAAAGCAGGTCATAGATTTCAATGAGACAGAAGCATTTCCACAGATTTACGACATGCCAAACCATAGAAGACACGCTTTCTGTCAGCTAGAAAAAGGATGAAAACAATTAACCACCAAAACACAGAAATCCGGTCGAGCCTGTGTGTTTCTTGCCTATGATTGAGGCTCATATGATCACTATTACATGGTCTGTGGTATTAATGATTAGCCTCATGGTTTTCATTTGCCCATAATTTAATATCCCAACTGATTTAGGGAAAATAACTCAACAAATAACTAGCTCTCATATAGCACTTTCCAACAGTAGATCTCAAAGCTCTTCACAGTCTTTAAAGTGTTATCTTCACAATAATCTTATGATGTAGGGAAGTGTTATACCCATTTTACAGGGTAGTGGAGGCACTGAGAGGATAGGCCCAGATCCACAAAGGGACTTGGCAGTGCACTGCCTAACTTTTAGGCACCTAGAAATATGTGCAAAAATGTGATTCACAAAGCCTGGAGTAGGTACGTAGATTCCCTATACAATGAAAGGGGAGAGGTAGGTGTCTGCAAAATGTAGCATGCTAGAGCACGTCAGCACTCCTGATTGGCCCACTCCCACTACTTAAGCTGGAGGGAGGAACAGGAAGTCATCTGTACAACTGCGCTTGACTCGGCTTCAGACTGGTCACCCAGTATAATCTCCTCCTCTCTCCTGATCCTGACCTCCCATTTTCCTGACTCCACTCCATTCCTGAAATCTGACCCACAGTTCCTGATCTTCTTGTTCTGAACCCCAGCTGGCATGGGAATCTGGTCCCCTGCCCTACACTAACCACTAGGCTCGGCCACCTACATCTGGCCCTGACACTAAGAGCCTGTGTAGATCCAGACCTAAGTGACTTGCCCAAACTCATACAGTCTTTGGCCCTTGGTCCCCCAAGCACTAGGCTAGTGCCCTAACCACTGAACAACTCTGTGCATCCTCAGGGCTGCCCGGGGGTGGGGGGGCAAGTCAGGCAATTTGCTCCAGGCTCCACAGGGGCCCCATGAGCCCTGGCCTTTGAATCCCTTCCCTGTCTACTCACCTGGTGGCGGTCCAGGTCTTTGGTGGTGGGTCCTTCGGTGCTACCAAAGATGCAGAGCGAGTGAAGAACCCGCCGAAGACGACTCAGAGCGAGTGAAGGACCCGCCCCCACAGACTCAGATCGCCACCCAGTGAATACAAGCACCGCAGGGGGTGGTGCCTTTTTTTATATCCGCTCCCCCACTTTGCCCCAGACCCCCTGAATCCTCTGGGCAGCTCTGCGCATCCTTCACCCACTTATAGAATTGACTTTAAGGTTGTGAAATGTTTGGGTTCATCGCTTCTGATTTCTAACTGGGACAATGAAATTTCCAATGCAGTTTTGCTGAGTCAGAGGATCAGAATCTATATTGATCTACATACACTATGAAATCCCATAAAACCAAATTGTGCACTCCACAACTGAATATCAACTAACTCCAATTACTTCAACAATTCTTCCCTCAAACCTCACTTGGAGTGTAAATCACAACTAGAATTTTGGCCTGTGAGTTTAGAAAAGCTTTTAGAAAAACTTCAGAAAAACATATGAAGCAAAGCCAAACTCCTTCACCTACCATGAAGGCATCTCTGCTTTTGAAGATCAATATTCTAAAGGGAATTGCAAAGCATTGTTATATGGACATTGAAAGCCTTTCATGTCTTAAAGTTTATAGCATTTCAAACTACTCTAGGTAGCCAAATTATCATTAGCCACATATCATTATTAGATGGGAAAATCCTGATTTTGAAACATCAGTCTAACAGTGGGCAAAGGGAGCTCTTTCAGTTATTTGGAGGACAGAGCCTAAAGTTAGGTGATCCCACCTTGAGTCTTTGCATTTGATGTTCCAATTCTCTCTCCTGGAAAAATGCCTTCCCTACTTTTAAAGATTATAAATTAGAACTGCCCAAAATATTTGTAGTGCAACTTGGTATTAAAACTCATTTAGTTTCACGTTTTGCTACAAACTGAAAGCTCAGCTCAGAAGCATTGGAAAGTTTGAAAACTGTTCTGTGGAAACTTACCTGCAGCAATTTTTGGAGGTGTTACCATCCCCCCAGGCAAAACAAGCTTTTCTGCAATGTTTCAATGCAAAGTCACGGGAAACTGAGCTACTGACTGAATTTCACTGTGCGCTTTGGGGATTTGAAATGGGAACAAAGTGAAATTCAGGAGGTGCAAATCCATGTCACGTTCTCCTGATCCTCCACAATCCAAAAGCACAGAGGTCTGCGCAACTCTGTTATTAACTGTAAATGGTTAATTCCAGATGAATAGGATTTTCACTCTATTTGCATGGATTGTTTTTTTACACTACTGACAGGCCATTTTCCTCTAAACTTTTGGTTTGTTTTCTGAGATACTCCATGTCCTGCCTATTGCTGGTGATTGTCTTAGCAACTGGACAAAAAGTTACCATGACATATTTTCCTTATTTATATGAAATCTCAGACGAATTCTCTAATGTGGATTGATTTTTCCCCACTCAGCGGACCACTTTTTTGATACACATATAGGTTAGAAAGGTAATGAAGAACAGCAAACAGAAAGGGCATGATCTAACAACAATAGAAAAGTTCTACCAACTCTTGATTCTGAAGGGCCAGATACTCACTATGACTTCAGTGGAGCTACATCCATCTACAGCAGCTGAGGATCTGGCCATTAGGAAATTGCTGGATCAGTCAAGTGCATAATCCCACAAGTTACCGCTGCCCTTGGTAACATTAAATGGAGAGACCAAACACTTACATAGCCCATAATTCTAACTGACACTGATCTCAACAGCAGCATGAGGCAAGTTATACAATTACTATCAGCGCTCTTAAGAAATAAATGGGTTTTATTCCTATATATTTCATTATATCTAGTTCCTGTTTCTGTTATGATTTTCTTGGATAAATACTTGGTACATGATGCAGCCAGAGGAAGGAACACCTCACGACTCATTGACAGTAAGTTTGAGGTTCCCTTTGTGTGTCTTACAATATCCCATAGTAATGATACACTATACTCAGGATCTTGTTACATATCCTGTGTCTGTCGTCTTTTTGTGGGGAGGGTGGCGGTGGGAATCTCTTTTCCTTCCAGACTACTTAATGCTTATTGAATAGCAGAATGCTTATTGAATCCTTCTGGAATAGGAGTTCCTACTTTTGAGCAGAGAGACTAATTTTCCTGGTATTGTCATGTAAAGACAGGAATGAACTGGCTGCTGAGTTATGCTTGGAGTGCATTGCCTCGGATCCTGAAAAGTTACTACTGGGTGGATCCCAAAGCACTTTACAAGCCGGTAAATGAATCGTTTAAACCACCACTGCAATGCAGCCACCTCTGGGGTACACATGGCAGCTGTTTAACAGCTCAGAGCAACAATTTGGGCTGGAAAGTGAAGAGAAATTTTGTATCTAATGACAGGCAAACAATACAAAATATTTGTAAAATATTTTTTGGGTGTAAAAAAATGAAATTAGTCAACTAGTTTGATTACTATCATCTGATTATTTGAATACAGTTAAAATTGCATGGAGAAGATAATAAGCAGAAAAATATCATTGTCCAAGCTGGAACTGGCCAGAACAATAGAGTTAACAGAAAGTGCCATGATATAATTTAATGAAGATTGTGATCAGGACTCCTGCTTTACATCTCATCCATGACATGGCATTTCTAAAGCATGGTGCGCCCCTTAACTCCAGGCTTGTGCACTGGTTTGGTCATGACTCAGAGCAGGGTTCCCACAATCTAATCTTCAGTACCACCTTGGGTTTTCTTTAGAAGTCTCCCATGCAAATAATGGCCAATGTCACTAGGCTTCATATGGGTGATCAGACAATTTCACGTTGTTCGGTTACTAAGATCACTGTGTAATAAACAATGCTTACGCATTTTGTATTTTCAAAGCACTGTACTAACATTAACAAATTGAATATAATATAGTAAGATTATTATCCCCAATCTTTCTGAGGAAACTGAAACAGCTAAGTGACTTGGCCAAATTCACACACAGCAAGTCAGGTGATACATCTGGGATTAGAACTCAGGAATATATGATTCCCTGCTCATTCAGGCAGATTGTGATACCTTGTGGTCATAAAGTGATTTCTCAGGCAATATCTACAGTTCAAATGTGGCAAGTTACAGAGCAAGGTTCTTTAGCTGAATATAGCCTTGCCAGTTTGAGAAAGGCCCAAGCCAGAACCACAGACTTTGGGCATGGGCATGGGGAAGTTCAGATAAACGAGACCTCGATCAGTAACCCCCTGGTTTTGCAGCTGCAAAACAAAATATTACCCCCAAGGTTTTGCATATCCAAAGAAAATAAATCACACCTGCTTCCCCTCATTCTGGTGCCATTTACAGCTGCCTTGGTACTTTCATATCCAAAGCACAACCAAAGAACTTTCAGCTGTCTTTTTTTAAATACAAACATCTTTGTCACTATATTTTTATGTCATTTCATTTTAAAGAGCAACAATTCCAAAAAACCCTCCTCTGCCTGACCATGATAGGGTTTTCTGATACAGCTGTGCTCTTTATCTAGAAGTCAACCATTCAGATTTGCTGTTAGCAAAATTCAGTAGATTCAGATTTAAATCAGGAGGAAATAGATATCAATACAAGTCCATGACACTACATGCTGAAGGGGACCTCTGCTCCTGGCAGTGCTTGGGGTCTATAAGCCCAAGGCTGTAAAGACGCTATTGCTGCCACAGAAGGAAGAGGGCAGCCTGTTCTCCAATCTCTGACTGCTGTATGGGAAGTAGAGGTTACGGGAAAATTAGCATAGGCATAGGAAGGGGTGCAGAAGGAGGGAAAACTGCTAAATCTGGGGAGCCAGGAAAGCATCTAGCAACTTCTGTGAATCCAGTCACTTTCTGGTTATTCTGCCTGCTATCCTCAACTCATGCAACACTCCTTTGAGCAGCTGACTAGAGCAGTGTAGAAACTGCAGGAGGAGGAATAGTGTGAGGTATATTAGGATGAACCTTGCAGATGAGTGACAAAAGCAGCCAAGCCCAGGAAGGGAGACACTTTGTGGTTGTGCAGCTCATGGTACACTGAGTTTGTGCTCGAGGACCTATTTGAACAGTGTTATGCTCCGTTTGGAGGGGTACAAGGACCTCATGAGATGTTTTAAAAATAAATGCTCCTAGAGGGTGCACTTGGTCATTGCATAGATTCCCTTGTAGATTGGGTGGGGAAAGAGCCATACTGCTAGTGAACTTCAGGTTTTTTGTACTGAACAATTCCTTTGGGACTGTTTGCATGGCAATTTTATGCCTGCATATTATGAAAACTGCTGGAAAAATAAGAAATTCAGCATTATGACAGAACTGCTGTACAAACTGATTTTCCATCACATTTACCAAGTTTTGATGTGAATAGTCTGCTACTAAAAGATGATGAGACAGACAGTGTAGTAACATGATATCTAAAGTATCCATTACCTAATACATAAATATAATGAAACACCTCCAGAAATCTAGTCAAGCGATGATCACCATCACTAATACAATATTCATTATTTTTTAAAGGCTATGTATAACTCTGCGCTTCTTTTCCCCCTCTGCTTCCTCCCCCCCTTATGATCGCGTACTTTAAGGGGGACTCTTTTTCACTAGGAGTTGTCTCTAGAAATAAACAGGTGTTTTTATAAATAACATAGCCTTCCACAAGGAAGAAAAGTTCATATCTAAATGTTGATGTTGAATATGACAGTATTCTGGGGATATTTAGAATTGCTATTTCAGTTCAACTTATGTTAAAAAATAGAAACTGGGTGTGAAATTTGGATTAAGTTTGCATTTTTAACCCCTAAAGCCTGGGAACTTTTGGTTCAGGCGTTCATATTTTCCTACATGGCCTAGTAGACAGAGCACTGGATTGGGTCTCAGGAGGCCCGACTTCTCTCCCGGGCTCCACCACTTGCCTTGCTGGATGACCTTAGGTAAGTCTCTACATGTCTGTTTCTTCATCTGAAAAATGGGGATATTGCTATTTGCCACTTTGAGATGTACTAATGAATTGGACTATCAGAGATAAGTATTATCAATCTCATAGTCTTTTTCCCTGCGTATAACTGAACAGCATTGCTATTAAATTAAAACAATTGCTTCAATGTTTGTAATTTCTAAAATTTCAAATAAAGTGGCTCATAAAAACATTTTGTGAATAGTATTTGTCACTACTTCCTGGTGCATGGGTGAGGGAAGAGAGAGAATGTCAATAGGTTCTTCCAGGGAGTAGAAGTCATCGCTAGGTGTCGTGGCTCTCAGGCATGCTTTCTAGGCTTGTTTTTGATCAACAGTCACTATGGTGCATCTCCACTGGCACTTTACATTAAAATCAAAACTTAAAAATGAGTTCAGCTGCTGCTGTAGATAGCCGTCAAAATGAGAGCTAGAGAGATATTGCATCAACTTGGCCCTACAGTATCTATCCTTAAATGATGCTGATAATACATGGAAATACACTTGCTATGCTACCCAAGTCACCTTCCCTGCTGAAGGGGATGCCAGGGAGACTCACTTATGAATTCAAATGAAATCACGCTGATACTTCCCATCTGCAGCTGAATTCATCCTGACCATGCCATGTGTTTTTCTTTGGCATAAAAACTAAGCAGTGATGGGCCAACAGAAAGGCTAATACTGGAACACTGTGGAATACAGCTCAATAAAACGATACTCAAGTCCTTCTCTTGCTACCTGCCCTTACCCATGCACAGATTAACCAAGTTAATTCTGAAATGAAGAAGTGGCATCCTACAAAGATCTGCTAGCATGGTGCAAACTCCGTGATCAGGGCAGACCCAGCAGCAATGCACCATCTGGCAGTGGACAGAGCAAATTCCAGGTGCTGGTAAGAGACCCTGCCCTGGTTCTTTTTGGGTGCATTTACACCAGGGGTCGGCAACCTTTCAGAAATAGTGTGCCGAGTCTTCATTTATTCACTTTAATTTAAGGTTTTGTGTGCCAGTGATACATTTTAAAATTTTTAGAAGGTCTCTTTCTATAAGTCTATAATATAGAACTAAACTATCGTTGTATGCAAAGTAAATAAGGTTTTTAAAATGTTTAAGAATCTTCATTTAAAATTAAATTAAAATGCAGAGCCCCCCAGACCAGTGGCCAGGACCCGGGCAGCGTGAGTCCCACTGAAAATCAGCTCGCGTGCCGCCTTTGGCACGTGTGCCATAGGTTGTCTACCCCGGTCTACACTGTGTGATTCTTTCGGCAGAGCGTAGCATACATACCGCCGTAGCCTGCCTAGAACAACCGTGTAGCCGTGAAGCACGGCTTAGGTGAGCAGAGGACAGACACCTGAAGGACATGCGTAGGTACTTGCGTACATACCCTACGCAGCTCTCCACTCACCCACGCAGTGCCTCCCCGCCTACATGCTCTTTTTAGTAGCGCAGTGCCCTGCTGCTGGAGTGGGGAAACACACTGATGGGGGCAGGCAGGGAGGAAAATCTGGGCCCTTCCTCACCACAGCAAAAGGCATTTGCAGAAGGTAGCTTCTGAAGCCTTGCCCTGCTGCCTCACCTTTGCCCAAGCATTTTGCTGACACAGTGTGGACGCAGTGTGCTTTTCACTGCGGCCTGTAGCTACGCATACCTACATGCTGCCAAAAGGGGTCTGTGTAGTCTAGACGTAGCCTTTTGTGATGGTACTACTGTCTGCCAGTTCATATCTGGCCCAGCACTCAAACGCGCAGAAACCGGAAATCAGAGCTCTGACTAGTATCACTCAGTGCTTCTGAGTTTTGAACGCAGACCTACCATTTCAAAAGGGGTTGCTATGGGGGAGAGAAAGCAACAGAACAAACTCAGGGTTTTTTGCCTGTTCTCTGGGATTCACTCCTATATTGGTCTGTCAGCCGCTCTGCTGATCTCTGAGCTACTCTGCCTCCCACTGAGTCTGATATCAGTAGTGCATAGCGGCTGAGAGATCAATGGAGCAGCTGAGAAAGCCAGCTGGCAGGGGAAGGGAGCAATAGATTGAAGGGGGATAAAGAAATAAAGGGAAAAAGAAAGATTTGAGGAATTAAACAGATGAGGAAAGAGCTGGGAGGCCTAATCTCTCCCCCCCTTTTAAAAGGGCACAATAATATCCCATAAGACAGCCCTTTCTGGAGCTTTCTAGTCAGTTTAATGATGCAGCCTACCCCTCTACATCCTACATGAGCTGTTGGTTCCTCCCCTCCCCCGCTTTACCAAAAGTTACTTTTCAAACAATTACTACAAATTGCAAAGCATTCAGGTCTAAAGTCCCCAAGGGTGCTGCACTACGAAGCTTTCTGTTGAGATGATTAGAAACTAAATCACTGTCCTTGGCCATGCCATATTTTTGTTGCTGTATTATTTGGCAATCTAATACTATTCTGGTTTGGGGGAGGGTCGTGCAGCTTGGATTTATTAAATATGCTCCAATAGCACCTGCTGGGAAGCTTATACACTCTATTAACTCTCAGTCACACACCCACGTTCACAGCCGGAGTGGAGTGCATCCTGCAGTGAGACCAGTTTGGTTCTGCTCTGCAAACGGTTGGGAGCCAGTAAGTTAGAGTTTGGGAGGACTGCGAAGGGTGCGAGTGTACCAGCTGCCTACCAGAACCTTGATCCTCAGAAGTGCCTTTCCCAGTGACAGGCTGGGATGTGGAGGCAAGACCTGGATGATAAAAATCCTGTGAGTGGGGGAATTTTCCCCTTTGTGCCCTCCTGCACATCTATCCAATGCCCTGCCCAGCTATTTGGTCTGGCAGAAAGTGAACCCTTAATACTAAATGCTCTGTGTAAAATCACGTATGGCTGCACATTTCAGTTATAATAATGCAGTTGTTATCAGATTACTCAGGTGCAATGGATAAAGTGCAGACATATCAACTATACAGCTAACACCCCCCCACTAGTTCAAATGATAGTGATGCCCAAAGGGGGACCACAAGGATGACTGTAGCTCCTACCCCAGTTACCTTTCCCTGCTGATTTTTTGAGTATGCAAGAGGGTCTCATTTATATAGTGCCCCTGATCGAGAGAAAACAGATTGGTAAGATCAGGACCATATGCATCACGTTAGCACACAAACTGGCACTTATGTTTTTGATAGTAAAGGAAACTGATGATCTGTTTCATATAATGGACTGGTCTCTGCCACACCTTAGTAAAATTCACATTTTGGGAGGATGCCTCACGAGCAGGGGACAAGAGGACCATAGCACTAAAGCTGAGTGATTCTCTTTTCATGTCTCAACTGTAAACAACAGAGAAACCTTGTAATTCCAGCAGAAGTAACAGTTGTTTACGTTTGTGATAAAAAAGTTTATTCAATTTCACATTCTCTATTTAAAAAAAAAAAAAAAAGTGTTTTTATCCCAGTTCTCTGCTTTCTACTGTGGGGCAGCTGCTGTGGAATGGTCCGTTGTACTTGTAAGGGTGCTGTGAGGCCTAATTATTACATACTTAGAAAGCATTTTGAGATCTGAGACACAAAGAAGGATAGAAGTAAACATCTATGACAAACCACCACCACATTCTACCAAAAGAAGAAACTTTGTGAACACTGCAACTGAAATTATGACTGTGATGCTGCTGATTGAATAGCCAGGGACTATCAGGAGTACTGAACAGCATTAAAATCACTGCAAGCAGGTGCAGTGACTTTTTATCAATACATTAGAAGCAAGAGGAAGACCAAGGACAGGGTAGGCCCACTGCTCAGTGAGGAGGGAGAAACAGTAACAGGAAACTTGGAAATGGCAGAGATGCTTAATGATATTGCTTTGTCCTGTGCAGGGTCCGTCTGACTGAGACATCTGAAGGGAAGTCTCTCATATCAGTGAATGTCTTTAATTGCGTGAAGGGTGGTAGGTTTTAGAAGAATAATAAATACAAAAAAGAGGCAAGTTAAAAAGTCCACTTCAGAACAATTGATGCCTCGACAATCTACCAGGGCCTTGATGAAATGATCCTAGAATACTCAAGGGAGTTAATAGGGAGGTATCTTGAGCCTCTAGTGTTATCATTTGCATAAGTCATTGGCAGCGAGATGGGAGGTTCAGATAGGACTGGAAGAAGTGGCAAAGTTATAATGCCCCATCGTATTGAAGAGGAAATAAAAACAACCCAGAAACTAACAGACCCAATTTAGTTTACTTCTGTGCCAGGGAAGATAAGGAGTAACGTAAGTTAAGAGAATCATCTGCAAGACGACTTGGAAGCTGATAACGCGTATGATGAGCATAGCCAGTCCACTGCGATCTTAAAAGGAACAAAACTCATGTCTCAAACCAATACTGCATCTCTTTCTTGGATAGGATAAGACGAGACCCTGTGATAAGGGAAGAAGCGGGTGGATGTGGTGATAGCTAGACTTTAAAGGCATTTCGATCAACGGAGTCTATGCTCGAGGGAGGATGATTATCTGGCTAGAGGTCCAAATAGAGAGTTAGTGCAAATACAGATTTACTAGCAGATGTGCGGACTAGCTATTCACTACTAGAACAAAGGAAGTACGTAGGGTATATATAGTCTGAATTAAGTTATGATGCTGGATTAAGTTTGACATGTCAAGGTCAGAGGAGCTAGATAATATGCTACGGCGCTCACAATCCTGCTGGGACATATGGAGTTTACAGAGGACAGTGCGTATCAGGTGATCGTCGACTGAGGGAGTGCTGTTCTTGGATGAGAGCCGGGCGAGCTTCTATGTGTACTCCCGATAGTCTGCTCATTAACGACGCTTATAGATTTTTGGGGCTTTAGATAGTAAATATCTCTAATTTACAAGTTTGCAGAGATACCAAATGGAGGAATGTGCGAACTGCTTTGGAGGACAGGCAAAAATTAGGGAATTCTATGCATCTCGGACAAAATTGGAGAAACGTGGAGATGCTGGGTGAAGCCAGATGAACTTCAAATAAACGCAACAAATGCTAGAGTGGGTCAGTCGAGGCCAAGGAACACATCAGTTTGAACCCATAGCAGAATGGGCCAGAGACTGTCTAGGAAGAAGTACATGGCAGAAAGAGATTAGGAGTCATAGTGGAACACAAGCTTAAACTGAGTCAATAGTGTGATACTGGTTGCCAAAAACAAACGTGAATTTGGGATGCATTAACACGGTATCGTTTTAACACGACAGAGAGTCATCTTCACGGCCATACTACTGCGCTGGTTGCTCAACTGGAGTATTGTGCCAGTTGCTGGGCACCCGCATTTCTAGAAAGATCGTGGAAAAAAGTTGGGAGAGGGTCCAGAGAAGAGCAACAAGAAGATATTAAAAGTCTTGACGAACATGGACGCTAGAGAGCGGCATGAAGAATTCTGGGTTTTATTTAGTTGGGAACGAAACTGAGAAGGGAACATGATATCAGTTATTTCACAGGTACTAAGAGTTCATCAGAGGGAGGAGAAACTTATGTTTCACTAGCTCTAATGATAGAACTGAGAGAATGGGCTTAAACTGCAGCAAGGGAGATTTATGGAATAAATTGCCTAGGGAGGTTGTGGAATCTCCATCTCTGGAGATATTTAAGAGTAGGTTAGATAAATGTCTATCAGGGATGGTCTAGACAGTATTTGGTCCTGCCATGAAGGCAGGGGACTGGACTCAATGACCTCTCGAGGTCCCTTGCAGTCCTAGAGTCTATGAGTCTATGAGGCTTAGTTGGATGTGCTGCATTTTGTACCTTTTTACAACAAATTTGGAGGAGAATACTGAGATAGGGGAGTGAATAATGGACCCACGCTGCCATTAAATATACCATGCTGATGCCATCTCATGCTTTTGTACGGGACAGACAAAATGCATTTCCAGCACTGACTGAGGAACTAAGTCTGTGAAGACCAAACTCCTGATGGAACACAGGCTTTATGGAACTGCATCACGTGCTCCACCTCTGCGTACCAATGAGTAGCAGGAAGGATATTTAAACAAGATAGTTTGGGACCTGTTCAAGTGTGGAGTGGCAGAGCAATCATCTAGAGGGCTCATGCTCATTTCCAGGTCTCCTATTAACTAGCACAGCCGGGGTCCTCAGCTGAGAAGCCGAGTGTGTAGCTCCTGGAGGGGAGGAAGTGCCAGCAGAGATTCAGGCACTGCAGAAAGGGGGATGAGTGACACCAAAGGCAGTGCTGGCTGGAAGGACAGTGGCTGTGACACAGAAGAGTGAGGTCAAATGGTTTGTTGACAGGGGAGAAAGTTTGTGATAGATGTGGAGAACTGAACTAGAAAGGAGAGAAACTTGATTACGTACAAGGGGATATTTAGGTTTAAAAAGTGACATGACTAGAGAGGGCTATGACGAAAGCTACCAGTGAGTGATATTGTCATAGGTTTTATTCAACAGGTCAGCTTACTAAGGAGTAATGTGATAGCAGCTCTATGTTTTGAGTAGCTCAGAACTTCAATTTGTAGCACAAAGGAGTTAATAATTGTGGTTCAGCAATAACATTTCAGACACACAACTCCCAGTTCCGTAGAGCACTTTGAAAAGCCCCCTCTAAACACTGCACATTCTCTCTCGTAATGTCTTTAGGTTCCACCAACAGCAGGCTTATGCTGAAAGTGAGCATCATTTAAAACACATTCCCTAGATGTATTTATGTCAAGCATAAATAGTAAATGCTTGACATTCTAAACTGATGAATATGAGGAAATAGCAAATGGATGCAGAACTTAAATGAAGCAGTCATACACGCAGTACGATATGCAAGATGACAAGAATCCTTACCATTACAGATAATGTGGTTGAAAAAGCATGGGAATCCCTCATAAATTCTCTAACCTTGAATGGAATATATGGGAATTGCTGATGATTGTAGACCAAAGCAGGAAAGATGAACTTCTAAAGGTGGCTTCCTGGCTTATGCGGTTACAAATCCTGTTCTTCCTTTCATAAGCATGAGTTTAGTTTGCTTAATTAAACATTACATGATCCTTACATATACATACAGGGTGGAATTCTGTCTCAGGGAAGTCAATGGGAATTTTGCCCATATGGATTTTACTCATAATGTAGAAACACTAGGCCAAATTTACCTTCACATAGCAGTGGCTTTTCAAAACTTGCCAATTGCCTTAGATAACTCAATATTTGTATTTTAGACAAGCTTGGTATTTGCAGTATTTAAGGTATTCCCTATAGTAATGAGACAACTGCCTATCATGCTGCCCAAAACTGTCTCATTGTTTCCTTGTGCTCCCCCGTCTGCCTGTGTCCATCTGTTTCCTCATCTGATACTTAGATTGTAAGTTCTTTGGGGGCAGAGACCATCATTTTGTTCTGTGTTTGCATAGCCCATAGTGTAATGGTGTAATGTTCCATGATTGGGGCTCGTAGATGCTACTGCTATACAAATAACAATACTAATAAAGGGGAGTGCAAGGGAATGCTGCAGATATGAACATAACTTTATTGTATCTATTTGTCTTGTATAAAATTGCCAAGTGAAGGGAAGCACATCCGTTCCAGTGGGAGGGACACTGGGCTAGGAGTCAGGAAAATTAGATTCTACTCTTGGATTTACCACTGACCAACTATGTGACCTTGGCCAACTCACTTGTCTATACCTCTGTTCCTCATCTGTAAAATGGGGATAATGAGTCTTACCCCAATTTGTAAAGTCCTGTCACACCAATGTGTAGCTGATACAGCTAAGTATTATTATTGATAATATGGGTTATTTACTAAGCAAGAGATTTGCTTTAGTGAAATATTATATTTTCAGGTACTTCATGTATCTATAACAAACTGTACAGCACTGAGAACTACATAGTTCTTGAGCTGACAACTGTCCTGCCAAATAGCCCCAGGGGTTTATCTATCCATAAGGATATGGCCTTGGTCCTGTCTCCACTCTCTAAAAACCTCTGGTGTGCAGAGCAGACATTTTGTCTCACATTCAGACATGTATTGGTAAGTCTTGATAGCTCATGCACTGCATAAGTAACAGAATCATGTTGTGAAATTTTAATAGGATCTGATCTTTTTAAAATGTTTTCTTATGGATTGATACTCTTATTCACCAGCACACTGACTGGAAATAAATATGGGAAAGTGTTCCCTGCTACTAATAAAACATGGTATGGATATTCGTCTCAATCAGTAAAATGTGTTTGAAACTTCTCTTACACAAACTAAAAACTATTTCCCCATGTTAATTTTCTCCCTACTGTTACTCACACCTTCCTGTCAACTGTTTGAAATGGGCCATCCTGATTATCACTACAAAAGTTTTTTCTCCTGCTGATAATAGCCCACCTTAATCAATTAGTCTCATTAGTGTGGCAATACCCATTTTTTCATGTTCTCTGTCTATATATCTTCCTATTGTATTTTCTACTGCATGCATCTGATGAAGTGGGCTTTAGCCCTCAAAAGCTTATGCTCAAATAAGTTGTGTTAGTATCTAAGGTGCCACAAGTACTCCTCGTTCTTTTTTCTTAATGGAATGTGATGAGTCACATTGATTGGGACCCTGGATATAGAACAGCTATACAACTGATCACTTTCAGATGAGTTTGAGAGGGACAGTACATCATCATAGCTTTGTTTAAAAACAATGATATACTTTGGAATTTGTGCTCTCAGCATGTTATGCATCCATTTATGTGCCTTCATATTAATGTCAAAAGGTCTTTACTGGAGAAGAATTACATTGGCAGGAAATGAGAAATCCTCATTTTGTTCTAGGGTGTTATGCTCCTGTAAAGATTATCCTTAGGAAAGTGTTCAACTATTCAGCTGCATTATCTCATAAAATGTTGCGTGCTCAGAAGATTCCTAAATTATTTCTATATAAAAATGGACATCATTTAATGCAAATATACTCTTCTGCTCTCCATAGATTACAAGGAAAACATAAATGGCCACAAAAATGGACACATTTAATGTTACTGACTTATCTTCTTTTTGCATAAAACTACATTGATATCTTCCCAAAGTCCCTTGCGTCTACTGACATCAGATACTTCTGGTGTTTCTGACAAAATCAAATTGCAGTGGCTCCAATGTAGATTTGCATCTGGCCTGTGCAAATCCACATGGGATGCATGAAAGCATCTGCACCTGGACCACTGCCAGAATGAAACCAAGATGAATTGCCTTCCATCTGATCAGAGGATTGGAATCTTTCATACAGAATCCCAAATCATTAGAGTTGGGAATAGCCAGTTAGTCCATCTTTTATCATTCTGCAGACCACTTCAAAAGTATGGGATTCCCTATTTGCCCCACATCACCTCCTAAACCATCTATCACTATAGAGTTTTCATAATATTTAATTTCTTGAACCACAAGGAAGGGTTCCATGAACCACCAGTGATCCATAGATTATGTGGTTTGAGAACAACTAGTCTAGTTCATGCCTACGTAAGTGTAGGTTGCTCAGGCTTTGGCTTTCAGCCCTGGTCCCCAGTGAGTCTAACACCAGCCCTGCTCTCTGTTTTATTTTGGCGGACCTCCTGAAACCTGCTTGCCACCCCCAAGGGGCCCTGGACCTCCTGATTCAGAACCTCTGATTTAAAGGACTACCACCCTATTCTTACACACTATACCAGGATTCTTACCTGCCCTCTGATTGTTTCATTCATGAAAGGAATTAGCTGAACACATGATGAAGGGAAAATACATCTGACTGTCAGCCAGCTTTCACCAGTGGATAAGGCACTGGGAGTTGGAAGACAAGTTCTATTTGCAGCTTTGCCACTGGGTTACTGAGACAGCTTGGAATTAACAATTGTGCCTCAACTTTCCTATCTGTAAAATGGAAATAATGATCCCATACTGTGAAATGCTAAGTATTATTGGGAGGCGGGTTGTTTGAGGAGTGGTTTTTTTTTTTGTTTTTTTTTTTGAAGATTCCATCTGTGACCGGGAAAAATGAAGCAGATTTGGCCAAGTTTCACTTGCATCTTTGGGCTCGGTCTCTCTCAAAGCTCAGGGATATGCAGAGCCACATATTTGTTTTGAAATATGCCATAGAAAAGAAAGATTGAAATATCACTACAGCGACATGAGGCCAAAAAAATGCTAGCTGTGAAATAGAAGTAGTCTGTATTGTTGGTCACTGTGAAAATAAGGGCAGCAAAGACTTTTACACTGGAAATGAAGTCCAAGGACCGGTTTGGAAGGCAACCTCTTGCCAAGAAGTGGGGTGGTTGCCTTTAGCAAGTTGGGCTGGGAGTCAGCTGGAGGAACTCCAGGTTGCACTAAATCTGAAAGCTACCAAAACCAGTCAAACTCAGCCCACGTGGTTAGGAGCAAGAAAGCTAGTGATTCTAGAGCCTCTGCCTCATCGGCAGGGTGTGGTTACAACCTCTTGTGCATTAGTGCATGGGAAAAAAAAGGTGTGGGGGGGGGAAGCCTATGAAAAATAATGTGTTGGTCCTAACCATAGTGAAGATAAAGATATTTTTATTAATAAGTATGTGCTATTCTCTTCCGGGTGAATTAATCAGCTGTTGCCATCTCAGATTTATAGGTTGAAATAGAAATGGGCAGTCTGAGGGGAAAGCCTCATAAAAACTTAATAGCAATACAGAGATAATCTGCAGGCTCACAGTGGCCATGTCAGGGCTAATTGAAATGTTTAAGTGCACCATAGCTTCTTGATCACAGTGATACATGCTAAAGACACGAATATAGACCATCCCTTTGTCTTGACTGGACATCTATTATCACTCTATATCATGGCACTGCCACCTCAGACTTCTAATTGCTAAAACCTTTAGACACAGGGCACCTAATAATTGCAGCACCATGGCCAAGCTAATAATAAAGATAATTTACAGTTCAAAAGCAAAGGGTAATTTGTAATATGAATGGGTTTTGTGTCCCTAAACTCATTTCAGAGACTTGAGAATCCATGCAGAAATATCTTTTTTACAGCCATTCTCCTGAGCAAGTGCCTTACTGTTCTGGGAAGTTTCTGATTTGTTTATTTAGGCATTTTGCTTCCGATAAGGATCAATCTAGCAAATGCAGGTGAGATCAATGGAAGCTGGGAGTACTCAGCACCTTACAGGATCAACACCATACAGTCTCTACAGACTCAGGATGCCTCTAGTACAAGGATTTTTGAGGGTTTAATATGAAGGATTTTATCTATGGACAAAAATGAGATTTGTGAGCACATATTACTGAAGTGTGCAAAAGCCAATGGATATTTAAAACTAGTTCCTAACTAAAGATGTACAAAATTCACCGTTTTTGTTCCAGTAAGGTTACACAGAGAAAACGGGGTTTAGCAAAAGCCAACCAGTGAGATTTTTGCATGTGGTTCCTTTCCTTCTGCCATATAATCTAAAGGGAAACTGAAAAGCTTGAGCATCGAATGATCTCTAAAACCAAATCAAACCAAACAAAATTTTCTCTCAGTCATTTCACACTCTAAGCAGCTTTCTCCCACATTGGGGTCCAGCCTGGCCTGTTTTCCCTTGTTGGTCTCTCTCCCCCAATTGGCTAGTGAGAAGTCCCACTAAATCCTTCTAGCCGGTGATCTACTCAGAATGTTCTTATCCACAACACCAGGCTCCTATTATATAACCACATTTTTCTTTGCTTTTTTATAGTTGTCTCATTTTTAGACTCTGAGCCCATGCCACAGCCTTGGACCACTCCTGCCTTGGCCTTACCACCCACGTTGAAAGCACTTGAGGAACAAAGCCCTGGTTACTGTAAAATTTTTAGCTATGCCAGCTCTGTAGGAGGATACTTTTAGCTGTCCGAATAAAAGAGTATGTGGAGGAAAAACACAGAGTTAGGGACACATACATTTTCTTCCTGGTGACAATTGCAAACTTCATAACTAAAGGTTTAGTAAAGCTGCCTCAGTAGCAATTTCTGGCAAACAAGCTTCTTGCATATTTGCCACAGTTTACCCTGAAGAGTCACTCTCTCCAAATATACTAAATACGCTCATTCAACCTGCAAATGATGAACGGGCCTTGAGCCACTTGTGCACAATCTGGGCCCACGTGCAATTCAAACTACTTCGGAAAAGAGGGTGCCTTAAGGAAATGTGAAAAGGAACCTCTTAAATGAGGTTGCTATGACAGGACAGCACTGGAATGTGGGTTTGTTTTTAGTCTGCATCACTTTAAATAAGAGCAGGAGACCTGAATGATGACACTGACAGCATTATATAGACTGAGGAGAAGGGCCTGGATTGCACTCCCAGGCAAAATTCTAATATCAGATCAGCAAAGATTTAAATTCCTGTATTCTACATTAGGGAGCTCTCACAGATGTTGATAAGAATCCTGCATGCATCCTGCTGGAAGAGCAAAATATCAGGATCATATTCCACTGCATGGAAAAAGAAAGCACAACGTTACCCAGAATTTTTCTCCCCAGACTTTGAATACTAAGAGCAAATAAAAGAAAGCAACATTCATAAGCTCAAAACCACAAATAATTAAATATTTTGTTTTCTAGCCAAGCCAAGTTGTTTGGAAGCCCTTAAACAACAAGTTACAAGTGTGGTTTGTTTTCTCCATTGACTATATGGAGGCACCTGTGGGCTCACAAGTCAGAACTTGTTTGTTTTAAAACAAGCTGGCTTGCTATGCCAGGTGGGTTTTTCCTTAGTTCTTGCTGTTCTTTTCAGAATCTTGTAAACCTAGTCAATTTATTGAAATGTCAGCTTCTATAAGTATTCCTATCCAGCAAACCCTCTAAATTAACACATGCTGTAATTCCTCTATAGAAGGAAGCTAAGTGATGGATTCTGTCACTCTTACCCATATGGAACGGTATCTTACTTAACGAGCAGATTCTTTGATTTCAATGAGTCTGCAAAAAGTTCTACCCAATGCGTGCAAGAATCACAGAATCTGGCTCTAATCTATTGCACCTTCATTTAGGTCCCAGTTTCAAAAAAGTGGCCCAAGGGAGTTGGGTGCCTAACTCATGGGTGTCTTTGAAAATCCGTTCCACTTTCCCACTCCCTAAAAGAAGATGGTCAATTTTAAGAATTACTTTCAGGCTTAAAAGAATAAAATAACTAAACCTTTATTTTGATAAATGTGAACTCATCCACCCCCCCCTTTAAATCCCACAGAAAAGCCCACATCTTTCTTTGGTCACATACAATTTTAAACTAGCTTGATCTCTTACTTAGAAATTTAACCAAAGAGGTAAAAATATTAACATTTTTCTTTTTGGCAAGTGCTACAAACCCATTGAAAAAGTGGCATTTGAAAAGACAATGCTGAACAAAACATGAGCTTTGCCTCAGAAATTAAACACCCGACAGTCATTAGGGACAAGAATCAGAAATAGACGTTACATTAGAAAAGGCAACAACAAGAGTATTTATTGGCATGTTTAAGCAGCATCTGAATCCTTCCTACTGTACCACTGCTGCTATCTGATATGTGTAGATTCAGTGTTGAACTGTTTGCCCAGGGTAGGAAAGTACTGAACTCTGTGCCTACTGTGGAACAGGAGATTTGTTTTAAAGATACCCTAGTTTACACCAGATAAAGATCAACTAGCATTTCATTTGACTGAGTCTGCAATAGAATACTTTGCCCTGTATGACTCTCTCCTGTACCAAAGCTATAGATCGATTACTATTTTCCCCCTGTCTTATGTAAACATTTGTGTTTGGGAAGGCATGTGACTTGCTTACAAAGCAATGCATAACATTCCAGATTGTCTGTGGGAGATAGTGTAACTCAGGAATACAGCAAACTCCGTTTCATTCACATCGTACTTTTTGGCACATTTCAAATGAAAAAAAAAAAGAAGAAGAAGAAGAGGAAAATAAATTAGCTATCAACATGAAACATGCAGGGCAAAACTCTAGGCAAACAGCTGGTTTGTATTTAGAATTCAGGACTTGACTGGATTTCAAGTCAAACCAAGCCACTGAACCAAACCTTTTTTCTTCTTGCCAGCAGACTCCCACAGATACCTATATTTAGAAACTAGTAATTGCCCTACATTTTGGCATTGAACAGAAATTCAGGTAATAAGAAGCTCTCTCAAAACTGTTAAGATTTATCTTTGTTGTTTCATTTTGCTTTTTTATTTTTTAAGATTCTTTTCAAATATGAATTTAGTTTCAATCCACCAGATTAAGTTGGGGCATTTTGCTTTGAAGAATTCCTGGCTCTAAGTAAAAAAACCAAAAACAAAAAACTATTTATATCATTAAAAATGTGAAGTGTGAATATGATTATTTCAAGCACAGTAACTGGAATTACCGGTCTGAATACTAGCAACATTTTGTAATGCTTAGAAATTAATGTCTTTTGCAGAGCTGACATGCAATCTTTTTCCTTTTGGAAACAAATGCAAATGAAAGGAGAGAGAAAGTGAGTGAAAAGGCTATTCTCCTCTGGAAACTACGATTTATAATGTTGGGAATTGCTAATAATTATCTTTGGATACATTCCATAAAGTGTAACCAATCAAAAACAAAAATTCAAGGAGGTGCAGGTAGCCAGAAAGAGATGAGAATGTGGAATAAGCTCATTTAGGAACACAAACTACCAGTCTGATTCATTTAACATGGAACCACTCCCTTTGGTGATAATATCTGTATGGCTAGATTCTCTCTTCATAGGACACCAGGAACCGGTGCATGTGGAAATAGACAGTGTCACAGATAAGATAAGATAAAACAAATCTCCTGTATACTTAAAAGTGTTGGGGGGGGGGGGGTTAAAAAGAGGAGGAGCAAGAGAAGAATGCACTTTGCTGATCTTTTCCAAACAAGGAATTATATATACACACTTTCTGGGTGAAATTTTCAAAAATGCTTGGCATTGACTTCAACAGAAGCAGAATTAGGCAAAGCTACATGCTTTTCAAAAGTCCCACCATCGATCTTTGGTGAACATGTATTATTTTGTTCAATGGCAAAGGAGTTACGCATGCAAATCCAGGGAATGCATGCCACCAACCAAATATGCATATTGCTGAAATCTGTTCAAATACTTTTCATTACATGTGCTTTGGATTTTTATGTTTGTTTCATAACACCCACTTCATTTTGGGTGTACAGTTATGGCCAAATCCTAATGCTAACAATCCTCAGTCTAAGAAGCAGCTAAGCATTATATCACAAGCACATCTGAGGAGCAGAATGGCTGCAGCTGGAATCTACTTCTATACTGTATTCCTTATGAACCTCTATCATCAACAGAAGCTGGGTCACAAACAATTCATTTGTCCAAGACTGGATGTTACATATCCTGGATATTGCTCAGGCTAGTGTAATTTGTGGGGAGAAATTCCAGATTTGGAGGATGGGAAAAGAAATCTCTTTCCTCTTTTTTTTTTTCAAAGTTTGGGTAGGTTTGGAATATTAAAAGTAATCCCAGAGAATTATGGTGGATGGAGTGCAAGAGGGGTAGTCAAAGGCGTATGATAAATGGTACCATAATTTAATCACATGGAAAACATATAAATATCTATTACATTCAGATGGTGAAGTCTTTAAGTGTTTTGGGGATTTCCTTGGGAATCAGGTCCTACAATATATCAATATAGCACCTTTATTTTTATACCAGTTGCTCATATTTCGTAACAGTGGGAGACGTTAAAGGAAAAACATAACTTGTTTCTTTCAATTGTTTTATTTTTCCTTCTGTCTTAAAAAAAATAGGGGGTGACTGGTTATTTTTCTGGGAGAGGAATGGTTTGGTGAACAGGGCGAACATTTTGTTGTTGAAGAAATTTCTTTTAAAAAGATAGTAGTTTCCACTGAATAGAGATTTAAGTCCATTCCAGCAGTAGCCATGTGATCAGCATCTCCCGGTTTTGGCCTTTTGGACAAGAATACCTGGTAAGACTATTTTAAGGGTGTGGGGAGAGAGGGGGCAGTTTGTGTGGATATTGTGTTTTATTTTAGTGTGACAGCAGTTCGTTTTATGTTTGGCAATTTTTTTTTTTTAAAGATTTGCGGTCAGATGATAAATGAGAAGAACACAGAAAATAAGTATGAGCGTACGGTAGCCACAAATAAGATTGAAATGACAGAGCGATCGTGGAGGTCAAATTATAAGGGACTGATTTAAAGTGATTATGAGTTTTAACAGTGTTATCAATAAAAATAAAAACATGTCTGGACAGATGTTCTTGAAAGTGTTTATTTCGTAATACTGAGCCAAAAGAGTATAGGAAACAGCTCTAGGCCTACAATTAAGAGAACCAGTTATTTAATACTTAGACAGGAATGGTATGTTGTATTGGTATACTGGTTATATTGGTTATATATATTGGTTATATATATTGGTTATATGTTATATTGGTATACCAGTTGTTTAATACTTAGACAGGAATGGTATGTTGTATTACCAATCGGATCCTGTATTAGATCCGATTGGTAAGCTAGTGTTAACAAATACGGTCAAATATATTAATTGCATATGGGTGAGTATCTGACACTAGAGAGAGCAAGGCCAACCTTTTTGAACTTAGGTGCTTAGCTATCGACAGCCATGTCCATATTTAGGCAGCTAAGAATCTGAGCTAGATTTCAGAAGTGTTGAACAATGACAACTCCCACTGCTTAGCACACTCGACTCCCATTTTCAATATTTTTTATAAATCAGGACAATTATTTAGGTACCTATGACACCTCTTCTGCAACCCAGACCATTAATAATCTGGTTGGCATGGGGCTGGCAGGCTCCCTACCCAACTCTGTGTAGCTTCCGGAAGTGGTGACATGTCCCTTGATTCCTAGGCACGGCCAGGGGTGCTCTGCGCGCTGCCCTCACTCACAGGTGCTGCCTCTACAGCTCCCAGTGGGAGCTACGGGGGTGGTGCCTGCACGCAGAGGCAGAGTGCACTGCACCACACAGAGCTGCCTGGCTACCCCTCCTCTTTCCTGCACCCAAACTCCCTCCCAAAGCCCACACCTCCCCCCTGCATCTCAACACTCTGCCCCAGCCTAGAGCCCCCTCCTGCATCCTGAACCCCCTCAGAGTGCTGCACTTAGGAAGGAAGAATCCTCTGCAGTGTTACAGGCTGGGGACCGACTGGCTAAGCAGCAGCTGTACTGAAAAGAACCTGGGGATTACAGTGGACGAGAGGCTGGATATGAGTCAGCAGTGTGCCCTCGTTGCTAAGAAGGCTAATGGCATATTGGGCTGCATTAGTAGGAGCATTGCCAGCAGATTGAGGGAAGTGATTATTCCCCTCTATTCAGCACTGGTGAGGCCACACCTAGAGTTTGCGTCCAGTTTTGGTCCCCCCATTACAGAAGGGATGTGGACAAATTGGAGAGAGTCTAGTGGAGGGCATCGAAAATGATTAGCGGGCTGGGGAACATGACTTATGAGGAGAGGCTGAGGCAACTGGGGTTATTTAGTCTGCAGAAGAGAAGAGTGAGGGGAATTTGATAGCAGCCTTCAACTACCTGAAGGGGGTTCCAAAGAGGATGGAGCTTGACAGGGCTGTTTGGTTTTCTGTTATTAAAATGTTGGCAACCCTACCTAATATGTATGTGGGAAGAACCCACCCAAAACCATGCTGGCTACACAAAGGAGCTCTGCTTGGGTCTGCTGGTATGGAGCTGCTTGCAGAATTGAGGCCTAAATAAGCATTTAGGGGCCTAACAGACATCCAAGTTTGGACACTTTGGCCTAAGGTTTTTCTTTTTCAGAGAACAGTGAGAGAGTTTCTTTCATTCACTTTGTGTGATTCACGCACCTGTCTTTTCCCAAGTTTTTTCTCATGTTGGTGCTGGTTTGGCTCGTTTAGGGATTTCAGATTGTTTTCTACTTGATCTGTGGCTTGCTGGAAGACTTTCCTCCACCTCTACCTGTGCTGACAAATACCAATTCGGGGTTATTTGCATTAAAGAGTGACACCAAAAACTTTACCATAAACAGAAAACAGCCACATAAACATTGCAAGACTAAGAGGGCCAAGTTTCTGTGGAGAAGGCCCTCAAGATCAATTCTACAATTCTAATGAGTATTCAACAAAGAGGCAAATCTGTGACCCAGAGGCTAGCTCTGGCTCACTGCTTTAACGACAAGATCAATGCAAAAAACATCTGGAGCCAGGGAGTCATTCACTACATTAAAACAAGTAGTTTCAGGCTACTTTAATTTTTACATCTGCCTATTACAAAAATAACTCATATGATTCTCCAGCTGCTGTATTAAACTGATAGAGCCAGGGAACACCTAACTATTGTTAAGCACTGTTTATTTTCAAATAATCTCACTAAATTGCAATTGGTTTGGTCAATTAAACATTATTTTGGATACTTTTTTTCTAATATGTCACAATCCGCTTCAGAGCTTTCTCTGTGCAAAAACTCACGTGGTCGCTACCATCTGCGTAACAAACGGTGAATTACTGCTTCTTTCAATCTCATACTATCTTGCCTTAAGAAAATTACAAACTTTCTCCCATCTAGAAGGTACATGGGAAATGCTGTCCACCTGTGTAACAGCATTCAACTACATTGGACTGTTATTATTCCTGTCATTCTTTGCAGAACCAAAGAGAAGAGAAGCCAGATTTAAAATGCCCAGGGAAACATAGGTTGCTTAACCTCTTTGCTATGCTGTACAGACAGTACTTTGCGGGGCGGGGGAGGAGAGACAGTGGGATAAAGTGCCAAACTTGTCGTGTCTAAATTTTATTCTGAAATTTACAAATATGTATAGTGGACATTGAGCTCCTGATGATCTGATCATGACTTTGTGGTATGCAGGACATGAACCCCCCACGTACAGTTTTTCCACTTTTAAAACATATTTCAGAGATCAATTCTAATTTTGTTAGTTGTCAGTATCATCTTGTCCAGGATATTGTTTTGTGAAATAGTATCGTAAATGGCAATGCTGACAGACTAGACGCAGTTTGTTTATTTCCTTGAGAGTGCTGCCTACAATTTTCATTCATGTCTTCTAGGACTAGTGACTCTGCTATACTTAATCTGTGAATAATTTCATAAAAGCAGCATCGCTTTCAACAAGAGGTTAGAGGCAGACAAGAAGAATGCTAGAGTAAATGGAATGACAATTATTCATACCAAGAGGCAAATTATATCCTTTTTACGCAATTTATAGCACGATAGTGGGGATTACCTCCCTCCCTATGAAGCAGAATTAGAGTCCAAGATCTTGCTTTGGAAACTGTTCTCGTTCACTGTATGCAGGCACAGTCGTGGCAATCTATACTTTCAGAGTGAAAATAAGAACAGGTCATTTGGAAGATGCAGCAGCCTTAGCAAAGGAGAATTTCAGGAAGGTGGAAATATAGGAACGCATAGCCCTAAGATTAGCAAATTCCTGTCCTGAAGATGACAAACGTACAGAGTCTGATTTTTCAAAGAATCAGATGTTCAAACGTGCATGTGTCTGTTAATGTACAGACAATTACTCTTGCAAACCAGATATATTCACACACAGATGACCAGTTATGTATCTAGATACCATTTGCATGCACATCATGTAGTATTTACATTTGGCTGTGCCCAAAGGCTCCAGTCAAAATCAGGACCAGTCACCACACAAACATAGCAGTAGACAGTTATTCCCTCAAAGAGTGTAAACATCTAGGAAGGAACTGAAACACAAGGAGTTTACCTTGTCCAAGATCACAGCAGGTCAGTGCCACACCTGAGAACAGAATCTAGATTGCCCAATAGATTGCCCAACTCTGCCAAAATGTTCTAATCCAGCAGCTCCTGCTGAATCCTGATAATTGTTGGCATAAGTGTTTGCAGATGCTTTCATGTGCATGGTTTGGAAACCAGATCAATAATTAACAATACTTGCTTTCCCCCAATTGTGTTCCGGCTTCCACATCATCTCAATATTTTGTGCCAAATTTTCCATTCTTTGATTTTTTTTTATTCATTCCAGTTTGCACTGATGTGAAGATCTTAAAAACACAAATGATGATTTCAATTCTTATTAAACTTTGAGTCTTGGAAAATAAACAGTTCAGACCAGTGTAAGCCAGTTGGAGAGCAAGTAACAAGCTGCTGGGCTCCATTTCTGCACTGCAAGGCTGAGGCTTGAAACTAAAGAGCCTGTCCACATGCACACACAATTTTTGTGTAACTAAGCCAGTTACATTGGAGATGTACCCCAAAGAATCACCTAGCCAACCCTACCCAAAAACATAAAGCTGGCCCTTTGCCCTGTGACACAATACTGGTTGAAGAGAGTCAGTTACATTGGTGGCAAAGAGGCAGCATAAAAATGTTTCAGAGAACAGCCCCCAAAATTCTAAAGCCATCTTCCACAACTGTAATGTACCACAGCTAATGGCCACCCACCTCTGCAAATGCTCCTTTCCAAAGCCAAGTCACCCCTTTGTTAAGCAAACTCTCCTGGAGAAAACTGAGGGATAGACAGTATGGGAGGATGAAGTTTTCCAGTTGGTGTCATATTGGAGCATTTCAATGAATGGTGAAGCAAAGGCCTCTTGATGCTGCCCTTTATACAGTCCTTGTGAACTCTGTTGGCCAAGCAGAGTCAGGCTTCACCAAGTGAACAGCATTTCTAACTTTTTTGTTAAAGGGGTCAAATAGTGAACAAATACTACATACTAAAATACTGTTTCCCAGTTAGAAGGCAGCAAGTATTAGTTGATAGCAACAGAGTTTTGATCTGGCTTCCTTCTCTCCTCTAATCATAGAATAGTAGGGTTAGAAGAGATCTCAGGAGGTCATCTAGTCCAACCTCCTGCTCAGAGCAGGACCAACACCAACTAACTCATCCTAGCCAAAACTGGATGCAATACTCCAGGTCTGGCCTCACCAGTGCTGAATAGAGGGGAATAATCACTTCCCTCAATCTGCTGGCAATGCTTCTACTAACATAGCCCAATATGCCATTGGCCTTTGCAAGAAGGGCACACTGCTGACTCATATCCAGCTTCTCATCCATTGTAATGCCCAGGTTCTTTTCTGCAGAACTGCTGCTTAGCCAGTCGGTCCCCAGTCTGTAGCAGTGCATGGGATTCTTCCATCCTAAGTGCTGGACTCTGCACTTGTTTTTGTTGAACCTCATCAGATTTCTTTTGGTCCAATCCTCCAATTTGTCTAGGTCACTCTGGACCCTACCCCTACCCTGCAGTGTATCTACCTCTCCCCACAGCTTATGGGAGGAGAACTTGCTGTGGGTGCAAGTCATCCCATCCCATCATCCAGATCATCTGTGAACTTGCTGAGGGTGCAAGTCATCCCATCCCATCATCCAGATCATTAATAAAGATGTTGAATAAAACCAGCCCCAGGGGCACTCCGCTTGATACCAGCTGCCAACTAGACATTTAGCCGCTGATCACTACCTGTTGAGCCTGACAGTCTAGCCAGCTTTCTATCCACCTTATATAAGTTACCTCTGCTGACATGCCCATGCAGTTCTCCCATTTTATTGAGCACAAACTGTTATAAATAAAGGTTGTGTGTGTGTATTAAAGAAAGCTTGCTGTTAGAGCCATAGTGTGCATAGAACATACACAGTAGTAGCCACAGAGTTAGTCTGTGACAGCTTGGCATTGTCAGGGAGCCCTGATCCACACTAGAAAATTAGGTCAGCCTAAGTGTGCTCAGGGGTGTGAAAATCCACACTCCTGAGTGATGTAGTTAAGCCAGCCTAAGTCCCTGTGTAGGCATCACTAGATTGATAGAAGAATGTTTCACTTACCTACCTACTGCCCCGCGGGGTGGCGGATTACCTACACCAAGAGGAGAATCCCTTCCATTGGTGCAGGTAGCATCTACCCTGAAGTACTGCAGTGACACAGTTGTGTTGCTGTAATGTTTGAAGGGCAGATATGCCCTAATTCTCACACCCCCTTCCACTTTTTGATTAAAAAAAAAAAAAGAAGAGCCCTCACTGTACAATTCCTTTCACAGTATGATAATAATTAAAGGGTGGGTATCCAGCCAGCCCATGCATAGATGGGGAAAAGTGCAAGGAGTTTCTCATATCTTGTACCTCTGCATGTGGCCTGCCCACAGTCCAAATATGCTACTCAGGTGCTGCAGTCAGTGACACAAGAGCAGTGCCTGGCAGCCCCCAGGAAGAATCATGCACCACTTCTGTATGCATAGGGCAAAATGTAAGCTGACAGTAAAACTGGGCAGACTACAGTACTCCATCTTTATATCATTTCCTCATTCTTTTCCTCTAGTCCTCCATAACTATTGCTACAAAAGGGCCAACAAATGCAGGCAGCAAACTGCAACAGAAATACACATCACAAGGAGAACTTTCCGAAGTGATGGCACAGATACAGCCATGAGATATACTGGCTACTAATCAAGAGTGTGGCCAAAAGTCAAAACTATTCCCTCAGTTCGCAGAGTGGCAGGTAACTGGGAGGATATTGCTTTGCAGTAGAGGAATTTCAACTCAGGATACTCACAAAGTCACTTCATTTCAAAATCTCCAGCACTGTTGATGTAAGATGATCATTGCTGGCGTGTAGGAAGGGGAGTCCAATCACTCCTCCAACTGATGCCTCCAGAACCAAATTGCAGAAGTAACACTTGCAATGTATTCATCACTGAAAGGATCAAGAGAACGCTCTTCCGCGGCATCTGTATCTTTGGGATTAGGAGACTACATTGCTCTAGACTATGTCAGCCTCCACTTGAGTTAATTAGCATTATTTGTTTAGGATCAATGATGCATTCAGCACTGTACAGACACACTGATGCAGACTGGCCTCTGCCATGAAGAGCTTGCCATTAGAGCAAATTGATATTTTTCATGAAAATATTAATCAAAATTTTGATAAAACCATAAAATTTCATGAAAAGTGCTCATTATTTTACATCTACTTCTAGCTCCAAATTTAAAAGCCAGATGTAGAAAAAACAAAATGTGCTATGAAGTTCAGATGAAGGACTAGGTTATATTCAGAATTTGTGTGTGGAGAGAGGGGGTGTTAATTACAGATAAGAGAATTAGGACCTGGTTTTCCACTTGGGTGTGACTAGGCCTCCATTTCTGCACCCACAATTGTTTGCAGACTCAGTTCATCTCTCTCCTTGACATCTCACTTCATGGTATTAATACTAGAACTCTCCATTATTTGCACCTTAATTCTCAAGAAGAGCATTACAGGTACTCTTCATGGCCTCTGTTAACCTCTGAGACATGAACTGCAGCAAGCTGGTGGCCTCAATCCAGTTCCCAGCAGACGGATGTTCATATACAATTGGCACTAATTTGCAACCTTGTGGCAGCAGCAAGGTCAAGGATTAAGTGAGCATGAACTACCCTCTCACCTCCAGGGGCGGCTCCTGCAGCTCGGGGTTGGCAGGGCTGAATGGGGAAGCTGACTCTGCCACAGCCCATGCAGTCACTGTTCTCAGAACAGGAACATGCTGGAAAAGGCGCTTAGCTTCTCTTGCAGAGTTTTCCTCCTTATTCAGTAGGCAGGAGTGCTGCATTTCTAAAAGATGATTTGCGGAGGGCTGAAACACGGATATCTTCCTTCGCAGCACCCCCTCCCCCAAATAACAATATTGAACAAAGTCAGCAATGCTTCAAGGGAGGAAGTGAGCAGGCAAGGGCTGCGAGTGATAAGGAGACAGCTGGAACACCCCTTTCAGAGAGTGAAAGAGCACACAAGAGCAAGCATATGTGCTGCTGTGTTATTCTACTATAATGGGCAAAGAGGGGAACGTCCAGTCCTTTGTGGCTGCAAAATTCTGCCTGATGCAGAAGAAGTGACGAGGAGGGGAATAATAAGGGAATAATAATAATCCAGGTGAAGCTTGAATGACCCTCCTCACTGGAGAGAGAGAAAAGAAGAAGAATTTTAAAGGCCAGATCCTCAGCTGTGGTCCCTGTGCACTGCTCTGAGTTAGAAGAGATATTGGGTCATGCCTGGATGGAAGGGAATGTGGCTGAGGTACTGCTTCAATCTGCCAATCTGACTTGAAGAAGAGCTCTGTGCAAACTCAAAAGCTTGTCTCCCTCACCAACAGAAATTAGTCCATTAAAAGATATTACCTCATCCCTCCCTGGTTTCTCTGATCCCCAACTACTCTAATTTATGCAGGGGTCAAACAGATAGCCTCAGGGATTCTGGAAGCAGATAAGGGGTGCACAATTATCCTTGGTCTCCCCACGCCATGTCCCATGTTAACCACAGTTCAGCCAGATCCAGCAATGGGATATCAAGTGTGATCCATAATAGTTCATCATTCCCAACCAGGAGAAGTTACTGACAAAAAACTGTCCCAACTTTATCTCAACTGCAGAAGGAGAACAGACGGAGACAATAAAGTGCAAAAATATTTGAAAAATGGGAAAAAAAAAACCCACTGAGCAGAAGAAAATTCCACTGTGCCATGCTTTTAAATCAGACCAAAATATTGGCAAGGTGCCTCCCTGGGGAAGGCAGTTTGCCGGAATGTTCCCTTAGGCAGCTAATATCCCACACACAATGGGCAATAGAAACTAACCCCAAATATCTGAAGATTTGCTTTTAAAAATATTGTTACCATATTTAAAAAAAACAGTATGATTTTATTCTTTCATACAGCAGCCATTAAAACATTCCTCGTTTCCACAAGCAACCACTGTAACGGCTTTTCTTCATGGTCCTTCTGTTGTAGTGTATGTATTTACATAAGTCTGTGTAAGTCCAAAGAATTCCTCCAGTCACTGAAGTTCTATGCCAGGTGCTTGTAAGGATTAACCTTGCAAAGACTTGAACAGATTGGGGATTGGGGGTGGCTACAAATTGCTTTCAAATCCAGTATTTAGAGTGGATGATAACCGATATGGTCGGAGAGAGCCTCTCTCGTGTGTCCATATTTGAACATGTCTATACTATCGTTTCCTGTTTTACACTGGAGCACAGCTTAAGCCAAGGGGTTAAAATGTGACAGTTCTTCATGACATAATGTTGTAGAAAGGATCCTTTTTGTTGAGGAAAGCAGGAAGAGGTTATGTTTTTCCAATATTACCATGAGAGATTTCATCATGCTGAAAAGCCCGATTTGTTCCTTGTTATCAGTAATTGATAAGGTCATGGAAAATGTGAGGCAAAGAAACAGATTCGGGAATTTTTTTTTAATACTAGGGCTGGAAAGCCTTCTATCTAAGAATGCACACTCCCTCTGGATTAAGCCTTTGTAAGTTTTCCCACAAACTGTTTCTGCTGACTAGAAATTGATTAATGAGTTCAGACACGCAAGTTGTCACTAGAAAATAGCCACTGAGATGCTGGTCAGTTATCACTAGCCTCAGGGTCAAGGAAGACTGTGGGCCAGCTTAGCTGAAAAGACAGCAGCCTTCATTTGTCTTCTCACTAACTTCATTTCAGCTGTGCCTGCTGGCACTGGTGCTGATAAGGATCTGCCACCATTTTTATGATTAACCCGGATTTACAGGACTTTCTGACGAGACTACAAAAAATCCTTTGGGGCTAAAATTTAATAGGCCTGATTCTCCATTGCCTTGCAGCTTGCAGAGTCATTGAGACTGGTGTGGAATGAGGACAAAGTCAAAAATCGGGCAGCATGTTACACCCACTGGTGATGTCATTGAAATACCAGTACTAAATGCTCCCCTCTGTCAGTGTTATGAAAGCCACTATTTCCGCAGGAGGGTCACGGTGTGATATCATCAGCTGGTGTAGGAGGGCATAGCTCCATTCACTTCAATGAGGATATACTGATTTATGCTAGCTGAAAATCTGGCTCTGTATCTGGTTTTAGGTTTACACAAGATAAGTAGTCATATTTAAGTACCTCACTTAAGCAGAGATCCAGTGCACTTCATGAGGCCTCTACTGCCCCCACTGGAGGAGTGTGCCTCTGCTGGGGAGCAGTCAGCTGGCTTCTCATGTTTGAGAACTGTTTCCCAGTTATATCATCCCAACTGCCATTTGAGTACATGTCTCAGACTCAGTAGATAGTGTGTAACCGAAGGAGCAGAGAGGCCACACAACAGAGAGAACCAACTCCCCGCTTTTGTTATGACTGTCGTCTTGGCTGAAGCATCAGAGACAGAATCAGGCACCTCAGAGCTAAAGCCATGAATCTCCAGAGGTTGAATTCAAGACCCAGGCTCCTGATTGGGCAGCATAACATCCTCCGTGCACTGGATACTGAAGGGATGCATTGGCATACACTGATCAGCATCTACATGAATTCTCCACAAAAGGAGATAAGCATTAGTGCTCTGCTTTCCCTTTGAACTGTGCACCATACTGTATCATAAGAAACTTAAGGAATTGGGGGAATGGCTGTGAAATCAGTGATAGCAGGTGGGGAAAAGCTACCTCTTTTCCCCTAGGACAGTGAGGGGCTTTTCCCTTAGGACAGTGAGGGGCTTCTGATTTTAAGGTATTGCGAGTTCATTTAGTGCAGTCTGCAATAAGGTACTAGACTGACAATCCTGGAAAATGAAATTCTCTGTCAACAAACATTCAGCCTGGGTAGTGGAATTTATCCCTCACTTGTCAACCTGCCTCAGCACTGCCTGAGTGTTACTACCAACAGGGGTAAGAAAAATACAAGCAGTGTCCCTGTCTATTCAATCCCTGTCCTCTGGGGGCCAACTAGTGGAGTTAGTTTAGTGGTAGTTTAGTGGTAGGTTGTAAAGTGGACACTAGTCTTTTAGGAACTGGACTAAGACAGACTGGCTAACCTAGTGAGGAGGGCTTTAAACTAGGTTCGATGGGGACAGGTGAGCAAAGCCCACAGGTAAGTGGGGAACATGAAGACCT
>NC_133787.1:14742916-15030607 GCF_003597395.2 Chelonoidis abingdonii | reverse complement strand
TTAGGTGGCCTGTAGTAGACTCCTAGCACGACATCACCCTTGTTTTTACCCCTTTTATCCTAACCCAGAGACTCTCAACCACTTCCATCTCCTATGTCCATCTCCACCTCAGTCCAAGTGTGCACATTTTTAATATATAAGGCAACACCTCCTCCCTTTTTCCCCTGCTATCTCCTGAGACAAACTATACCCATCCACACCAACATCCAATCATGTGTATTATCCCACCAAGTTCAGTGATGCCAACAATGTCATAAGCTGTATTTTATTTATTAGCACTTCCAGTTCTTCCTGCTTATTACCCATACTTCTCACATTTGTATATAGGCATCTAAGATACTGGTTTGATCTTGCCTCCCAGTTTGCCCTGATCCTCCTTTCTCTCTGCCATTAAGCCCACGCCCCTCTTGTTTCCGACCCATCTCCTATTTAAGAGTAGGTTAGATAAATGTCTATCAGGGATGGTCTAGACAGTATTTGGTCCTGCCATGAGGGCAGGGGACTGGACTCAATGACCTCTTGAGGTCCCTTCCAGTCCTAGAGTCTATGAATCTATAAGACCATCAAATTACTGTTATGAAAGCAATTAGCCAGCCATCAGGTAGTAACAGCCATCCTTGGCTGGATTCAAACTAGCATCTTCAAGATGAAAGGCACTATATCCAGTTACTAGTCGCTGAGCCCCACTACAACGTTTACGTTCTGATTTGGATCTATTAACGCTAGGGCATTTAAAGAGAAAGTTGAAATTTCATCCTCAAACCACACTTCGGTGCACAGTCTCTAATTTTTGTAAAAAAGACCAAGCTAAGCAGGGTATTGAAAATAGAGGCCTACAAAAAGTCATCAATTTCTGTTTCAGTAGCCCCATACCTATTTTCTGGTTCAATAAAGTACTGGACACTGGTAAATACTTTTGTTGAGTTTACTATCACAAAGTATACTTTCCCTTGATCACCATTGGGAACTGGATTGTTTTGATCATACATCATTTACTTTGGACTTCAGGTTTTTTTGTAATTTAATTGTGTCATTATCTTCCTTTTGTTTCCTACTCAAAAAATAAATAAAGTAAAATAAAGAGAGAAAAAGAAAAGTTAAATTATGAACCAGATTAAACTAGGGACAAAATTTATCCCAATGATGACTTGCCCAGGCATGCACACATCATTTATCCATTTAAATTTAAGACAGTAAACTATCGGCTCTGTTCACTCCATGTAGCCAAAAAGGTAATTTCCCAGTAGCTATTCATGGCATGGTAATTATTCTAGCATACTGTAGGGTCACTTTTGTGGTCAGGGAGATTCTTTTAGGTTTTTTGATGATTTTCTGTTTCACTCAGCTGTTTTCTAACCCATTTATATCATTTTGGATTTGATGCCTAACTAAGGTTATGCTAACAGTTCTGTAATTGTAAGCTGAAAATATAAAGTGAAAGGCTCAGGTTTGTGCAACTTTCTTCAAACTTCTGTTCTGATGCTCTATTTCCTCTGAGGATCCTTTGTTCCTGCTCTGTCCTTGCTGAGTAGATGCAAGTTCTCTAGAGGCTACTTCAAGCAGAAAAAGTATAACATGAAAGTTATTTTACAGGTGTGTACGCAGATTGATTTGGAGATGAATTTCGCTCAGTACGCAGATGTCCAGACACACACTTAGTAGTGCCTTGTCTTTGTGCTTCAAGAACCAGGGCTGAACTATTATTAGTTAATATTTTAGTCAATGATCCCAAAACCATTGACTTCCAATGGACTTGGAATGAGGCCCTTAATTATTGGGGCTAGCTATCAGATTCCACTGATTGGGATAAATTGTGCCATCAGATGGGTGTACGTTGTTCCCACAGAAGACAGATTGGCGGGGGGCATGCATATATCTGTGGGCAGAGGATTTGCTCCTTTGATGGCTCATACAGTAGCTGTAATTACACATTTCTGAAGGAGGCAGCAATTCTTTTGACTTCAAACAAAAATGATTCTTGTTTCACTATGTAGGTATTATAAAGGAATGACCTAACTATTAGAAGGACAGTCTTGTGATTAAACCACTAGATAAGAGGCAGAGGATCTGAGTTCAAATACCAGTTTTGCCATCAACCTCCTGTGTAAGCTTCAGCAACACAATTGACCTGTTTGTGCCTCAATTCTCCATCACCAATAATACTTCCTTTTTTTAAGAGGGGAAATTCATTAATCCTTGTGAATGTACCAAGGAGACATGCACCCCAGAAAGGCCTCCAAGTCTGCCACTCTCTACTGAACTGGCAATACAATATCCTGCAGCAGAACTGCAGTTTAAAACACAGTAAAATATTGTTTGTTGCCTACATATCATAGGATCCTCATAAAACTCCAGCACATTCTTTCCACCCAAATCCTCCCACCAATGCCTGGCCAAGGTCTTCTTTGCTTCTTGTCCTAAATTACCTCCTAACCTTGCTGTTCAAGAGTAAACTGTTGCCACATGCCACACCAGCGATGGCTGAAGTGATCCTTGTTGCGTATAAGCACTTTAGCTGGTATGTTAGTAAAATGCTTTGAAATCCCTTGGGATGAAAGGCGTTACCAGAGATAAATGTCAAATAATATTACAAATATTTGGTTCTTTGTTCTTAATTCCCACGAATTTAGCTTTTACAAGATTACTTCAACAAGCAGGACTTGTGATGCACTGTGATATAATGCTCTGGACCTCAGTGATATAAGAGAACATAAGGGAACCAGATGAACCAAATTTGATGAAAGGGCATTCTGGGCTTAGGAGTAGGCAACTTGCTACAAGTAGTAATGGGACACTTTGAGGGATTCTTTGTAAGGCTCCTTCTCTCTCTGGGACAGATGCTGAGAAGGAATCCTCAATCCGGCACCCACTGAAGTCAGTGAGAGTTTATTCATTAACTTCAATGGGTCCAGGGTCAGGCCCTATTTGCACTATGCTTAGGCACCTAAGTGACTTCAGTTAAAACATGCTAACTTGCCTAAATCCCACTTCTGAAAACGACTAAAGGCCAGATTTTTAAAGGTCTTTGGGCTCCTAAAGATGCAATAATGCCTAGAAGCCTGACTCCTATTGAAATCAGTAGGAATTAGGTACCTACCCGGATGCTTTTGAAAAAGTCCAGTAGGCACCTATCTGCATCGATACCTAAATACCTCTGTAAATCTGGCTCTTAGGAGCCTAAGACCCCTTGATGTTTAATAAGACTGATACTTAAGTGCCTAAATCACTTTCCAAAATGGGATTTAGACTGGTAGATCACTTAAGTGTTCTTGAAAAATTTTACTCTTAATGTCCTATAGCCATTTCACGTGCCACTCTTCAGATTTGTACTGCAAATCTGACCATCTTAAAAAGACAGTTATAACTTAGTCATGCCAAAAACTTCACGTGGAATTAATCGTATTCAAAACACAATAACATTTTTGTGACTATCTAGTTAGCTACAAAAATAAAAGCAGCCAATTAAATAAAATTATTTTTGTATTCAAAAAGCAAGTTTGACACTAAATTGAGAAATACACAACAAATGCATATAGAAAAATGCAGAATTTATTCAAGTGGAGACACCAGTTCACCCCCCCGCACCTCCCCAGTGATCCCAGCTAAGTATGATAAAAAAGATGCTGTTATAATTATATAATATATATAATACATATTATATATGTATATCTTGGCTATTGTGAACTTCGCATCTCAAATTTTAAAGACCCCGTTTTCACTGGAAATAGGGGATCTGCAGTTATAATGATAGTCAGATAAAAAGCACATAGGCCTGCGTAGCTTCTTTGGGATTATTTTCATTAGATGTCAGAAGGTCCCTGGGTACTTGTACAATCAGTAACACTTCACAGAGCCTTCCGTCCTAACAAATAATTAGCTAAAATTGAACCAGAGCTTTCTTACATGCATGTCATAGGTTTGATATGAATAATGAGGCAAAAGGTTAACAGAGGGTCATAGACAGTTCCCCATCTTCAAGCTTATTTATTCAGTGAAATGAGAAATTGATCACATTATTTCGTACAGAAGAACCTGATTCATTACAATCAGCTCTAAATTGGCAGTTTTGGCTTTAGGCAATTTCAGAACATTACTTATGCTTAAATAGCCAATGGTAAGGTCATTTTACAACTTGTTATCACCTCTCTGACCCTTTCATGACCAATATCCCCAAAAGGTGAAAGCATGCATGAAAAAATGACAAAAGCATAATTATAATATAACTAAGTATATGGACAATTAGACAAGTTGGGCTGAACAAAGAGAAGCCCAGGATTGATGTGTGAGTGATCCTGAATGAGTGCACTAGATTTGGGTAAAAGGCACCAGGAGTACGTTACTCACTCCCAGGATTCCCACATCACAGGTACCCGTCATTCAGCTGATGGCAAAGTGAGGGTTGTTTTAGTGCTGCCTGCTGTGTTAACGGGCCCTGAGAGGGTTTTTTTTAATGGAGTCGGGATGGTAACATCAGGACACTATGGTGGAGCAGGCTATTGCTTTTCAGATAGGAGTAGCAAGAATCACCATATTCCTGGAGGCATAATGATTTACAAAGCCACAAGGTTTCCATCCACCTCTACCTTGATATAACGCGACTCTATATAACACAAATTTGGATATAATGTGGTAAAGCAGTGCTCTGGGGGGGAGAGGCTGCACACTCCAGTGGATCAAAGCAAGTTAGATATAATGCGGTTTCGCCTATAACACGGTAAGATTTTTTGGCTCCCGAGGACAGCGTTATATAGGGGTAGAGGTGTACTTCCAGAGCACTGTAGAGGAGTCAGTCACCACCAGCCAGTCTGCTCCCTCCTGGCCATGTGTGGTATAAAGCCTCTTCAGCTCTGGCATCCCCCTCTCAATTGTCACTCCAAGCCATGAGTAGCTTGCTCTTTTCATCTCACAGCCCTCTGACTGAGGCACTTACAGTCCCACCCCTTCGGAGTAATAAAGGGTCCAGTAAAGCAGAAGTCTAATGACCCTCTCCCAGACCTTCAACCCCACCCTAATTTTGACATTTTTAAAAGGCTTAAGGGGGTCAAGGGCTGTTGAAATATATATATCCCAGGGATCCTGTATTAAGCAGCTAAGGTCTGTTTCTGCAGACACATTGCTGTGTCCCTGAGCCACCTCCTACCTTCAGGCTCATGCAGAGGCTTCTCTACTGCCTGGCAGAGAGGAGCACCTCACAGGTTAGGATTTCTTCCTTCAGTTATCTGGGGGGTTCTCTCCCTAAATTCCCTTTTCTTGGGAGTTCTTCTGCCTCCAGGAGGCTTCTTCTTTTAGAAACAGCCTTTTATCTCAGCTGTTGTTGGTCAGCTATTTAGTCACAGCTGGTTCCGGTTCAATTAAACCCTCACTGGCTCCTTCCATGTGGGATTCAGACACCCCCTTCAACACTCAAGGCACTCCCTTTCCCCTAATACACAAAGCCATAATGCAGCCCCTAATGTGAAAAACTAGGTTCCTTTTATTCTACAAACAGTTCACAAAGGCTTTCATTAAATAGATATATCTTTGGCCAAAAAGTCTTTAAGTACAAGATACTCCGTGAAATAGAGAATAACAACAGGTGCTAACCGTATTTTTCAGAGAGCAACTCTCACTATGCTCCCACCTCTTGCAAGACCAGTTTTGAATCCACCAGGAGCTACTCTTCTGGACAGCTTGAGATATGTGATCACTACACTGCCAGAACCAAACTGATCATGGAAATGCACTGTGTGAACATGTCCTGGAAGATACAGCAGTGTGAAAACCCATTATTAAGGGGACACTGCAGACGCTGCTTGGCTCTAAACTTGATGGCATGTATACATCGAATCATTACAAAGTTCCTCTTTAAAACAAAAGTATGCAATTTTTTTTTTGGCAAAACTAAACCACAGTCATATTATGCACCCCATTGTGTGTTACAAATAGAGTAGTGAGAAAATTGTAAGAAGTGGGCTTTGATGTTTGAGAACAGAGAAAAAACACAGAGCTCTGGCTGATTTATGACAAAAGAGTGTAAATTACTATAGAATTAAACGCTTACCATGTGACATTCATTAAAATCACTATTGGACAGCCACAAGTACAAAAAACATACTTCTATATTTCCTTTAAAATACTTTTGTTCATTGATGTCTATAAGCTGTCATGTCAAAAAGGCATTGTCACCATCTCAAAGCATTAGAAAGAGATTATTATTTTATAGATTCTGGTAAAGTGGGAAACAATCTGTTCACGGAAATACTCTGATATGAACATTTAATCTATGGAGAAATTTTTCAAAACAACTTCAGTCCCATTTTCAGAAGTGTATTAGGCACTTACAAATCCCATAAACTTTCAATGAGACGTTGGCTAAGTCACCTTAGGCCCAGTTGAAAATTTTCTCCCATGTCTCTGCACTGAGCTTGAATGAGTGGCTGCTATGCTACTAAATAGGAAGTGAGATTTTAAAAACAGATTTAGAGGGCATCTAATGGTCCAGCAACAGATTTCACCAGTACTTTTCCATATTCCGACATGGTGGGTTATGCGTAATTTCGGTGCTTAAAAGGAAAAGAAAAAAGTCCAAAATTGGACAGCAATTAATATAGACACCAACAGTTTCAGTATCTTCATTTGGTACAAAAATCATTGAGCCATGAGAATTGACAGAAAACTGCAGAAATCTCCTAAAAGCAAGTTAAGAATAGTTTAACATTGTATTGGAACAATCATAGTATGAGTCAATTAATGACAATGTGCTGGTTGCTTATTGCGATGTGGATCCCTGCCTACTAGAAACTGGACTGACACCACCAAGTCAAAGGTTACTTATCTTCAAGCTGCATAATCCAGTGGAATTTTGGTTAAATAATTATAAGGGATGGGAAATGTTTCATTTTTTGTGGGGAAGAAGGGAAGGGAAAAACACCTGGTTAAAAAAAAAGGACTGAATCTCCAAAGAAACATTTGTGTTACACTATTGGGCACTAGACATGTAAACACTTATGCATGTGCATAAATGTATACACCTGTAGCCCTGCTGACCACTTATGTAAAATTAAACATGTGAGGAAATGTTTGCAGGATCAAGGCCTGGAAACAGTGGCAAATGCAGATTCTGTATTTTTCTTTGCAATTTATATATCATTTTTCTAAAGATTCAAGCCATCATCATCACACAAAGTATTACTAAATGCCTTACACACTATTTTATTGCTCAATCTCTCTAAAACTTGTCTGTGTTAAATTAGAGCGCATAATTCTAAGAGTGTTAAATAGACTCCACCTTCCAAGGAGTATGTTATTAGGAGCCTGCATTACAGGGCTTATAAAAACCCGTATCTGATAGAAAGGTACTGTACCCTGGCTCTCAGCTTGGTTCTAATACTCACTCTCTTTTATTATTATTTTAAAATGACAACCAATAGTATGCCAGGCATTTTACAGCCATATAAAGGATGATCTCTGTCCCCAAGAACTTGTAGTCTATGGCTATGTAGTTCCAGCATTGGGCAGAACCCCTCATTTATACTGTTTTTCTTCCAGGATCAGGGTCCAATCCTGCAACAGCTTCAGCTGTTTGGTAATGTAGCGTTACTTACGTGCTTAAAGCTTACCAAGATCTAAAGACAGAACACAGACAATGGCTTAGCCAGCAGTAGATTTTTTTTTTTTTTTTTTGGTATCCTTAGCCAATTTTTCTCAGTGGTATCTTTGCCCTGGTCTAGAATGATGACTATCTTTGGCCTCAGTTCAATAAAATCAATACTTTTGTTACTGCTGTCACATAATTGTTCTGTTTAAAGACAGTACAGCACTAAGACTGGCTGAAACATTTTTGGCCAAATGTACTTTCATTGAAGCTAAAAACCTTTCATGAAGACATAGATTTCAACATAGTTTTCAATGGGATGGTTTCCAAGGTCCAGGGTGGACCTTCTTATCACTTCTGACCAGGGAGAGAGATGAGAATGAGATGCAAAAAATCGAAAACCTGCAGTTTTGATCCAAAATACTGATTTTTTGACAATTCTGTTTCACAAAAATATTTGAAAGGTTGTGTTTTCAGTGTGAAACAAAAACAAACTTCAAACCTTGAGAGCTGTTGTGGAATGGAATTATCATCCTCCAGCTGCACTAGATGCTGAACACTGTTATATCAGCTACAAGCACCATGGGCCTAAAAACTAGTGAACGTACTGCTTCTGTAGCAACAGCTCCACATCCTTCCTCTTCCAAAAGGTTCCTAAACCTCTATAATAAATTTAGATATTTCATTTTAGAGACTAGAAGATTCCATAATGAGTTAAGCCTCTTTACAGTCTATTTTAATAAAGCACAGCTTTCAATATAGAGAGAGGCTATAAAACATGCAGGTTGCAGCAATAATATGTTTAGTAGCCTTGCTTGATAAAGTGGAAATGTTTGCATGTTTCAGATTACGAGCAATTTAAAGTAGGAAGTAAGCAAACTAGCTCTTGTGTTATGAAGCTTGACATTGTTAAGCCTTAAGAGAACACATACTTCAAAGTCATAGAGACTGAAATATGCCCTATAAGCTTGGCAAGAGGAGCAATACCATAATGATGCACTACACAAAGAAAATCACCGTAAACTTCCATTTCGATGCAATGTCTCCGAGCTATCAACTGCAAATCTACTGTAAATGTCATTTTTAAAATTAATTCCTTATTCATTTTCATATGACAAGATCAACACAAAGGAAACACAGGGATGTTTTCCAAAGAATATTAAACAAGGAAAATAATCCCTGTAAATTATAAACAATAAAAAAAAATCACTAATATTTAAATTAATAATTCAGAAGTATTATTTGATGTAATAACTAAATTCCCAAAGAATCACAATACATTTCTGTCCATCTCCTGTCTTCCCTCCATTACCATAAGTATGAACACTCCTCTTTTCCCAATATAGGCCCTAATCTGGCAAAGATTTACATTCATGCTTAACATTATGCACAAGAACAGTGCCCCTTAAAGCCTGTGCCATTACTCACGCATACAAAAATCAAGCACATGCATAAGTCTTTGCAGATTGGAGGTGCTGGGGGTCAAGTAATTGAATTATTGTGTGTAATATTTTAATTGTTATTTGTTACAAGTTAAAATTAAAGGAAAACTCACAAATCAGTCCAGCCTCTAATTTGTCTGTTAATTCAACTGTAGGTGAAAATGACAATTTACACATATGGCTACTTGTGAATCAAATGCATTCCTAAATTGATGTAGTAAGACAAACATGTAGGAATTTATTCTCAAAAAGGGTAGGAATTCAAAAATGTGTAAAAAACTGCATGACTAATTAGAGACATTGCATGCACAAGTGCTTGAAAGAGAATCAAGTCATTTATACAATTAACCAATTAAATGCACAAGTTAGAGGCATTGTTGTGCACTTTATTCCTAAGAAAACCAGGGCCCTAAATTCAATCTAATTTATACCATTGCTTATTCTGGTCTCAAATGAGTACTAAAATGCAAAAAGTTAGAAGTCTTTTTTTTTCTTCTCTTTCTTTCTTCAAATTTGGTCCGAAATATTTTTTAAAACATATTTTTAATTTTTGTGTGCAAAATGTTGTAAACATATTAGGGCTGTCAAATGGGTTTTTTTTAATTACAATTAATTGTGAGATTAAAAAATAGTTGAAATCAATCAGTTTTAATTGCACTGTGAAAACAATAATAGATTGCCAATTTAAATTTATATAAATATTTTTGGATATTTTTCTACATTTTCAGATATATTTGTTTCATTTACAACACAATATAAACTCTACAGTGCTCACTTTACATTGTTTTTTATTACAAATATTTGTACTGTAAAAAAGATAAAAGTATTTTTCAATTCACCTCATATAAGTACTGTGGTGCAATCTCTTTATCATGCAAGTGCAATTCAAAAATACAGAATTATTATTTTAACATAACTGCACTCAAGTACAAAACAATGTAAAACTTTAGAGCCAACAAGTTGAAGCATGAAGGGGCATTCGACTATTTAGCCGTGTGGATGCCTGTTCTCACTTTCAAGTGACACTGTAAATAAGAAACAGATAGCATTATCTCCTATAAATGTAAACATACTTGTTTGTCTTAGTGATTGACTAAACGAGAAGTAGGACTGAGTGGCCTTATATGAATTGAAAAATACTGTTTCAATTGTTCATCTTTTTTACAGTGCAAATATTTGTAATAAAAAATAGTACACCTCTACCCCGATATAATGTGACCCGATATAACACAAATTCATATATAACGTGGTAAAGCAGTGCTCCAGGGGGTGGAGCTGCGCACTCCAGTGGATCAAAGCAAGTTCGATATAACGCGGTTTCAGCTATAACACAGTAAGATTTTTTGGCTCCCTAGGACAGCGTTATATTGAGGTAGAGGTGTATATGGTGAGTACTGTACACTTTGTATTCTGTGTTGTAATATATTTGAAAATGTAGAAAAACATCCAAAAATATGTATAATAAGTTGAAATTGGTATTATATTTTTAACAGTGTGATTAAAGCTGTGATTAATCCTCACTTTTAAAAATCTAGTTAATTTGTTTTGCGTTAATTGCATACATTAACTGATTGACAGCCCTAAAAATATGTATGCAAAAGTATTTTCCTTATCTCAAGTACAACTTTTTGCCCGAGCCTCTCCTTCTGTCTTGCTTTAATTGTAAATTCTGTACTGTAATAGAGTTAAATTCAAAACCCTATTAATGAACCATCATATTTTTCATTTGTATGATTGTCAATTAATCTGAGTTATAATAATTGAATATATCAAATATCTTTGTAACAAAAAAATAGTACATCTAATAAAAGTAAAATGATGCTGTCTTACAAAAATATGCAAGTATGAAATGCAAAATCAAGAATTTGTGAAAAAAAATCACCAAAAATTTCTGAATTCTTATTCATGTCCATTGTGTTCTCAATAAAAGATTGTAAGGAAAATAAAAATGGTCTTGTGAAACAGATCTCTAATAACTTAGAAAAGAATAAATGATATTGGGATGGAAGAGGGACCTTGTAAAGTACCAGTCCATTGTATTCATTGGATAAGCATTGCCAGAGGTAAAGTGGACCCTAAGAAAGTGTTGGTGGCAAACAAGAGTATGTGGCGGAGTTCATACAATGCATATTTACCTCTGGCAGACCATTAGATACATATGGATGACAACGCTGTAAGCTGCATGGGTGGGATTTTCAAAAGTCCCTAATATGACTTTCACTGGGAATTGTGCTCCAAAATCATTTAAGCATTTTTGAAAATCCCACACTATATTACTGAACACAGAACCCAAAAGGACCCTTACAGTAAGGTAGGCCCCTGTTTGTAAACCTCATTGTTTAAGTAACCCAACATGAAAGGCTGGTTGAAAGAACACTGCCTGAAGCTTTTACACACACATACACATACACACACACACACACCAGAAAGCTAATTTTACATACAAAAATATTTTCAACTTCTCTAACACCTTCAGAGGCTCGCATGTCCTTTGAAGTCACTAATTAGTGAAAGTTCAACAATCCTGCGAAGCAAGGTGAATATTATCAGCTCAGTATTAAAGATGAGGAATCTAAGGCCTGCTAAGTGATATCACACAGAAAGTCAGTGGCAGAACAAGGCATGAAATCCCAGACTCCTGGTTCTGAGGCCTGTGCTCAATGCACTAGACCAAAAAAAACTGTCTCACTGGAGATAGATCTTTCTACAAAAGGGGAAGAATAGCAATCTTTCAGATGACTAATTCTTACCAGTGATGAGAAAAGCCATTTAAGAAATTTCAGCATTATATGATATGTCCATACAAATTGCTGCCCTTTCCCTGTTTGCCAGCTGTTTAAAAAAGGAAAATTTTAGCATCAACCCAGCACACAATTCCTTGCCTTTGCTCCATCTATCCTATGAAAATGTTTTCATCACAAAATTACAGAACCCTTTTTTGTGCCCACTTAGCCAGATAATCTCCAGACAGTCTCCCTGTGTGGCAACGGTACGCGCGTGCGCGCACACACACACACACGTGCACACACACACACAGATCAACGACTAAAATAATCAGGAACATTAGTGGATTCAGCAGAAACAGTACTCCAATTTCTGCAGGCTTGGGTCTTAGTCAATTCCTCTTGTTAATTTGATCTTGAGGCCATATGCAGGTGATACGTTCATCCTGCTGATTCTGATTCAATACGAATCTTCAGTGGGCCATACAATAAAATGCTGCATCTTTGTGTGTGTGGGTGTTTTGATTTTGCATGTCATGCGCATTCAGAATCAGAATGCTTTGTCAAAAAATGCTTGCAGTTGATGCCTTTGGGGACTTGAATGCATGTAGCTCATGACAACGATTATATGCACGTGTTCCATATAATGCCAAAAGAACACCCATTATGAAAGATTAGTACAGTTGTGCTTATGATGTATTTAGGTCATCTGTTACTGAATATTTCTACTGTCAGTACAACAAAAGTGTGATGATCACAGTTAAAGCTTAACAAAGAAAATGCTGTCAGGCAATTAGTAAGCTGATGTCAGCAGTACTAAAGTGAAATATATCATGTTTGGAATAGCACATTAGTTTGCTTCTGATAAATGTTGAAACAGGTTCTCTTACACAGAATATACCTTATTCTCCTAGCCTGAGAAAAAAGTTTAGCATTTGCCAGAAAACGATACATCAGTTAAACTGGTTACTAAATTCCTTACTATTCTTTCCAAATAGTCTCAGTTCCATGGGCATCCAAGATGGTTAGCATTCATTAATTATAGCACAATTGCCTTTTGTATGAAAAAGGTAACATCATACCTTAGAAACAGACTTTGGATTACAAAGATGTTCCTGTGTTTGAGAGGGACAGAGAGAATATGAAAAGAATGGGATTTAAGACTGGAGAGATTTGGGGAAAATATGAATGAATTGTATTTCTGGATGACTTACACAGAAACAGGAATTTATCAGTTTATTAATGTTTCCCTATAAGATTTTTATTAAATCTTGGTAAGATCGTGAAACTATTAGAGACTTTACTTGCTTTGGAAGAACTAGTGCGGATGGACTGAATAACATTTAAAGCATTAGGCCTTAGCTGGCAATTGCAAATATTCTAAATAACATGCTTTTAGGAAGTGAATGAGGGCCACATTCAGATCTGGTGTAAGCAGGTGCAACTCTGTTCAAGTCAGCAGAGGTTTACTTGCTTATGTCAGGTCTGAATTTGGCCCAAAAACGTTTGTTCAGATCTATTTTTAAACCAATCGACTTCAAGCATTTCTTTAGGCTAGTCATCATATTTGTGGGAAAACTATGAAAACTCTCTATCCCACAATACCAGGCTACAAGAACATAGAACTCAAGAACTCTGAGCAGAAAAAAATGTATTTGCAAAACCAGTGCAATACAATTTGATTATGAAAAGGCTACAAGAAATGAAAGACACAAACTATAGCAGACAAAAGCCAGGCTCAAAGGAGAGGGAAAAATAAAACTTCTGGATGATTTCTTAGGAAGCTTGAAACTCTAGGATATTGTACTGTTGAAGGATTTAAACTACCCAGAAACCTGCTATGTAACAAATGACCATGGATCATCCAAAAGCTTCATGGATTATGGAGAGGACAACTCCATGATCCAGAATACAGACAATCCAATCAGAGAAGATGCCACCTTAGATCAGTTCTCTTACTAAAAAAGGAATTTGTTTAGACTGTTATAATAATATCTAGGTGAGACACTAGTGACTGAGGTACGTCTACATATCAAAACACAAAATGTGGCAGCAAGTCTCAGAGCCCAAGTCAACTGACTCTGGCTGGTCTTGGAGCCTGGGCTACAGTCTGTGTGGGAATGTCTACACTGCTATTTTTAGCCTCATAGCATGAGTCCTGCAAGCCTGAGTAAGTTGACCCAGGGTCAGAGGCTCATTGTCCTGGTTTTTTCGTTTTTGTAGCATAGACATATCCAGAGGGATAAATTCAAAGCAGTTGCTACTAGAAAGTCAACATTTTTCCAACAGCCACTATACAGTGGTATACGATATACGGTAGCTTTTCCTAAGGACTTAGGATAAGAAGTGATTGCAGTATCTTAGCTATCACACTGTAATTACTTTTGATAACTGATTGAGCCAAAGTAAAAAGTAATCTGGTAACATTAATAGTAAGTTATTTGTCAAGACAGCTGGGCAACTGGCCATGACTGGAGCAGGAGCAGTCACAGGCTGGAGCAGCCTGTCAGAACTACCAAACAGGTAGGTGGGGGGTAGCAATGTTGAGCAGACTAGATTGGCTCCCTTCATTAGAAGCCTATATACTTGCCATGGGGTCACCTCATTAGACCTTGCTTGTGGATCGGCTGGACCCTTAAGACTTGCATATAATTACTTCAGATGACCCATCAGACTCAGAACACGTAGGCTCAGAGATGACTCAGTACATTATTAAATAGAGTTTATTATGGGTCATAAATATGCAAGAAAACAAATGTTGGTGAATTAAGATTAATGAGAACGAGGTAAGGCGAGATAATGCTGCAACCCATGAAGGAGGAAGATGGCTGTTGAATCTTGACAGATGCCATAAATGACTTGCAACAGACAATTCCACTGAAAATAAAACTGCATGGAACAAAAAACTCCCAATCTAGGTTCCTGAAGAATTACTCAAGAAGTGAGAGGGTATGAAGCTGTACCAGGGGGGTGGGGGGGATGGAACTTTTAAGGCTTACAGGGAAAAGATTAGAGTAAATTAAAAATCAGAGTAAGTTAACATCAGACTTAGGCATGGAGGATATTTTCAAGTGTGAAAAAAGTGAGTTACTGAACTGCTTTTTTAAAAAACCTATAACATTCTACATATCATAGGAACAAGAAGAATGAACAATTATGAACTAATGGAGACATACTGATAACAGCATGATAACAGAACACTTGGACAAAGGGAAAATATCCAAATCGGCAGACCTGGACACCACACATTCCAGGAGGCTAAGGGGGCTACTATAAGGTGGGTGCATAACTGGCTGGATAACCGTACTCAGAGAGTAGTTATTAATGGCTCCCAATCCTGCTGGAAAGGTATAACAAGTGGGGTTCCGCAGGGGTCTGTTTTGGGACCGTCTCTGTTCAATATCTTCATCAACGACTTAGATGTTGGCATAGAAAGTACGCTTATTAAGTTTGCAGATGATACCAAACTGGGAGGGATTGCAACTGCTTTGGAGGACAGGGTCAAAATTCAAAATGATCTGGACAAATTGGAGAAATGGTCTGAGGTAAACCGGATGAAGTTCAATAAAGACAAATGCAAAGTGCTCCACTTAGGAAGGAACAATCAGTTTCACACATACAGAATGGGAAGAGACTGTCTAGGAAGGAGTATGGCAGAAAGAGATCTAGGGGTCATAGTGGACCACAAGCTAAATATGAGTCAACAGTGTGATACTGTTGCAAAAAAAGCAAACGTGATTCTGGGATGCATTAACAGGTGTGTTGTAAACAAGACACGAGAAGTCATTCTTCCGCTCTACTCTGCGCTGGTTAGGCCTCAACTGGAGTATTGTGTCCAGTTCTGGGGACTGCATTTCAAGAAAGATGTGGAGAAATTGGAGAGGGTCCAGAGAAGAGCAACAAGAATGATTAAAGGTCTTGAGAACATGACCTATGAAGGAAGGCTGAAAGAATTGGGTTTATTTAGTTTGGAAAAGAGAAGACTGAGAGGGGACATGATAGCAGTTTTCAGGTATCTAAAAGGGTGTCATCAGGAGGAGGGAGAAAACTTGTTCACCTTAGCCTCTAATGATAGAACAAGAAGCAATGGGCTTAAACTGCAGCAAGGGAGATTTAGGTTGGACATTAGGAAAAAGTTCCTAACTGTCAGGGTAGTTAAACACTGGAATAAATTGCCTAGGGAGGTTGTGGAATCTCCATCTCTGGAGATATTTAAGAGTAGGTTAGATAAAAGTCTATCAGGGATGGTCTAGACAGTATTTGGTCCTACCATGAGGGCAGGGGACTGGACTCGAAGACCTCTCGAGGTCCCTTCCAGTCCTAGAGTCTATGAATCTATGAAAGGAAATAGTTAATGGCTTTGTTTTACATGGATCGGTATGATTTTAAAGATACAGCCGAGTGTCTGGAGCCTGGAATAAGCATGTTTTTATATAGGACAAATCAAACTATATAAGTAAAGCATTGGCAATTTTTTAAAAAAGTTATGGAGATTGGGATAGGGTCTGAGAGAGTGACTGATAATTTTCAAAAAGGAAAAGAAGAAAAATTCTGATTACTAGTCATTGAACCTAACTTCAATTCCTAGTAAAATAATGGAACAAATATGAAGGAAAATATGCACCTCTCAGTATCAGGCCATTGCTGGAGGTGAGGAATTCAATGGATTTACTATACCTGAAGTTTACCCTTCTGACATTGTGCCTCACCCGACCTGCCTTGAAAAATGAACTAAAGCTGACAGATAGAACAACAGTTTCACCCAGAATGAAAACAGTCCATCTTTACCTTAAAAAGGGCAGCATATTAAGTTATGACATGGGTCCAATGGGCAGCTGCAGGGATCACTGTATAGTCTCATCCTAATTAATATCATAATGAGCCTGCTGGCTCATTACTTGGAACTGTGTTAGCCCTTGGTTTAATTTCCAGGGGAGAACATCATAACCTCCACAGTATAGCATAAAGGAAGCAAAACCTGTGGTCATAGGGGATCAGGCTCATGAAGCAGCCCGGGCTATGTGACAACAGGTACAAAAGGCTGGAAATAGTAACCAGGGAGCTGGCTGCTGCGAGAAAGAGGAATAGCACGCAGCTTGGGAGCGAGGCAGAGATAGCCCAATGGTGGCAGGACAACACTGTGCTGTGGCCTACAAGAAGGAAAAACAGATTGAATTAAGAAAAGAAAAGGAAAATTGAGGCAGAATATAGGCTGACTACTAAAATCTTATAGAACACAAAAGTCTGTGATATGGAGATGGGAATAGAAAGACTAATGTGCATGTAACTATTGTTTCAGAACATATAATTGTGTCTCCATGTTTTCCGTAGCACACTTCATGGTAGTATCAAGCACTGACATATGGAATAACAAATAAATAGACATTTCCAATCTGATAAGCTTGTAATTATACATAATTTAGTGATTTCCTCCCCCCCCCAGGAAATGAAGAAAAATGAAGAAAAATTGGAGAGAGGTTATAAAGACATCTAGTCTGTCCTGGTACCTGTCAGTGCTACTAAGACACTTATGGTTTCTTGGGTAACCTAATCCAACAATCACTACCAAAAAGCATTTGATATATGCATGATATTATCTCATAGGTATTGAGAACCATTGCCATAGCACAGTGTTTCTCAAACTGGGGTTGACGCTTGTGTAGGGAAAAGCCCTGGCGAGCTGGACTGATTTGTTTACCTGCCCCGTCCACAGATCTGGCCGATCGCAGCTCATTGCTGCAGGCCAATTGGGGCTGCTGGAAGCGGCGACCAGTATGTCCCTCGGCCCACGCCGCTTCCAGCAGCTCCCATTGGCCTGGAGCAGCGAACCATGGCCAGTGGGAGCTGCGATCTGCCGGACCTGCAGACAGGGCAGGTAAACAAACCAGCCTGGCCCGCAAGGGGCTTTCCCTACACAAGCGGTGACCCCAGTTTGAGAAACACTGCCATAGCATGAAATAGAACTTCTCAACCAATGAGAACAAAACCTGTCCCTCAAAGGATCTGGGAAGAAGGGGGATAAGATACTATCTTGAAGCTGTTTGGTTATGAGAACTTTCTCCTAGTCATATACATCTGTTGGCCTGGAGTGAGCTCCAACTGGCTTTCAGTAAATTATCAGGTAAGGAATTCCTAAAGATAGGCAAAATGAAGTACACTGCGTATACACTGTAAACCATTCAGCCACTCATCACTACACATAGAACAGTAAGCTGACAATCACTGATCTATTGCTATTGTTTAGTGGATTTTATCCCTCTAATGGATTCCATACATTAAAAAAAACAACCCTGGCCTTTGGCATGAGCTGTGTATAGTTCAGCAGTAACAAACTCACACACAGCCGTACATATCTGGCCCACAATTTTTTCAGGCTGTCGTTTCAAGTTAGCCAGCCAGCAGTCAGATGTTTAGGGAAATCCCCCATTGTTATTTCATGGAAAGAGGAGTTGTCCTCTGGCACTTCTCCATAGCAGAAAGCTTAGAGCCCCTAATCTCTCCTCTCTGACCTATCAGATTTCAGTTCTCTATCACTCATCACAAATGAGTGGCCAATTATTTGGGCTATATTACAATGTGCACAGGTGGGACCAACTGCTGTAAGATCTTTGGCTCCATATAACCCTGCAATGGGTCTTAAAAAAGTTCATTTTATGGAAGATGAGAAATAGTATTTGACATAAGAGCCATGGATACTTGATGTTATTTGGCTGTTTATCATATCTATGTATTTATATGACCCTCATAGCGTACAAGGGCCACTCAAAAATTTCAGAATAGAAATAATCTTTCTTCCTTCTCAGTGTGTAAGAAAGGCAGCTCGATTAGCTGAACATATTTTGTTTGTTGGTTGATGTGTGTGTGAGAGCGTGTGTGGGTGAGAAGACAGTGGGTATGTTTGTCTATGAAGAAGTTATTGAAAAGCCAGATCAGAAATAACTTTTGCATTTAGTTCTGAAAGTGGGTAGCACCATGGTCATTCTTGTAATTTAATGATGGAGACAAAGTGAGTGAGGTAATATTTTTCATCGTCTCCCCTACCTTGTGTCTCTAATATCCTGGGACCAACACAGCTACACCCACAACGCATCTCTCTTAGGAAGAGAGTTCCATAATCCACCACCTGTGAAGTTCTGTTTCCTGTACTCGGGGGCCTCTCTCTATTGATTCACCATTTCATAGATCCAGTGGCTTCATAGTTTCACTTATCTGTAACGGAATGTGAAGCTCATAAGAAGAGTGGATTTATCAGGTAGACAAACCATCCATGGGATTGGCCCTGTTATCAAAACAGTGACCTTGATCTGGGCTCTCTATTGAATTGAAGCCAGTGGAAACAGAGCATCAAGGTGATGTGCTCACCGCAACCTGTGCGACTAAACAGATGGGCTTAGCCAGGCAACCAGTGGCAGATCCTGCTTGTAGATGGCACTTGAGAATAGATTTAAAACCTTCACAGCTCACAATTTTATTGCAAATACATCAAACAGAATTGACATCTAGTATCTTCCATAAGCTGGAAAATGTTTTATTTATCAAATGATGATATTTACTTTTGGGCTTTCCTCAAACAACACACAACAGATATATGTGATAGACCAACAGCACACTTTGTTCACAGCATATGCACTATATATTCTAATTTGATCCAGGGTAGATCTTTCAATTTATTTTCACAGTATGGTCTATATTAATAAATTGTCTTCTAAAACTATCTTTTCTCTCAGTCACAGTTGCACAGAATCACTCCCCTCCCCCAGGGCAGTTCTTCTTTTAATTGTGTTCTATGGGAGATGAGGATGGACCAAGCTGTCATTAGTTTTTTGACAATATGAATTGTTTTCTCAGGATGGCAGCCAACACTGACAATATGCTATTTTTCAGGATGAATTCTTTTGATAGGCAGCACTACAATGACATTAGCAAAACAGCAACAGCAGCAGCATTTGTGATAGCATTTAGCTCTAATTCAGATCTGCACCATGACCCTGATGAACTTGTCGAGGGAGAATGACACCAGAAAAAGGGAATGGACACAATTAATTTGTTTTCTTTTCCAATTTCCCATTTTATTTGATACTGAATAAGCTTTATTTTTGGTGTAAATCTAAAGTAACTCCACAGAAGCCAAAAAGGGGTCAAACCAAAATGGTTTAAAACCCAGCATAAGTAGATCAGAATCAAGCTCAGAGTGGGTTAAAAACAGAACAGATATATTTATTGAAGTTACTTTCATCTGACAAGGAAGTTAAAATTGCTTTTATAAAATTTAGTTACATTAAATATATATATGAACAGACTTTTAAAAATGCTACCACCAGCAATGTAAATTATACTTCTAGGGTGAAATCCTGGTCTTATTAAAGTCAATGGCAAAACCCCCCATTGCCTTCAGTGGATCCAGAATTCACCCTTAGTCTCTGTGTAGGGATATGTGCCTTTGGTAATATTGTAGTAAAATTAAATCAGATCTCAACCCAGCATTTTCAGTCTAACTTATGTACATATATGGCTCCTGTTACCACAGCATCTGAACACCTTGCAGTCTTTAACTGATTTATTCTCATAACACCTCTGTAAAGTAGGGAAACACTATTATCTCTGTGTTACTGAGGGAACTGAGGCATAGAGAAACTAATTCCATGCCCAAGAAAATATTCATACTTTACTGTATCTTTCCTTCCTTATTTACTTATATGTTAAGGATGTGGGGGTTTGCAATCAGAGCCGTTTGTAAAATTATATTGAAATACAAATGGAGTCTAATTCTCAGATAATAGAGACCAGTCAAGAGCCCTACAGTAGAAAAGCATCTTTTCCAAGTCCACAGATTACTACACAATGAGGGCTTCACAATGATTTCTAAGCATTTATACATAACTCACATCACAGACTTAGCTATTTTAGAAAGACAGAGGTACCTTCTATTTAAAGGTCAGAGGCCACTGTTATTGACACATGATTTTAATCTTTTGCATACTTCAAAGGATGAAGATTAGTAGAAATCCTCAGAACTCACACCCAGGAGATAACTATTAGTCAAAAAGTTGATATTATTGATGCTTGTGGAAGTAGAAAAGAGTGTGTAATATTTGTAATAGAAGTCAGGGCTTGTTCTTCTAGACTCCTGAGTTTTGACGGTTCCCTTGCTGAATTATCCGAGGCTGAATTTCATATTATAAATGCAAATGTTTGAACAGCTACACATCTTCTTAAGAGGGACCTGTATTATTGGGCTGGATTTTCTTCCTTGGTTATCTCCAGAGTTTTCCTTCATAAAGTCTTTGTTTCCTTCAGAATTCATTATAAACAACATAATTATATGTCTTTTTCTTCCTTGATTGAGCACATTTCTTACAAATGGTGATTTACTACTTGGAAATTACAAATAGCCTGAATAGATACAATTATTATATTGCTGAATTTACTTTAAAATTCAGAAATGTAGTTCAGCTGAACTGTTCATAAATTATAAGTAGGCAGGTCACATTCTTTCCTCTAATCTTCACATGCGACCTTGGATGCAAATTCTACATGTTCTTCATAAAGAGAATTAGAAGGCTGGTGTATTGGAATGTGGGACGGGTTTATGATTTAGATGAGCTACAAATGGAAACCGAATGGAGTTAAAAAGAAAACCCATTTCAGAATGGGACTTTCATGACTGATCTGCTAGTCAATAGTCATGTTTCACTAACAAACCCTTTTTGCTGCATTCTTCTCTTCAGCAAGATTTAGTCATGGCAAAGGACCTGCCCCAAGCCCACTGAATATAATGGAAATATTTCAATAGACTCTAATAGGTTTTGGATCAAGCTTACAGAGAAAACTGTGAATGTATACTCCTTTATTTTTGTGACCCCATTTTCAGTAAGAGATAAAAGCAAATATTATTTCTATTTATGATTATATTACCTATCTGGGGTTTTATAATCACAGTGTGATTTATTTTTAAATATCAATGTGTGTGCTAATCTAACCTGTAGTCCATAAATGCCACAGTATTTGTCAGTCTGTTTATGCTCTTTTGGAATGACTAGAATCCATTTAGAAACACACTTTGAATGGGGAAATAAAAAGTGAAATGTTCTTTTTAGCAACAGCACTGTGAAGAATTCTTCATGTATCTGATCTCTAATCCACTCAGATATGTAAAGCTGCAATTAAAAAAAATTAGACTGCGTGCACTTTTCTGCATGCACCTGGTGTCTTTCCTTGTGTGCACACACCTAGTGTATTTCCTTGTGTGCCCACTTACAGCAAGCATACATACAAACTGGATACACATTGGAGCAAGTGGGTGTTGTAGATTCTCTCGTAGAAATGTGCACCCAACGCAGGCCTGATGTTAGTGCCACTGAAATCATATCCATGTATGAAAGATGCCACTGAGTTAGTGGGAGCACAGTCAAGCATACACCTGCAATGAGTGTGCAAAAGCAGGCTGTGTACGCACAAATGTGCCTGAACTAAGAGGATCTCCATCTCTTCTTAAATGAGGTCCACATCATCATTAATGTAAGGTGGAGGTTTTAAAAATCACAGTGCTGTGATCAGTAAATGTAAATGAAATAAGGTCTGAAAAGGTTTCTACTTTTGTACTAAAAAGAACTAATTTATTTCATAAATAGGGCCCTGTGTAAATAGAACGATTATGGCATTCTTCATCTCTAACATTAGTCAGCTAATATTGTAGGTTGGGATTTTCTAAAGCACTTACCATTGGTCAAACTATGTTTTCATTGAAATCAATGCTAAAATTCATATTGACTTCAGTGGGAGAAGAGTTAGGCCATGCTGCATGTTTTGAACAATCCACTTTAAGTGTTTAGTATGAAAAACTCATTTATCTTCTCAGTGATCTATAGCTAAACATTCTTATGATGCACTCCTTCTATAGCTCACAAGCTAAGCAGATCTGACCTAGGTCAATACTTGGATGGACGACCTCCAACGTAAAGTTGGTCATAAAAAAAAATGGGGTTGTGTTTTTTGTTTGTTTTTACAAAGTCCCTTGTGCATTAGAAGATTAGGGTCTAATCCTGAAACAGATCCCTGCGAGCATAAAGTTTTACCCATGTATCTCTCTTTGAAGGATTGGGGCCTAAGACTCTTGTGTAGTTGTGATGCTCGTACAGAAGTGTCCAGCACAAAGGGTGCAGTAACGTGTGTAATTGAAGCAAATATTTTTCAAAAAGAAGTAAAAATTGGAAAAAAAAGCTATAGAAAAAAACAATGGAGGACAAAGGTTTGATGATAATATAAGAGGCTTTTGTTGTGTCTTTATACATTTACAAAACAAAGTTCTACAATAGATGATTGAGCTAAAGCTAAAGCTAAGAACTGTTAGTTACAAAAGAGTTTGTATGTACCAGGAAACTAGAACAGAAGAAATATTATGACAAGGCCAAAAAGCTATGCCATCCACACCAGATTCATATGTCATAACTACCTAGAGGGTCAGTACAACAGGAGGACAGAAGATCTCTAAATAAAACTGAGGAGGATGCTGGCTCTCTGTTTCTTGAGTGCTCCAGAATGCTACTGAGTTCCTTTGCTGTCAGAAGTAACATGGTTCCCCTCACTCCAACACCAAACATGAAAAACATCAGCAGCAGTAAATATAAGTTCCTAGAGGCAATTCCACTTCAACGTCTAATCAGTCCATTGCAGAAGGCCACATGTTAGACAGCTCTTATCGACAGACATCCAACAAGAGGGATGAATAATCAACTCTTCTGTGAAGGGGTTTAGGTTGTTCTGCCCTGATCTCTATTGTAGATACAGATGTCTCCATTTCTGTTTTATTCATTGACTGTATTAGCTTGTGTTTGTTGGTTTGGGCTAGAATGTTTTTATTTACATTATGATTGCTAATAAAAGAAAACATAACAGTAGCCACTACAATGAATAGCACTCAACTTTTTTCATGCTGTGACGGAGGCTAGGACATAAAAGTCATTTTCTAACCAGGATTCCTGCATAGCACACACAAAACTGGTCAAAAATTTTCATGAGAAGTTTTGTGGGGGAAAAAAAAGGATAGATTATTTTCAAAAATGAAACTGCTCATGAAAAAAATGTTCTTGACATCAAAATGTTCAGGGTTTTGTAAAATTTTCCATGCTTTTACTGAAATTATTTTCAGACTCATTAAAAGTTTTTGGTTACTGAAAACCAAAAATTTACTAACTAAAAACTTTACAAACATGATTTAACACATAATTGACAGAAATTTCAGTTAAAAAATGCATACAATTGTGGGGGAAATGGAAAGCAGGTCTATTTTGACCCTGCAGTATGGAAACTTTGAAATTTGAAAACGATTCACAAAATCATGTTTGCATTTTTCAGCTAGCTTTTTAAAAAAAAGCAGCATCAGCCATGCTGACAGCATTTCATCAGGGATGAATGCAAACAATCCTTTCATTACAAGAGACTTGATCCTGCAGTCCTGGTGCATCCACAGTCCACAATGAATTCAATTCTGGGTTAACAATGGAGCCGTAGCCTAACTCAGGTAATTATGCCATTGTGCTTACCTAGATCCCACATTTCATCCAGATATAGTGTTCTACTACTTGTCTTTGAGCCAAATCTTCAAAGGGAGTATTGCCACAAGAAGGACTTCAGAATTTGTTCACTAAACATTGGTGTTGTAATGTGCCTTCAAACAGCTGTTCTGCTCTACTCCAGCAGTGGCTGCATTTAAGTGCATGAACTTCTTTACATATTGCCTGATCTGCCATTCCTTGTGGCAGCTGTTTAAAAGCACAGAGAAACCCTACACAACAGGGTGAAGGCAGGAAATAAAGAATCTATATTCAATTGAAAATGCAAGGAGAATTTTAGGTAGGCAGAACACAATTACCCTAATTGGAATTTAGCTGGCGCAGCAGATTAGCATGCTGACTCATATTGCCATGGGATCTTTAATAACCACAAATGGTCAATAGGAGTTTTAGCTGTGTGAACAACCCAGAACCGTGCCCACTTGACACAGTCAGGTGTACCAAATTGTGAAGTGCTTTGGGATCCCTTGTCATAGTTGTACGATATTGTACTAGTATAGGTTTTCTAAACAAAATCTGGATTTTTTTTTCTAACTTTGGGTGAAATCCTGACTCCACTGAAGTCATTGGCAATGAAGCCAGGATATCACCATTTATTTAGAAATTGTGTTACAAACGAAATTTCAAATCAAGAACCAAAAATAAGAGTAGGGGGCATGGTGCAGGTAGAATTCCATACTTAAAAGAATAGAAATTCCATATTTGCCAGTGAAGATCAACTCAGAGACATGTGGTCAGATGGAAAATACCCAAATTATTGTTTGCAAAATCAATAATATAAAACATATCTCCATTAAATTCTGATTTAATTGAGATTACATTTTCTTAAATCTCTGCCAGGAAAAAAGACAGACTATGGTTACAGAATTCCCATGCCTACTTTTCATCTCCACGACCTGCTTAAAGAGCTAAGCCAAGTTTCATTAAAAATTATTGGTCTCATAACCTTTTTTTTTTGCCTTAAAAAGAGTCCCATATGGAGCCAATATCATAATAAAATTGTAGCAGCCCAAAGATTTTTTTTGCTATATTCCTGTATGTATCATAAACATAAGTAATACCTTGATTTAAAAAAAAAATCATAAAGAGATTTTATGATAAAGTCAAAACACACTAAACAAGACAAGAAGGTCTTGCTTGCATAAAGTGTCAGAGGCAACTGCATAAGTTTTAAAATAAATGAGGTATTTATCTGAAAGAAGACATACAACAATATGTTCCAACATGTTAGACACTGCATTTAAAACTATACCACAGCAGAAGAACACTGTTAATTTTTTTCCTGGTGCTAGCTAACACATACTGTTGTATTAAGAAATTCTTTTGTATTACTATGGCATCTGCTAAAAATGTCAGATGTGATCACAGCCCTTGCAAAACAAGTATTTTAACAACCAAAACCTTATGATAGGTTATATTTCAGTGACTTGGAAACAACACTACATTATCTGAGAAAACAGCACAGATGTTGCTTAATAAACTGTTCAGTTTATGCATTGTATTAACCTCATGAAACATTTATGCAAATCTTGCATTAACAAAAGGTAAAAGAATCATTATAGGTTATGAAGAAAACAATGTGACAACCTTTGTTTTTACCTCAGTATTTTATGGGTGTATTTTAACTCTTTGGGGTTTCTGTTTAGAAAGACACTGGGGCATTACAGATTTTCATCTATTTTGTTTTCAGTTCTGCTATCGTTCCTTCCAGCTGATTTCACATTTTATAATGCTAATAGTGGGTGTATGGTTTTGAGTTTCTCTACTGTCAGCTGGTCAGTAGGTCTGGGGGATATATTTAATGGAATCTGACAGCTGATGGAACTGATCTCATTGAAAGGGGATTTGATATGTGGGATGAATGTGTTGACCCTCAATTCGCCATTTTAATGACCATTATTATTCAAACTCTTGCAGCCAATATAACTCTTTTTCTTGGACACACTAGTACATGTGTATAAAAGAAATGACTTATGGATGAGTTAGTCCGTATACTGATTTGTGTGCCATTTAGATAGCATGTCAAAACAGATTAGCTGTTTTATCCTGCTATAAAATTAAAGGCAAAGCTTTTGTACTACGTATACTTGTAAACAAAGCAATCATAACAGTGAAGAGTTTCACTGTGATGTATCTGAAACTTAGCAAACATATACGGCTTTAATGTATCTCCATTTTCCAATAAGAAGTAAAATACAATAGTAATTCAGATACTATTCTTTACTAAAAAAGTCAGATGGGATGCAACAGGTCTGCTAAGAGTTACCCATGTATAGTTTCAGATTTCCTCCATGTGCAATTAATCTTGAGGGCGGGGAGCATCAATCTTGCTCTAATTAATCAGAAATCCAAATTTAGACAAATACATTGACATGATAGCAGAACACAATATTACATCCTATATTGATTTGTTTCAAAATCTTTAAAGAGCCTCAGTTTCGCTCCGATTACAGAATAGCCATAACCATTTGACCCAGTCTAAGACAGTGCTTCATGTAAAAGCAATACTATCAGGGAGAACTGGTGCTATACTTCAGCAAATTGTTCTATTTTGCTCCTGTCATCTTCTGGCAGAAAGGAAGTTGGTCACAGAGGAATTAACAGATGTGTAAGGGATACACGAGGAAATCGCAAGAGATATGAAGGAGATATTCAAGGAGCTGTCTGCTTTTAAATTATATAGCACTAGTACCTTTTTTTAGGTCAGAAGCATAAAATCTATTATTGATCTTAAGCAAGCGCTATTTTGAATGTCTTTGAAAGCCTAAGGCGCTCTAATGCCACATAATCAATATCTACTTTCACATTTTTGAATCAAATATGCAATTTTGTTTACACATCTGAAAGGCTTCTAATGCATTTTCCCTTTTATTCTCTCTCTTGTATAAGAATAGGTGATGGTATGTACCATTCAGGCCTAAAGCCTGCTGTGTGCGACAGGCCATTTAAAACCTTTGCAGACTGTATTATGGGCCCTATCATATATGAATAATGTAAACATACTACATTTCACTCCTTTATTGCCATAAAAATTGCTCCAAAAGGAGAGAAGGCTTTGAAAGAAACCAAATGATAAATGGTGATGCCATCATCAGCTTAAAGCACCAGGACGCTTATTGAACATATGTAAGTAATACAGCATATAAGGAAAGTGTCAATAACTTTTAAGTTAATAAGGAAACCACCTCAGAAAGACAATGTAATTAGATCATAGCAGAAAGGTTCCCATTTGGTTTCCATATTTTCAAGGATGACTCGACATGATAATATCTCAATTACTGTATGGTTTGAAAAGCATACCCGTATGATGGCACTCAGCTGGACATTTATTTAACCAGACACTTAAGAGTTCTTGAGAAGTTGGACCCATGTTGTCTTTAGCTAATCATCATCCCACGGATGAGAGTACAGAATTTCTTGTTCACTTTCATGTTCACTCCCTCTCACTTGCTCCCTCTCTGCCTATATCAAGGGAAATTCTAGGTAAGATGTTTTCTTGAATTTGAGATCTGCTCTTTCAGGACACAAAGTCCACCGAAATTCACAAATCACACGGAATACACTGAAATCAACAAGACGAAGAGCTTCTAATGCAGGAAGATGCAAAATTCTGAGACTTAAATATGTCTTGTATTTATTATTACAATAATATCTGCTAATGAGTTTATTATTTTCATAATTTGATATCTTCAGAGCTTTTGTAAACAAAGCGGATGTTTAATTCCATAATTTATAAGAACATGAATGTTTATTAGAGGTAGACAGATGTGTGATATATTCTCATTTGTATTAGGAAACAATAAGTTTTAAAGGTAAAAATGTAAACAATGGGTAAAGAAGAGAGGGTGAATTAATAATAGCATGCGATAATGAATGATGATGCTTTAATTAATGTTAGGCTAGGCCATGAGACATCCGATGACAATTTCCATCTGTTATATGAAAGCTGAACCTGGGTTACAGGCAGTAAGGCCAAAATTTTGAAAAGAAACTAGTGATTTCTAGTCATTTTTTAGGATCCTGCCTTAGATGTGTAGACAGTTGGTAGGAAGCACATTTCATCTTGCCTGAGGATCACATAATGGTGATTCTGGGACACTTATTCCATCTCCTAACAACATGTACACAGATCCTTTTAAATGTCTACTCCTCTACTGACAGTCTCCCCAGAAATGGCCCAGACCCAAGCAAGCAAATTCAGACCACTATAAGGGAAGTCTTTTGGCTTTAAAAAATAAATTAACCTCCCCTTTTGATTGACATTCAGTATCCACAGGAATCTGACTCAATGTTTGTATTTGTGTTTCCTCTCTGTGTTGCCTTACAAAGTTATTAGACTGAAATATCACAAGAACTGGTCCCTTCTCAGTATTTCCACCCTTCTAGAATTTAAATATTGTGAGAGGACCCTGATTCACATCAGACACAGGTTCTCTCCAGCTTTTCAAAAGCCAATGAAAACCAAATCTACATATATACAAATGCTAGAAGCTATGCACAAACCCATTGGACTCCCAGTGGTACTCCTTATTCATGTTATCCACTAATAGTCAGCAGACTTCATGCAGATTCACCCATAGCTATGTTTCTAGACTAAGAAATATTTCACCTGAGCATCAGTAACTTAACTTTCCAAAAGAAAAATTACAAATATGTATGTGCAAACTATAGTGTGAGAGAGACTGTATGCAAGTCTATACATTAATGTACACATACACACAAAATGGATGCATATGTAACTATACACACACAGAAATACAAGCCATTAGACAGACTCGTGGCCATTTCAACTTCTAAGTTATTTGCACATACAATGACAACAAGGACCAGAAATCGTTTGCTAGATTATCTTCCATCACATCAAGGAGTCTATGTACTAAGAAAGGGTTAAAATAGAGCAAGGGCGAAAGTTATTTCTAAATTATGTAGAACAAATATACTATAAAACTCTGAAGACTTTGGGATCTTGAGTGCTGCCAAATCCCTTACCAGCTTACTGCATTTCGGCTTGTTCAACCTGAATTTGAGCTGCTCTGATAAACACTCTTTGGAATTGCTGCAGCTCAGAACTACAGGTGGTGTTTGCAGCAATGATGTTTCAGTCGCAGAGGATTAATTATTACTACACACATTTCTCAAGTTTCTCTCTGGGGGCTCTTCAATAAATTTGTCTAATACATGAAACGCCTCTGAACTCTCCATTTTCTCTCCTGTCCAGCTTGTCAGAACAGTCAGACTTCAAGTGACGTTGGTGGACCCTGCCCATTCATGAAGCAAATGCTTGTATGAAGAGGTGGGTTTACCATATGACTTGAAGGTGGTAAGATTTAGGATCTGACTTGTATGGCAGAGACTTGATACAAAGCCTTGGTTCCATGGGCACAGCTATACAGCAATGTTGTATGTGGAACTACATCTGAAATGACAATGATTTCCAAAACAGCAATGACTGAAGAAGGCAGAGTGAATGGCAAAATTGATTGAATGTCATTCCACAATTTCAAATTTCAATGAACATTTGCAGTGTAGACTTACCCATAGAAGACAACAAAATTGCTGATGAAGGGAACAGTGGAAAATGTCCATCACTTGTAGACCAGTTAGGACAAAACTATCCTGTGTTTAAACAATCTGTTAATGTCTGTTGGTTTTGCAATATATCCAAAAGAGAAATGCGGTGAAATATTTCCGAAATCTGAAGAAAGTGAAGCTCTCAGTTAAATCAAAGCTTTGCCACTCTTCTCTGTAACAGACACTAACCAGGACATTGTTAAGATTGACCATCTGAGTCCAATATTTTATATATTTCAGTACTGACTGATGAAAACAGCAAACCAGCTCGTGCAAATAAATAAATAAATAAAATCAACCTTTGCTAAGTTTTCACAAAATAAAATACCAACAGGCTCCCAGACTCAAAAGTAAAATAAATCTATTGCATTAAACTGAAGGGGTTACTGATGGTTACGTGTTGTGGACAAGGATAAAATGCAGTATTAATAATACTTTTTGTCTGTTGACCTCAAAGCTCCTGCCATGCTCATACATTCACAGAAGTAACACATGTCCAACAGCAGCAAACAATAGGCTCCGGGTGACAGATTCACCGTCTCCACCTGAACAGGTCACTGCAGAAAGAACTGTTTTCACCAGCAAAATACTCAGATGATAGTTAAGTATCCAATATCTTGACCACCATCCTACACCATCTTTGATTTACCAGGTGGCTGGGTTAGTTTATGGTTGTTGCTGAAGGACAGGGGAAAGGGAGACCAGCCACCACAAGAGTATGCATGTATGACCCCCTACTACAGTATTTGTCAAAGATATTAATAAGAATTGGGTGGGAAACAGTGTTTCTGTCCCATGAGAATTTTTGAGACTTAAAAACAAAAAGACAAAAAAACAACTCTCTCATCCAAAATCGGAATGAAAAGTTGAAATCTAGAAACCTTTTGAAAGCAGCAGAGAATCCTGTGGCACCTTATAGACTAACAGAGGTTTTGGAGCGTGAGCTTTCGTGGGTGAATACCCACTTCGTCAGATGCAGGTAGTGGAAATTTCCAGGGGCAGGTATATATATGCTAGCAAGCATGCTGAGATGTAACGAGGTTAGTTCAGTCAGGAGGGTGAGCCCCTGGTTTCTAAGCAGGTGAGGTGTGAAAACCAAGGAGTGAAACTGGTTTGTAATTGGCAAGCCATTTCACAGTCTTGTTTAAGTCAGAGTTGATGGTGTTCAAATTTGCAAATTGAACTGAAGCGCTCAGCATTTCTCTTGCAGTCAAAAACTTCTGGACCAGACTGCGGAGAGACTTGCTGAAGCTTCAGTTCTTCTGCATATTTGACACCATCGCTCTTGGACTAAACAAGACTGTGAGATTGGCTTGCCAATTTACAGAACCAGTTTCTCCTCCTTGGTTTTCACACCCTACTGCTTTAGAACCAGGCCTACCCTCCCTGACTGAACATACTCGTTAATCTCTAGCTTTGCTTGTAGCATAGTACTAATATCCTGACCCTGAACTTTCCACTACCTGCGTCTGACGAAGTGGGTATTCACCCACGAAAGCTCACGCTCCAAAACCTCTGTTAGTCTATAAGGTGCCACAGGATTCTCTGCTGCTTTCACAGATCCAGACTAACACGGCTACCCCTCTGATACTAGAAACCTTTTGTAAACCAAAAATCCAAGAATGATTAGGTCAATCGAAACATTTCAATCATTTTGAAGCATTTCATTTCAATTTTGATCTCACAAGTTTGGTTTTTTTAAAAGGGAAACTATTACCTTAAATTTCAAAACAAAGAAGATAGTTTTGAACCAAAAAATCAAACTTCTCCCTTTGAAAGTGTCAAAATGAGACACTGAAAATTCTGAAACGTTTCAAAAAAATTGAATGTGGAAAGTTCACATGAACTGACCCTTTCCTGCAAACAGTTTTGGTCTCAACAAATCAGCATTTTCTGATTAAAAAACAAAACCTTTGTCTAAAAATTCCCAACTAGCTCCAGTACTAACCTTTCGTAATTATGACCTCAAGTTATGTGACTGGGGCCAGTACATGAAGTTCAGAACTTACCAGAACTCTTATGCACCACATTGTTACTGTAGTGATTCTCATCTTCCTTTTTGTAGTGATCATTCAGTTACACGGATTACACTTACAAAAGCCAGTTCCCATTGGTGATGCTTTTGCTTCTACTGATCGTTGAAGTTTTCATTTGTAGGGATCAGATGGGGAAATTATTTCTTTGCTTTTCTTTGATTGCTTTAAAGGTTAGAAAAAAATTCTTTGTATGAGAGGACGCTCAGCTGCAGGTAAAATAATGTTACAGCTTTTGGGCATGCCAGCCAGAGGCAGTAATAACCTGACTGACCTTTCTTGGCACTGAAAGGTCCAGAAGGATTTGCTCTACCCTGGCAAGATTGCCTTTGTATCCACATGGTCTGATTTGGTAGTCTAAGGTTTTATGGATCCTCAACACAGCAATCATTTAGATGAAATAATTTGAAAGAGATCTATCCAAATTAATACTATGAAATAATTCCACTGCATATTGAAACTAAACATTATCTTCAGATAAACCTTCAAATGAGTCAGGTTTGCTTTAGCAAAGTGAGACTTAGTAAAGCTGTAAAATGCATTTTATCCTATCAAAAATAACTGACATTATATAACCATAACCTCTTCCCTTGACAAATATGCTTCTGAACGGCAGTGAAACATCCATAATTATAGGCTGAAAAACACTAAAAATATACTCTGTACCACACACATGCAGCATAACAGCTTGACTTCATAACACTTAAATGCAATATTTCCCTGCGTAGTATTATATTAATACAATAAAGAACAGCCTGCCAAAAGAAAGAGCTGAGGAGCTGCAAAGCGATTTCAGATATTGAAGAAAAAAAAAAAGTGTTTTCAAATGTTTGGTGAGCATTAACTTGCTCACTGCACCCTGTCAAAAACAGCTGCTAGCCCCTAATTCTAACCCCATTCCTTTCAAAATTACAAGGCCTTGTGATCATATTAATGAGAAATAAATACAGTCATTGAAAGAGTTGTTAATTATAAAGCCAGCTCCCACCATATCCTCCTCCTGTTCCTTTACTAGAACAGGCTGATGTAATGATCTACAGAAGCTAAACACCAAAGCATTTCCAAGCAAGATCTCACATGCTGGTGCTGTACTAATTAGCAATACACATATAGAACATGGCACAGTGTGGGTCTGTCCCACTCAGCAGCTGATCCACAGAGAATCTTACTGAGCCTGTTCCAGCTCCACTTTTATTCACTTGGTCCTTTATCTCAAAGAGATGGAAGTCTGGGCTTTGGAGCTTGAATGGTTCAGGTTCAATCTGTGATGCTCAACTAACCAGAGGGGTTGCTCCATGTAAGAAAGGCCCTGGAAGGATTAAGCTTTCCCTCTCACAAACATGGCTTCCATGGCCTCTGAGTTTGTTTCTGATTAGTGCCACTTGTTGCAGAGCAAACTAAACAGACTATTTAGATGGAGGCAAAATATAGGCGTGATGCTTAGTACACTAATGATTTATGATCTGTCCTGCAACAGTGCCTAGAGCACCTAGCCAAGGTCAGGGCTCCAGTATGCTAGGCACTGTAAAAACATAAAGCAAGAGCCCCGAAGAGCTTACTATTGAAGCATATTGCCCTATGCCTTATTTTCTGGACATTTCGCCAATTGCGAGCAATAGATTTGACTGAGATTTTGGGTCCTGTGAATCAAAGCAATCACGAACTGCCTTGCTGCTCGACTTATGGGGCCAGTTCCACTTCAGCTGCTGGTTACACCTTTTCACCAGCTGATCCTCCACAACCCAGAGGAATCACCCTCAGAAAGTGATGTAAACACTTGCCCCCACCTGAGGTTCAGATGAGTAGGGAAAGTAGATAAAGTCAAGTGGAAGCTCCATCAGGACCAAGTCTTTCCCCAGCCAGTTTTCTGCTGCTGCAGTCTTCCACACGGCAGACTTCACCTTGAAAGGTCCTGAAACTATTTCACTGAATCCCTATGACAGAGGGTCTCACAAGCTCCTCTATGAAAGAACTGTGTTTTGATTTTTCTAGGACAGCATGAGAAGTGCGTCAAAACAAGGCGCACATACCTTCATGTGATCTCCATTTTGGAGACAGAGAAACTAAGATGGAGAGATAAAGATCAAAATTTTCAGAAGTATACCCTCATTCTGGATGCCTAACTTGAGATATCTAGGATTTGATTTTCAGAGGGGTTGAACAATGGAAAAAACTGAAAATCAGGTCCTAGAGATTCCAGGTTTGGACATCCAAAAATAAGTGGACAATTTTGGAAGAAAAAAAAAAAACATTAGCCAAAAATGTAATCATTGTCAAGAGCAGGATTAGAATTTAGGACTTCTCTGCCTCTAGCGTTCTGCTCAGACTGCTATACTCTCATATGCCTCTCTCTCGCTCTCTTATTTTGCTGCAGAACCCTGACTATTCTAGCATGTCACAGAGAGGCTCCAAGAAAGCAGGGTATCAGGAATTCCATTAAAAGATGGAAGTCTTTAAAATGCTGCAGCATCACTCCCCTAAACACCAGTTAAAAGGCTTCTGTAATACCAGGACTTGCATTAAAAACAGCTACCTGCAGATTGCTAGGACTAACCAATGGCAGTCCACAATGAGAACAAGGGTTTAACATAGCGCTGCTCCTTCCAGCCAATCACCTCTCGGTAGGACTGCAACCCTTTACAATCAGAAAACAATGTCACTTAACAAATAAACCAAGAAGAAGAGAGACTTAGAGTTACCTTTTCACGCAATAGCAGTGATTGTTCTAGATCAGGGCTCAAGCCACAATGGTTTATGGGAAAGACAGGGCTTGCCACAGCTGTCCTATGAATAACTAGAGGAATTCAGACTCCGGAGCTGTCAGAAACATCCACCAGCACTAAAGTCACTTACAACTAGAACGGGGTGAAATTTTATACAATAAATAGTAAATTTGCCAAAAATATATATTTTGGGAAGCATCAAAACTATTCACAAATTCAGGTCAAATGTGGCCAAAAAGTTCAAAAATTTGAGACAGTTCATTTTAGCAATTTCTAAATGAAATGTTTCATTTTGACCATTTTGAAATAGTGTGGTTTAGGCAATTTCAAAAGGAAACATTTTGACTTTTCATTTCAAAATGGTGATTTTGAATTTTTGCTAATTTTTTTTTAAAAGGATGCAACACACAAAAAACAAAAACAAAAATGGAGTATATCCAATTTCACAAACTCACATGTGAAAAATTCTATGCTGCCTGGAACACAGACTCGTATGGGATTTTTTAATCAAATATTTATTTTACATACTAAGAGCATGAATACACACTCAGGAAATGCTGTTAAATTGTCCATTTTGAAATATGTTCTAAGGTACAAAAATTCCCCCAGAACCCTTTTCAAAAGTTCACCCATCATGAAAAATACACAGAGAAAAACCATCGTGTGAACATAAAAATTTTGGTGGCACCAAACGCTGTTGACAAATTACATTGGGACAGATTTGTCCTTGGCATAACAAAAATGTCAGTTACATCAAGCATAAATTTGACATAATGAGGAAAACTGCTCCTTTTCAAGATCCTTGTCTTGAAATACTAAAATTGCTTCCATCACAACTCATTCAGGAGTTCTTTTTGGCAATTTCTGTTAGAAAAACAGTTAAGATTCTAATATAAATTTATAAAACTATTTTTTCCAGTAATTATTCAGGTGAAATTATATATATTTAGGAACTATTTTTTAAAAAGTCTCACTCTCTTGGCCAACTTTCCCTCTTACAGACATCATATAAAATTTGGCTAATCAGCCAACCAATGCCACACACTTCTAAAAATCCTGGAACACCAGTCTCTTGCCATAATTCATTTCAAGTTCTCCTTAGAAAGGCCACTAACGCAAGAAGTATGAATGGCTACAGCTGCTTCTAACACACAGGTATGGCCCGATACTGTGGTGCTCACTCAGGCAAACCTCCTATTGACCTCACTGCGAGTTTTGCATGATTATGGACTGCAGGTTCGGACACAAAAAACTTAGTTTTATTCAATATTCCTTCCCGATAGGTCCTGAAGTAGTGTCCACTTGTTCTGCCTAAAAGTGGGGGCAAATTAATTAATCCCAACTGCACTTTGAGCCAGATCCTGACGTTTTTACTCCAGCCACACATGCACAGCTTGCAACGGCAATGCTGTCTGAGTCAAGACTAAGTGAGGACTGGTTTCTTATTCTTTAAGGCCTGATTTTTAAAAGCTGGTGTCTCTTTTGGTGCCCACAATCATCTGAAGGAGCAGGCAGTCACTTGGGTGTTTGATATGCAGAACAATAGGGGCCCAATGATAGTAATCAGGCCTGCTTTTATTTGCAACTGCAATCCTGATGGGGTTGCCAACTGTCTAATCACACAAACCCAAACACCCTTGCCCCGCCACTTCTCCAAGACGCCACCCTGCTCACTCCATCCTCCCTCCCTCTGTTGCTTGCTCTCCCCCCACCCTCACATAATTTCACCAGGCTGGGGAAGGAGGCTGGCATGTTGGCTCTGGGCTGGGGGTTCTGAGTATGGGAGGGGCTCTGGACTGAGCCTGGGGCAGGGGATTTGGTTGCAGGAGGGTATGCACGGTGCAAGCTCTGGGAGGCAGTTTGGGTGCTGAAGGGGGCTCAGGGCTGAGGCAGGAGGTTGAGGTGCAGGAGGGGGTGAGGGCTCCAGCCCAGCAGTGCTTACCTTGGGCAGCTTCCAGTCAGCGGTGCAGCAGGGTTAAGGGATATGCTGCTCCTAGAAGCAGCCGGCATGTTCCTGCGGGGGCCAGAGGTCTGTATGTGCTGCCTGGGTCCTGAGCACCAACTCTACAGCTCTCATTGGCTGGGAACTGTGACCAGTGGGAGCTGTGGGGGTGGAGCCTGCCTTAGCCACCAACTGGGAGCCACCTAAGGTAAGCAGGGCCAGGGGGCTCCATGCGCTGCCCTCTCTGAGCACTGCTCCCAGACGCAGCCAGCATGTCCCTGTGGCCCCAGGGGACAGGGGACTCCACATGCTTCCCCTGCCTGCAGGCACCACCCCCGCAGCTCCCACTGGCCGCAGTTCCCAGCCAATGAAAGCTGTGAAGTTGGCACTTGGGATGCAGGCAGCTCACAGAGACCCCTGCTCCCCAGGGCCACAAGAACATGCTGGGCACTTCCGGGAGCGCTGGGGGGCCAGGGCAGGTAGGAAGCCTGCCTTAGCCTACTGCACCGTCAGACTTTTAGTGGCCCAAAAACTCCCAATTTGGCTTCAGTAGCCTCCAGGAAATAGATCCTGATTCCGGGAGACTCCTGGCAAAACCAGGAGTGTTGGCAACCCTAAATCCTGAAGGCACAAAAATGGAAGGACATTTTCAGAGATTCAGGGATTCTAAGGCCAGCTAGGACCATTGTGATGATCTAGTCTGACCTCCTGTATAAAACACAGGCCATAGAACTTTAGAACTTCCCCAAGATGATTCCTAGAGCAGATCTTTTCAGAAAAACCATCCAATCTTGCTTTACAAATTACCAGTGATGGAAAATCCATCACGACCCTTGGTAAATTGTTCCAATGGTTAATTACTCTCACCTTTAAAAATATATGCCTTGTTTCCACTCTGAATTTGTCTATTTTTAAATTCCAACCATTGGATAGTGTTTTACCTTTCTCTGCCAGACTGAGGATCCCAGTATTATTCCTCACATAGATATTAAGACTCATCAAGTCACCCCTTAACCTTCTCTTTAGTCTAACACATAGATTGAGCTCTTTGAGTCTATCACTATATAAGACAGGTTTCTCATACTTTAATCATTCTCATGGGTCATCAACCATCTCTTTTTATCAACATCCTTCTTGAATTCCGGGCAGAAAAAGTGGACACAGTATTCCAGCTGTGGTCGCCCCAGTGCCAAATACAAGAGGTAAAATAATCTCTCTACTCCTATTTCAGATTCTTCTATTTATACATTTCAAGATTGAATTAGCTGTTTTAGCCACAGCCTCACCTTGGGACCTCGTGTTCAGCTGGTTATCCACCAGGACCACCAAATATTTTTCAGAGCCACTGCTTCCCAGGGTAAAATCCCCCATTGTGCAAGTATGGCCTACATTCTTTGTTCCTAGACTTATACATTTACACTCAGCTGTATTAAATGCTTATTGTTTGCTTCCTCCCAGTTTACTAAGCAATCCAGATCACGCTGAATCAGTGAACTGTCCTCTTCATTATTTACCATTCCCCCAATTTTTGTGTCACCTGCCAACTTTCCCAGTGATGATTTCATGTTTTCTTCCAGGTCATTGATAAAATTGTTAAATAGCATAGGGCCAGGAACCAATCTTTGAGAGACCCCACTACATGATTATTCCCCATTTAGAATTACATTTTGAGACCCAGTTTTAATCCATTTAATATGTGCTATATTAATTTTATATCATTCTCCTTTTTTTTTAATCCAAATGCCATGTGGTACCATCTCAAAACATCTTACAGAAGTCTAAGTATACTATGTCACCACCATTATCTTTATCAACCAAACCTGTAATCTTATCAAAAATAGATCTCAAGTTATTCCGAGGCCTCAATTTTGCAAGCTATTGAAGACTGACAGACAAGAGTGGTTTTTTGGCAGTCTGGAAGCCATAACTCCTCAGCTTTGCTCCACATTCTCATACCAATACTGCTCACAATAGGGCACCTTTACTAGGGAAACATCCTTAACCATTTGTCCCTCTTTGTACTCTCCTCAGATATTTAACTGCATTCCTGGCAGTACTTGGAATATGGCTGAGAGCAGACTGGCTGCCACTTAGCCTATATAAACTCAGTTTGGCGCTAGTATATAATTACATGCTCTGTAAAGCACTTCAAGATGTCTGATAGCTAGAAAAGTATTGTAAGAAATGGAAGTTAACTTCGTCTGTAATTTGCAAACTTCACAACTGGGAATCTAAGCAATTAACAGATGCCTACACTGCAGTTTCTTAAACAAAAAACAAAAAACACAACCACAACCCACACAGAACACAATCAATAAACAAGAAAAGTGAAAATTATGAAGGCTTTAAGTGCAAAATCAGATCTTATATACTATTAAAAACTGGCATCATCATCCTACAGTGAAAACTTACTGTACTCAACACAGTACTTCCTCCTTAAAACTCACTACTCCCGAAGTTGTTTCTCCAGCTGGCTCTTTCAGTTGATGAAGTTCAAGTAGCTATGCCACTTTTCATAGCATTGGGAACACTCAGATAGAGGCTGCACATGAACAGTGCAGATCTCACTAACTGAGCTGATAGAACAATGCACAGCAAAGACTCTTTTTGTAGTTGGAAGCAGTGGGGTTCTAAAGACTCAGAAGTGTCCAGGAAGACAATAGCAGGCTGAATGGCTGCCCTATATTTTTATACTCCTCTTTGAGATAGGGATGTGCCAGGCTCTCAGCATATTCTCATTTTGGGAATGAATTATTTTGTAAACTAATCAGTGCCTTATTTCTGTCTCAAGGCAGAGGGATGTTCAAACAAATTAACTAGGAAACAACCTACAATGTGGCATGGCAAGAAGTGGTTTAACTAATCTGAAGGTAAAAGATAAATAAAGCTCATGGTGTAATGATTTACTAGAACAGCTGAATGGCCTTCTATTAATGAGATTGAGGGACATATGAAAGTAACTCTTGCATCTACATGTATCCAAAAAAAAGTCATTTAATCTTAATTGGATCTCCTGGAGTACTCAAATCCCATTTTACATAATGTGTTTACATCTCCTGATGGAGACAATGCTCCGTGAAAACACTATCCCAGTACACCGCTACCTCGATACAACATCACCCGATATAACACAAATTTGGATACAACGCGGTAAAGCAGTGCTCCCCGGGGGGGTGGGGGGGAGGGGCAGGGCTATGCACTCCAGTGCATCAATGCATGTTCAATATAACATGGTTTCACCTATAACGTGGTAAGATTTTTTGGCTCCCAAGGACAGAGTTATATCGAGGTAGAGGTGAGTATTAACGTTTTGGCTGCATCACTCCGGGTGAATAGCCTAACACAAACTACTGCACAATAACTTGGATTGTTGTTGATCCATAGAATTGTTATAAACTTTCTGGGAAAATATGTTCGAATCAGATTCAGTAAAATGTGGGGGAATGGCATAACTTCTCAGTTGGGACACTTTTCCCAAAAATGATGAAAAATTACTTTCTATCTATCCAGAATTAGCATCATGACTATATACAAACATCACATTCTTTTAACTCTTTCACCCCCCGCCCCCTTCCTCCTCCTCTCCTCCCAGCTCCTTTACTGAAAAATCCCATCAACAGTCCAGGGCTGCTTGGTGCAGGACATTTTCTATGGAGATTTGGACCAACTACAACTGAATACATACAAAGGACTTTCAAAGGTCAGAGGTAGGCCTTATCATACTCAGGCTCAGTCCTGTGAGGTGCTGAGCACCCTCAACACTTATGAAAGTAGTGGGAATTGTGGGTACTTGCAGAGTTGGACATCTAAGGTAAAACCCCAACTCCTGTGATGCTCATGGCAAGACTTCCAATAACTTCGGCAGAGCCAGGATTTCACTGCTGGACTCCACGACCAGAACCTAAAGTTAGGGTGTTAGATCCATATTCAGCCTCCTGATTCAGGAATCTAACTTTAAGGCTCGGATGTTTGGTAATCTTGAGCCAAGTTGTTTTGGTCATGTGCTTTTACATCAGACCTGACCCTGTAACTGTCTCTATATCAAAGTGATAGATTTCAAAGTCCAGAAGGGCCAATGATGACTGACTATCTACTCTGACCTCCTTCACAAACCAGTATCAAATTATTGTATTGTATCATGGCTTCCATTAAAAACTTACCCCAAAAGAAATGAAAAATACTAAACATTTCAGCATAAAGCCACATGAAGACTTACAATAGCCTTGGTTGTAGGACTGATCCTGTTCTGCAGAATGCCACTTAGATGACGTCTTCTGTTGGTAAGCTTTTTTTTTTTTTTAACTGGTTGGCATATTGGGTAAAGAAAAATGCAAAGAACTGACATTTAATTTCATTGAGACATTTTTAAATTTAACCATTAAATAGTAATCATTATATGCATTAATGCATATAAATCTATATGGCAAGTTATAGATTACCAATTGTGTATCCCATAGGTAAGAACAAAAGAAAATTCATTATTAAATTTCATTCATCAAACATTTAATAAGAATGTCATTACTTAATCCTCTCTGCCTTATGACTATGAACAATAGGCTACTTCCTTGGCCTTCTGTTTGACCTAAGACCAAAAAATAAATGGATAGCTTCCATGACAAATTACTCTTATTTTATAATTACCTAATGAAATGGAAAAACAAAACTAACAAAAAATACTTGATAGTCCATAAAGGATAAAAATAGATCAGTGATAACTGCATTTAGCTTTTACTAAAAAGTTGCTGTTTTTTATGAAAATATTCAAGTCTCCACTCCATTTCATACAAGTACTCCAAAAATAACACCCTTAGAGAGATGAACCAAAGGGCACAGGAATATCATCACAGAATAACTTTGCTGATGAATTCATCCATATGATTTATACAGATGACAATGTTTCTTTTTAAAAAACCAAAATATTAAATACCTGCAATGATATACCATGACATCTTACCCATCCAAAGACAATTTTATTTCCGTTTAAAAAATAAACAAAACAAAAGTAACTGTAGGCTTATTCGCAAAGTCTGATTTTGATTGTCCATAATAAATTCTGTTCAAAAAGGATGCCAGAACAGACTCTCCAGCTTTGCCTTCACTGCAAAAGAAAGAGATGTAGTTTTTTATATTGAGATAGCTATCTCAATTAAAAACTATAGAAGAGAGAAAGTACAGGTGAATTTTACCTTGAGGTCGACCCTATACCTTCTTCTCACCCCTACCCACTGCAACCTGGGGCTTACTTCGACTAGTTGCATCAAGATAACATTTACCTCTGCCTTGTCTCCGCTAGATATCTTTATGTAAAATCCTACCTCAAATTAGCTATCTTGATGTTAAAACAAACAAAACATTTTTTGCAGTCAAGATATAGTCTCTATTATCAAAATCCATGTCCCAATTTTAAACACTTTTCTATCCATTTTAGCATCACAACTATGCCCATTTCTTCTGGATGAAGAATTCACCACGCGCTATCTCACCCCAACGGTGTTTTTAAAGCTTCTTACCTAACACTTTTGATCAACTACATGCTTTTCTTAAAAGCTGTTCATTCCTGTAACACTTTTTAAAGCATATGAGCTCTTGGGGATCAACTGCCAGAAAGGAACACTTTTTAAAAGCAAAATTTCAAAATGCTGTTTACAAATTGCTAGCCAGGAGATAATACAGACTTCTCAAATTACTGAGAGTCATTGGCAAAATTTCAATGGGCCATTTAAAAACCAAAAACACAAGGACACACTGCCAGGACACACTTCTAAAATGGGGAACCTGTACATTTGTGTCAGATAAAAAGTTTCTTGGAATATTTTGCACAATTAAAAGGGAGTGTCAGTAACTATCAGCTTTAACAAAGCATGATGGGTTTTCCTCTGCAAATCATAATAAAGACAGTGGTACCATAATGTCCATAATAGTTTGAAGCAATAGTTCAGCAACTTAGATGGAGGTTGTATCTCATGAGCAAGCCCAAAGGAACAGCAACTGACAAAGTTACAGTGACTGACGCATCCAACTATAGAGGCCTTAGCTGGCACATATTACTTACTGACAACATAGTCCGACAGCCTTTCTAAGTGCAATGCAGTTACCAAAATTATACTTACCGTAGACAAAATACTGAGTACCTGCTTCTATTTACAAGAAGTAACCTAACCTTCTTTAACATGCCAAATAAGCGTAGGCTTCAAGCACCTCACTTGACCGATAAGGTTTGCATGATTAGCATCTTATTAAAGAACATGGCATTCAGTCCTGCCAGTCAAGGGGGACTGCTCCCTTATGTGCTCTGCTGGATTGGGAGTGAGATTGCCAAACACCTTGCAGCATTACAGCTCGGTTGAATTTTTTCTTTTATTTCAGCATCAAATATATCTGAAAATAACTAATGACATTTGCTTAGAAATTACAGATTCCTTTACTAGATAGATAATCTTTCTATATTCAGATGCAGATTTCAATCTGTATTGGAATCAGGGTGCAATGGGGTACCACTCACCATAAGGACATCTCTTTCTGCATGCTCTGGGGATTAGCTCCTTCCATGTCCAATTCCCACTTCTACTGCTTGTTCACGTGCCCTGCCACCTCTCTCTCTCCATGACTCAGAGTACTCTCTCTTCATGGCTTGGCCCTCCAGCCAGGTCATTATAATGCCCCCCTTGCTGGGAACCAAAGTCCTATTGGTTAACTATCCCAGGCAGTCTTCTGTTCCACTGCCCTGCCTGCACTTCTTCCCTAGTGACTGGTGGGGGATCCCAGGCCTGCCCACTACTTCAGGTTCCAGGTGGGGACCCCATATCTGGCAAGTGATCTGCTTTTTCCCAGACCCTGTTGCTATTTCCCTGGATACCTTCCTCTACCTTTTGCTTCCCTGGTTCTGGGTTTACGAGCTCAAACTTCCTCATCCCAGGGAGTAATTGCAGACTGCTTAATTTCATAACCCTACATGCCCCCTCCTTTCTCGCAGGGAGTGACTGAAGACTACTTCCCATGCAGCCTCTTTCTGCTGCTCACAACTTCCTGGCTTTATAATGGCCCTGCCTGTTCCTTCTCAGCTGGGCTCCATCATCCATCAGTCTTTCAATTCCCAGATTAATTAACCTAATTTTACCTGCTCTGCCTCGGGTGGGGTGGACTCCCCATCACACAGGGATTGTGTTTTCTTTTCTGCTAGGCAAGCATCTGTCCATTTTGAGCCACTAATAAATAATAGTAAAATCATTTTAAACCTGCACTGTCTACAATGCTTATCCTGTGGAAGTTACTGGTATGCTGTTTTCATGACAATCAAAAAAAATTCAACTTCAGGACTTTTAAGGCAAACATTTTCTCTTTAGGAGACAGTTTCTGGTAAAAGATCAGTGTAGACCATGCTACAACTTTTAACCACATCTGAAAATTTACATTTGATTAATATGTATCACTTCCTCCAGCAAACTATAATTAAATTAAGTGTCAAAGTGTGAAAAAGTTACTTTCTTAAATTAACAATTTTATACACACTTCATTTATGACTTTCACATGATTTTTGCTCAATTTGCTTGAAAAAAAAGTTTTATTCCTCTTATTATTTATAGCTCTATTTTTGCAAACATATTCCAGTCTCATTTGGAAATATCTTAGCCTTATTTTATATACACATACCAACAGCTTGTGCTCTGCAAACAGACTAGTGCCTGTGAGGAAGCACAAAACCCAAAAAAGCTATTTAGTGTCAACCTGGCTTATGTTAATACAAAGTTTCAAGAGTAGTTATTAGTTTGATTTAATGTAGTATCTCCACCAAAATCCATCAGAGAAGTTATAAAAGGATTAGGTGAGTTTATTCTCTTGATGTGCACGTATAACTTCCTATAGTATTAACTGGAGTTAGGACACACGCTGGTAGCAGACAGATCTTTGGCATCACGTCAGAAGAGGCAACAGATAGGGCAAGTATAAGATTTACAACAATCTGTTAAAAAAAAAAGTCTCTTCCTGTTTTTTAGGTTCTATGAAAATTATGCACCTGATCTTGTATTGCTGAAATTAATAGCAAAGATTCCCACTGATTTCACAGGTCCTTTGTTCTGATGGATCCAGAAATCTTTAAAAGCTATCTGAAGGCTTACTATGGAATAAAAGGAAAGCTCTTTTCTGTAGATAACTCAAGTTCTTTAGTTTTCAAAAGAGATAGACCCACGTCACAAAGCTTAGAGCTGTACATCACCTAAATGTGGGTATATTTCACTTCATCACTGATTTATAGAGCTATCAATCCAGCAATAAATACACTGGAAAAGCATAAGAAGCCCTTATTTCCACCACCCCCAACAAGGAAGCCAGTGTATCATCAGTGGAACTTCATTCCTCTGCTATTGATGAACCTAACCATGAAAGATAACTTAAAGAGATTTTTATTTTGAAACAAAAAGAGCTAAATAATGTTAAACCATAGCAGGATTTCCCCATCCATTTGTTGGAACCTTCCTCCTCTTTTAGACCTTGAATGAAACCCAAGATATTCAACAATACTTTAAAACAGAGACTTCAAGTTGCCTTCAAGTTATTAAAAGACAGATTGCACTGGGGCAAAGGTGACCCATGCATACAGCTATTAATGTTAGATTTTAATACAGTTTTCCATATTTAATTTTAAAAGATGTAATGCAGACCAAACCAAAGTAAGAGTGTTCCAAACACATTTTTTCCCACAAAGCCACACTTTTGCAAACCTTCAAGTAGAAACAGCAATTGAGTAGCAAGTAACTTGAACTTTGCATTGAACATATCGAAGAGATGAGAGAAGGCATTTTCATGCTTCAGTAGTCGAGTTACCATTAATATAAAGCAAAGACTATTTTGAGCATTCCATATTGCCCTCACTGAGGAGAAACTTGGAAATTAAAAAGGAAAAATACGAGTAAGTGGCTTATATCACATTGCTCTACTGAGCACAAGTGCCTGGTGTTTTATCTAGGTAAATTCAGACAAAGTGCATGCTGGAAAAAACGTTTCTTTTGTGGTCAGCCTCCATCCACGCTCTGTTATACCAATCTGCTGTCTGTGAGATTAGTGAGAAATAATGTTTCCTTCATTTGGATTCTTCCAGTCAGCTCAGAGCTGGCATGAGTCACCCTTGGAAAGGCAAGAGCAAAGGAGTGTTCACTGCAACCTTCAAATCAGGAATTACAATATTGGCCACAGCAGATCGTTTCTTTACCCAAGCATCACTCTTATGCTTTCCAGATTTTAGTGGAATAAAGGAATTCTAATAAAGGCTCAGGATAAAGAACATGGTGCCAAAATTTCCATATTGGGGAAAAAAAAAGTTGGTTTACACAAGTTCTTCTTTGTAACAAAAGAAAAATCTGTGAGGTACAAAAGCAGATTTGCCTCAAAAAATAGCAGAAAGACTCCCTTCGAGGCTGTGACCTGGATTATTCTCCATGACGGTGCTTAGTAGTTGAAGAACTAGTGGTATGAACCCTGAAGAGCTCTTTGGCCTCAAAGATTAAAATGAGATACCTTAAAGATCTGAGGGGAGGGGAGAATCCCATATTGCCAGAAGCAGCAGGAGTTAGCCATTACTGTTACTTATACAATCTATTCTTGCTGAGACTGTTGCCCAATATAGTTTACAAAATTTCAGTTGGAAATGCATTAGCGGCTGAACAGTGAGCAGCTTCTAAGGGGTAAATAGAAAAAATAAATTAAAAACCTAGCTTCGAAGCTTCAAATGTTATTGAATGTCTGCTGCAATCCCTGCAGTCAGCAGTCTATAACCTTTTAAAGTCCAAAGAAACCTTTTCTTAAATGTGCAGATTTCATTTGATTTTGGTTTAAGAAACTTTTTATGGATTCAGTTCAAATGAAGCAGATGACAATTAGTTCAAATACAAAAGCATCCTTCCACACTTACAGAACGGGAAGATGAAGGATAAAAAGGACAAATATGTATATATAAAGTGCAATTTCCAAGCTGCTTTTTATTTGGTAATGAAACTGATTCCCTGCTAGTTGCATAGTACTCTCAAATGCTTACTTAAACTTTTTCATTGTTTCAGAATGTTTAATAGCCATATAAAATTATTCAGTCTATTTCCGCATGAACGCATTTCTGTTCTTTACATTTTAAAATAATGAAAAGAATAGAATGCACTAAAAAGGACTGGCACAATTCTTTCCCTTCATTCGTTGTAAGTGGACCCTCTTCCCCCTTTTTCCTTCTAATTTAATTTTTACTTAAGGTTCTTCTGCACAAGGAGAGAGAGACTAAAGGCCCAGGCAGCATCATATCACACAGATACCAACAAGAGGGTATAAGAATTGAGAATTCAGAATGTTTGCTCAAGAAGAATGGAAGTCAGAAAAGAAGGAAGGCGTGCAACCTCCCGACTCTGCTGACCTGGGAGATCCACAGTGCCCGCAACTGCCTCCAGTCCTGCAGAGCACCACTACTCCCACAGCCTGCCTCCACTCTCCCCCTTGGCACAGTGGACAGGCAAGAGCCGGCAGCCACCTTATGCCTGTGCACAGCAAATCTCTCTGAGATGGGTGTAGATGCTGCTTCAGTCAGGATTAACATAGGAATAAGTATCTGCTCTCTGTGGAGCCTGGAACCTTCAGTTTGCCTCAACCCACAATCCCTATGGAGCTTGATTCCCCTCAGAGAAGGGAAGAAGCAATGTTATGTAAGTGACAGTTTTGCTCTTCTAGCCTTACTGTACTGACCCTGGAGATCGGCCACAGCAACATCCCTTGTACTCCCAGAATGCTTTATATGTATTTGCATACTGTATATGGTTCTATTCAAGAATTATACGCTCATGAAAGGTGCCAGACTGACAGCCCTGAACACTTCTATTAATGAACAGATCAGGCAGCTTATGGCGGAGAGCAGTGCAAAGTTTCCCACAGCATCCTGATTGTATGCCTCAATCCTGTTCTACTTTTCAAAGTGTCCCACTTCTGTTCAGTTTTCCATATTTAGTCCATTCCTGGCCTTACAGACTTTTAACAAGGGTCCCAATTAGTGACAGTAGGGAAAGTGATTTTTTTAAAAAAATGCATTTGTAATTGTACTTGGGAGAGCAACCTATTTCATAGAGAACAGCCACCATCTTATGTGGTAGTGACTACCAGTCACTTCTGATTTGGGCCAGATTGGAACCAGAAACTTATAGGCTGCTTAGGATGTAAAGTCTCTGCAACTTACTACCAAGCTGCTAAACCTCTTAGGCCCTTACATGCAACTGAAATAAAAGTTAAGTATTGCATTAATACATGTGTAGGATACACGACATGTAATTAGACTGTTTGTTGTCTATTATAATAGAAACTGGCTATATTTACTATGAGATCATGTGATTTTTTGGAGTGTGGGGGGGTTATTCCTGATATTCCAGATTGTCATATTTCTTTCCAAGTCTTCTATTCTCCACCATGCTTTGTTTGCTCAAATGGGCTGATAGCTTTGCACCATTTTCTTAAAGTTACCTTTTTTATTTCAGTTAAGGATGCAAAGATCCATTTCTTTGCTGATGGATTTAATGAATCAATGTCTAGAAGGCAACAAATGCACAGATTTGGAGAGGGGGAAATTAAATTTCTAGCACAAAAAGAAGCTCTTACCATACATAGACTCATAGACTCATAAGTCAGAAGGGACCAATATGATCATCTAGTCTGACCTCCTGCACAAGGCAGGCCACAAAACCCTACCCATACACATTTATAACAACCCCGAACCCATGACTGAGTTATTGAAATCGTCAAAATTGAGATCTGAAGACCTCAAGCTGCAGGGAATCCACCAGCAAGCGACCCATGCCCCACGCTGCAGAGGAAGGCGAAAAACCTCCAGGGCCTCTGCCAATCCGCCCTGGAGGAAAATTCCTTCCCGACCCCAAATATGGCGATCAGCTAAACCCTGAGCATGTGGGCAAGACTCACCAGCCAGCACCCAAGAAAGAATTCTCTGCAGTAACTCAGTTCCCATCCCATCCAACATCCCCTCACAGACCATTGAGCAGACTTATCTGCCGATAATCCAAAATCAATTGCCCAAATTAAACTATCCCATCATAACATCCCCTCCATATACTTATCAAGCTTAGTCTTAAAGCCAGATAAGTCTTTTGCCCCCACTACTTCCATCGGAAGGCCGTTCCAGAACTTCACTCCCCTAATGGTTAGAAACCTTCTTCTAATTTCAAGTCTAAACTTCCTAATATCCAGTTTGTACCCATTCGTCCTCATGCCTACATTAGTACTAAACTTAAATAATTCCTCTCCCTCCCTAATGTTAATCCCCCTGATATATTTATACATCAACTGGAAAGCTTCTTTAATTTTGGTTAGTGAGAGAAATTGGAAACTGGCTGCTATCCTTTAAAAATCCAGCACTTTCTGGTTTCTACAGGCCTTTTGGGGGGGGTCTGTTGAAAATTTTATTTGGAGCAATATTAATAGCAGAGTGGGATGTGCTTCTGACATTTGTCCCATTCAGAATCAGCTACATTTCCTAGCAGTTCTTTAGCCTATTTAAGACAAAATGTGACACACAGGGTCAAACTCACCTCACCTGCAGAAGGCTTGAGTAATCAACAGGTGAACTATGGGGCTTAGGGAGAGACAAAACTCAACACTTTCATGAGTACACAGGGCATTCAGCATCACCTCACCATTCCACCCTGAGCCACTCCAACATAGGGGCTGGAACAATATCTGCTTCCCCTCTGCCCTGGGTATTCAGCTCCCTTCATTCATGTAGCTGCAGATGCCACAGGGCCTGCTCCCAATACCCTGCCTTCATGCAGTCCCAGGTGGAGCCAACATGAAGTCCCCTCCATGGCGTGCAAGAGGGTGCAGCTGCTCTGTGTGCACCTCCCTCTATCCCCCACTGGTGATGCTGTCCCCACACACCGCAGAGAGCACAGAATGTCAACTATGTGAAACTGGGAGGAGGATTCTGCCCTGTTAGATTTTACCTCAGGAGTGGGGGAATGGAGTGGATTAAGTCATCTGTATACATTTTCTGCCAGATATTATTCAGAGGTTCTTCTTGAGAAATTCTTCAACTGGAGAGAGTGTATCTAGCTGCCAGGTCTGACTCAAGGATTTATTTATTACAGATGAGAAAGAGTTAGAATGGAGAAAGCTAAAATTTGTCACACAGACAACTGAAGGCTGTTGTAGGAATGAAGCAATATGGCTGGGTGACTGGAACCAGAACAGAGAAACTCCTGTCTTTTATTCCTGACTTGGACACTGACTTGACCTGTAGACCTTGAACAAAATCACTCAACTCTAAATCCTTGTAAGGCAACACTTGTGTGAGTAGCACACAATGCAAGGAGTGCAGAATCTAGCCCTTAACTGCTGCGTACCATAGGATGGATATACAGGAGATTATAGCAATGCAGAAGCATTGTGATGATTAACTAACTCCTTTTTGTAAAGTGTGTACAAGGTTTTATGCCTTTTTTACCTGGTTATCCCATTTCAATAGGATATGGAAGCAGTACTAGTGGCTGTAGGTCTTCCATATGCTTTTTATTCCTAGAATTTGCTTTATTAAAGCAGAGGTTCACGCCACGTACCTTCGGTATCTGTCCTAGTTATTTTGGATTTGACCAGATGTTGGACAAAAAACACATTGCAGCTTTTCACCCTCAACACCAGATGTGCAGAACATCTTGCTTTGTTAGAAACATCCTATTATATTTTTGAAACATGAGTTCTCATTAATGCGCTAGCTACAAAGCTTACTGGGATTTCCATGCATGAAATGTACCTCACTCTGAAGGTGAGGCTCCATGATAGCCCCATGTTATCCAGTCATTAAATTAGTCTAATATTTTATGCCATGCTATATGGCAGTTCAGAGACTTCAGGACCTGAGTCTTTTTGAGGCTGGATTCCAGCCTCTCATATTCTAGTTCCTGTACATAGCTTTGTGAAAGTCAGTGTGAGGAGAATAATAATTCTGGTCTGCGTTAAAGCTAGGGTGACCAGACAGCAAGTGTGAAGAATCAGGACAGAGGTGGGGGTAATAGGAGCCTATATAAGAAAAAGACCCCAAAATTGAGACCGTCCCTATAAAATCGGGACATCTGGTCACCCTAGTTAAAGCCGATATCTCAGCTAGGCAATGCACAGGGGTCTAGACCCTCCACCTTAGGCCTCCTATATCTTGCACCTCCCCCTTCAGAATCACACCAATTCCACTCCCATTCTTTAAAAGCTTCTGGGGGCTTCCTATGGAATGCGGGGAAAGCTCCATTTGGTGAAGAACTCAAATTTTTCATTGTCTAACACAGATGGACCCATGCCACAACGTTCAGATGCAGAGCTGGACTCCACCTAAATTTGGGGGTGTTTGAAGAAGGGGATCCTACTTCATCTCTGATTTCTAGAACTGTCCATCCAGCAATAAATACACTGAAAAATCATAAGAAAGCAAAGTTAAATTTTCAGCACTTATTTCCTGACCCCAGCCCACAAGAAAGCCAGCAGGTCATGAGCGGAACTTTGTTTCTCTGTTATTGATGAACCATGAAAGATAATAACTGCAAAGAGATTTTTCCTTTTGTTATTGTTGAAAGACCTAAATAATGTTAAAATCCCAAAAGAATTTCCCCATTCGTGTGACCCTCCCCCTGCCATTTATAAATTTAATCTCTCAGATTTCTAAACATATGAAAATGTCCGTGCAAAGAGAACAAAATCCAGACCACTGACTTCCACTTTGCTTTCCAACACGTAACAGAGGATTACCACAGAACTCTATCTGCTACCCATAAACTCTTAAGTACCACCGCACCTGCACACACTGAATATTATTTTTCTCTCTACTGTAGTGTAAATTACATTAAGAAGGTACAAGCTGGGCCAGTGGATCTACACCAGTTTAAATTCACTGACCAAACTTTCCACAGGGAGGGTAGTAAAGGCATCAACCATAAGGGATACTGCAGCCTTAAGAATTCAGTGCTTATGTCCACACTTCAGCTGGGAGGTGTGATTCCCAGAGCAAGCAGACAGACCCCTGCTAGCTCAGCTCAGGCTAGCATGCTAAAAATAGCAGTGTGGATGTTGTGGCATTGGCAGAGGCTCAGCTCAGACCCAAGGGGTGAGGCGAGCCTGGACTTGGGTGGCTAGTCAGTGCTGCAATGTCCACACTGCTACTACCTTAGCTCAGCTAGCAGGAATCTGTCTATCCGTGCTGAGAATCACTCCCCCAAGTTGCAATATGGGGCTAAGATTCCAGCTTTCCCAGATCCCAACTGATCTGCTCTGTGCACTTCCCATGTGGTTTAGCAGAGGGGAAAGGATTCATCCTTAAAGAAGGAGCAAAATCATTAATGTGACCTGCATTCCATCCCCACTTGGGGTTGGCAGAAGGTCTCTCATCTTTGTTCCTATCCATCACAAGATTTTAAGCAGAATTAAACAATCCAACCTGTTTGCCAGAAGCAGCAATGGGCTGACGTATACATGCAAACAATGGTAATCAGTGAGTGCTGCAAAGGAAGAGAAGTAAATGGGAATGGGAAAACAAGAGCTCTCACCAATCCAAAACTCCACGATTACTCCGGCAGATGCTAAAAAGCTTTGCTTTTTTTCTACTTGCCAATCTGTTTCTTTCCGGTACTTCTGCTAATCTTACCCCCATGCTATTTATGCAAGTTTTCATTGTGTAAAAAGGCCTGGCTCAAGCTTCTAATTTCTCTGTAGATACAAGAGCCCAATTCTATGAGCACTGAGCACTCATCTCCCATCAATTTCAACAGGCACTGAGGAAACACAGATCCTTGGAGGAGGTATTTGGCACTTCCTCACGTTTGCAGACTGTGCCCAATACCACAAACCTTACACTCATGAGTAATCTTTATTCATGCAGTATTGGGGTGGGGATACCCTGTCTCATGAAAACATGGCACCAACTCCGGAATTTTCCTTTATTCAAAATGGCCACTCTCTCTTAATTACTGCCAATGGGGATGAAGCAAGATGGCCACCATTTCCCTAGAGTCTACCTGTACGTGGAAGCCAACTCTTGTGACTTGATTACGAGTGACAGGATTTTGGCACCTGCAAGAAGAATGGTCATGATGATGCAAAAAACTTCTCTGGTCCTGTAGTTTTCAGGACTGGCCATGCAGAGAGAGAGAGAGAGAGAGAGAGCGCTGTGCATGAGAAGCTCGGGGCTGAGAACACAGACCTGCTCTGCCTTCATGTATCACCCTATAATAGAGAGATGGTCCTGAGGCAGCGAGACACAGGGGATGAGTGAGTTGGGAATATGGTGCTTCTGGGACTCAGGCAAGGGAAAAGCCCTGGGGCAGTGGGAGCAGGGGCAGTTGGGGTAGTGGTGCTCTATCCCAGACAGAGAAGTCTTGGGGAAGCAGGATGTGCAGAGACATGTTGTTGTTGGGTCAAGACAGTAACAGGAAATGAATGGCGTTTTCCCTCTCTTAGGGGTGAAGAGATGATAAGTGAAGTCTCCATCTGAGCAGCCAGGGAGGAGAGTGCGTTTAAAGGTTGACTTTTCAATGTGAAATTATTACACATGCATTGGCAGAGGAGTAGAGGGGAGTTAAAGTCAAAAGACAGACTAAAAAAAACCATGATTTTGGGGGCCAACCTCATGATTTTTGATGTCTTGAAGCTAGCAGTCCTGCTCATACTACCAGTCTCATTGCAAGCATTGCATTGGGACACCTCATGTGAACCCAAACTTGCTGAGAGTTATTGGGAAACACTGCTGGGTACATTATTCATGCTAGGTAATCAGAAGGCCTGATTCTGAGCTCCCTTATACTAGAGTAAAACCAATATGAGATCCCTCTGTGTGCAGAATCTATAAGAAAACTATGTTGAACATGAACTCTTCAGGGAAGTGGGAGGTGAGCTGCAGAAATACAGGATGTTCCTGGGTTAGGATACTTGGTAGAGGATCAGGTTTGCTTTTGTAATATTATACTGTATCTGAGGGAAGGGGCCAAGGAAGGAGACTAGGAGGTTTGATTGCATTCTTGGGCCTTCTTATAAATAACTACCGGTAAACCTTTAATTTGTAAAAGCTCTTGAGCTTTCAACAATATTATGAAAAGCAGAGAAAGTAAATATTTTGCATTAATTTAGATGCTTGTAACAAATCAAATCCTTGAAGTTGTTCCCAGCAATTCAGAGCCAATTTATTATGAACATAATCATTTTGTGAATCCCTGTTCCACAGTCTAAGGATCAAAAAGAACTATTTACTTCTGTCGAAGAAACGCCTTAGCAGCCATACAACTAAAAGCAGACATAAATAAGGCAAAGAATTTATGCAGTAAGGTGAGGCAAAACCCTATGCACAGAAGATTACACATTAATGGTTTGGAAAACAGAACAAAAATTGGCTATCCTGCATTAATAGTCAGTACAAACTTGGAACCATATGCAATGAATACATCGTTAGCTTACCTAAATGACTGTAGCTAACTGAAGTGTAAAGACCAAAAGATATTCAGTTTTCGACTCAGTGATCTCATTGCCAAAATACAAGCCTTTGATTACTATATTTCCCATTTTATACCTTCTAGTTCTGCTTTATGAAGAATAAATCATAGCCAACTTCACTGATCCAAATCCCATTTGCAACTAAACATCTTTAGTAATATTATGCTATGTTTGCATGCTAGTGCAGTAAAAAATATAGATATTATATATCCTTTAGGGTACTGTTCACCAATTAAGAAGTAGCATATTAAACTTCTTAAAACCTTTGTAATCTGCAGTATAAAAAGCACATTTTATGTTAGTAGATAATTCAGCATCCATAATCTAATTAAATGAAGTGAGTGACAACTGTAGTGTCTACAAAATGATATATCAGTAGCAGATAATGTACGCATTTAAGAGACTGGAACCCTATCTAAAACGTTGTTACAAATGCTTGTCCTCGATCATAAATCCAGCTAACATTATGGGCTAAATCCTGCTACCCTTAGTTACATGTGTAGTCACAAGGAAACCAATGGGGAGCTGTTTGCATGAGGAAGGATTACTCATGTGAGTAAAGATTTGCAGGACCAATTTGCTGGATTCTTTTCACTTGTAATAAAAATAATAATTATTAGCTTTTTTTTATAAAAGGCAAAAAAATCCATAACACCCAATAAACTTTTTTTTATCACCCTCCTATGCTTTACAGCGAATGATATTAAAGAAATGGACACCGAGAAGTTATAGAAGAAATACCTGAACAAAGGATGCAGATATTTCTGGGTGGAAAATGCTTCAGTCAGTGGAAAAACGTCTAGAAAAGTCTTTCCCTACCCCCTCAAAGATAGGATGATCTGTTATTTGATTGAGGCATTTCTACAGAGCTCATCACCGTAAAATCAAAGTGATTAGATAAATATAAAAGACTGTGTGTGTGTGTGTGTTCGGGATCCCAGTCATCTTTTTAAAACAAGACTAATACAAATAAGAGAACAAAAGAGAAATGTTGTGTGTTAATTCTTGGACCCTTCCAGAGTACATGGGAATGCAACAGGTGACTGGTTAACACAACATTCTGCAGACCTCGAAGAGCTTCTGGAGAGCATTCTGCAGATTTGCACTCATGCAGCGAGAGCCTCTCTGGTCCTTGCAGTTGGATTTCTTTTTCTTTTAAATCAACCCCTTTGATAACATTGTCTTTCCTAAGAGTTCTCATTTTAGTCTTACATGTGCGACGAGACAGCCGGTCTTGCTGTCAGCGTTATTGGCACCATGTCTGCAGTCACAGCTTGCAATTACAGTACCTTGTTGAAGCGTGGGACACCTGTGTACACTGAACTTTTCTAGTGCTTTACCACAGTTACTTTTTAGTCATGTTACTGATGAGAAAACAGCTTCGAAAAATCAATGGCTTTAAATTATACCTTTATGTATTGAGTATACAAAACCACCACCAAAATAGGAATACTTTTTCCATGACTAAAAAAATCAATCTTGCTGATGCTACTGCTTCTTAAGCATTTTTATTTAATTCATTTCAAGCTTTTTCCAACCCCCCCTGCATCTGGTTGCTTTGTGCAGGCTTTCTTCAGGTTTCCTGCTCAAGAGACTAGTTTTATCTAAAAGGTCAATTCATTCAGCGGGGCACCAAGTAGAATTGAATATAATTATCCCAATCTTTACTGTGTAGAATTCATGCTTGAATTCATTCAAAAAATAGCAAGCGGTATAATTAACTCAGAGCCCAACCAAATCTATTGAGAATGCCTCAGGTATCATACAGTCCCACTTACAATAGAACATTTTCATTTAAGGACATTGTACGTATTAACCCTAGTCAGCATCCAATTACTCGGAATAAGTGAATTCTCTGTTTCAGGAATGTAATTTGAAAATGTTGTCATGCAATCTGAGGCAAAAGGTCTTTTTTCATTAATCTAACTCTCATTAAAGTGGAAGCCTTTAGGTTATTTCAAATCCATTAGTTTTAAATACAGGTGATTACAATTCTATTGCACATAAGACAACAGAAATGTCTAAACTACACAATATTTCCTGATAAAGTGTGCTGATGAGTTTGTGACTTACCTAACTGTATAAAATTACATTTATTGCCTGACCAAAACCAAACACTGTTTACTACTAACCTGATAATTACATAAATGCTGACCACTAAAAATGAGAAATTACAATTGTTTTTTATACATAGTTAACTTTAAGCTACTAGTAGAAGTCCAAATGTTTCAGAGACTCAGGTTTGGTTCAGATAAAGCATCCAAGTACTGTAACACACTTCCAAAATGTCCAGACCTCGAGTCTACAAAACTGAGCTACAAGAAACATCTCTCTAGGAAATTTTTGCATGTGGTCATAGCTGAAATACTGAAACAGCTTTTCATGTGGTACTTGGGCAGATCCAGTTTCAATCTCAGCCAGAAATTTGATAATGGCTCAAGGAAAGGGATTCTTCAGTTTTTGAAGTGGCTCTTTTCAGCCCTGCTCTAGATCCTGAGAAATCCACCAATGATGAAAGATCTCCAAATGTAATATCTTTGGAACTCTTTCAGAAGTTAGCATATTTGAAATACTCACTGACCACCCTCTTAAATTCACCATCCTTGAGGGACAACAAAACTTTGTTAAAAGCCAAGCATTTCTTTATTAAACCACAATTAAAAATATTACATTACACAATATATATGTACTATGCAAGAGAAATGTCCTGTCTTATGTACTGTAAGTGAGGTTTTGGACAGGCTAAAAGATTAGGTTAAAGAAAAAAGTCTATTTTTTTTTATTTGGATTTATACCCTGCTTTTCCAGGGTGATGACTTTGGACTATAATGAGACTGGAACAGATGCAATCTTTTCTTGAACAGTGTTCAGGTAAGATAGGAAATAGTAATGTATGACCTCAGACAGCAATGCATCCTGGATACTTTTCCAAAAGCTGATTCACTTTGCTCCATATACCCCAAACACAGAATTTTTGGAAAGGAATATTTAGCAGGTTGTCTCGATCCAAAAGAACCAGGGAGTTCAATTCAAATGATCAGTTCTGTCCTTGTCCCCACCCTTTGTATGCACAGACTGCACAACTTATTGTACGTACTGAGTGGCAGGTCACATCAACCAATAATGGACAGCTTAGAAGACGTTTCTAGACAATGGTAATTGAAATTGACATCCCATGCCTCCCTCAGGATTGCAATCACATTATTTCCCAATAATGTGGAAGATCAAATAAGTCACTGCTGTATGGTAGAAAGGATCACGCTGCTGCTATAATACTGTTCTACTTACTCTACACTTCCATAATGCAATTACCCAGGATAAACACCCATTGATGAACATGAGTTACAAAGTTCATTGTTTTGACTGACCAATTCAAAACAAGCTTCCTAGTCATTTCTTTAAAGGATACTGCAGAGAGTATCATAGCAATTCGGATTAGTTATGTGAGGAATAAACAGCTTCTGCTGAAAATGTCAGATGATGTCCAAAAGAACAGCTGTTCTTATGGTCTTGCTGCTGTGTGCATTCTGGCATATTTAAAGCTAGTTGAAAAAATAGGTGATTATTTCAGAGATTATTGTGAAAACGTATCTTTTTGCATCAAAAATTACAAAATTCAAAAAAAATTTCAGCCAGCTTTAGTCATGTTTTTTTCATTGACTGAAATGGACTTACCAGGAATTCAGACTAATTTACTTAACTGAAATCTCATAGAAAACACGTTAGAAGTCAGAATTTTCTGATACCATTTTAGAGGAATTTCTGATCAAAAGTCAACTCCGTGGTTGCCAGAGTTCTCCTAAGAGTTTTCAGACTTCAGCTACTTCAAAGCTAAGACCAAAATCAAAGACCTTAGAAGATCCTTCCTCTTCTACTCATCCTTCATATGCTGTTTCGGAGCTTTGCAGGCCCCTTCATGCAGTCTACCTTACATAAAACCAGGAAATAACCTTTCACATCTGAAACCATCCAAAACTGTCCCCAGAGTCATCTCTTCTTGTAATCTATTGCCTAGGACCTCCATGTGCAATAAATTATGACTGCTATGACCCTCTGATGAGGCACTACAACTTTCCTGCCATATACTAGACAATCACAGAAGTAAGAGTCTGAAACCTGGAGCCAGGCTAAATTACATTGACAACAAGGGAGCAATATTTTAGAGAAAAGCATTTATTACCTTTTTTCAGTGAGGAAGCCAGGAACGTTCCAATTGTGATCCATGGAGCCTGTGTAAACTTCTCAGTTATGTTTTGATTCACAGAAGCCTGGCCACGAGAGAATTTATGGACGTTGAGGACATTGTGTGCCCTTATGCCCTATCTAGTCATAAATCACACCTATATGTATTACACACTGCATATATAATTTACTAGAGCTTCCAAGAGTTACTTGCAACACTGAATCTATGCTCTCCTTCTGTGTTGCTTAATTTATGTACATAAATGAGTATAAAAGCACAATGTGTCACAACAAGAAAAGCCACTCAAAAATATTTAACACAGATATTTCCTCTCACCCTTGTAGAGGCCAAGAAAGACTAACAATCATTTTTTAAAAGGTGTTCTTGGTAAGTGATTCATTTCACATCAAGCAACTTAGAATAAATGTACACAGAGGTGACCATTAATAGTGAATATTTTGAAACTATGATAGGTGTCCTCATTTTGCCCAATTTAAAATCCATTCCAAAATTATGGGGTCATGATTCACTAGGGGAGACACTGAAAAATTCAACTACGAGAAAACAAAACTTGGAGGGGGGAAAAAAAAAAAGACTCATCAACAGGTAGAGTGATAGGCAGATAATCTTGCCCCCACTGAAGTCAGTAGCAAAACTCTCACTGACTTCACTAAGGCCAAGATTTCACCCAGTTGAAATAATGAGTGGAAGTGACACAAGAAGATGACATCATTGATTTCTACAAGCCTAGCTTTTCAGGGGGGATTGTTCTATCCCTAAGACATAGCAGAGGCTTCCCTTAGGTAGATAAACATTTAATTAAATTTTCTTATATTTTTAAAGTTTAAAATGATATCTGCTAGAAGGGATGCTTAGTGTTGTAAAGACCAGCTTTAAAATATTTAGACTCCTTCAACTCACATATTCAAATTTAGACAGCACTTATACCACCTTTCATCTTCACGGGCAATAAATTGAGTTCACTGCAATTTATTGTGTGAATTTTTCAAACAAAACCTGGCCTAAAATGAAAGAAGCTGAGATGCACTCCTATATGTATTGTAAATGCTCTGAAAATGAAGTGCTTGCTGTAACCCAGAGTTGGCACGAACTAGAATACTTAATGGTCACATAGCTTGATGCTGAATGAGGCAACCTAGAACTTTGTAGAGCACAAACATTCAAAATGTTTTCCATTGAGAGTGTGTCCTAATCTGCTGATGGTGGACAGTTGTTTGAGAGAGCATGGAGATCAAACAACATTATTCCATATCATGTTCCCAGAGTGAGGTAAAACAATTCATGACTGAAACGACAGGTATTCTGGTTATAATACTTAAGAGATAGGGTGTGTGTGTGTTGGGCACACCTCCCTCTCCCATCTATACTCAACTTGATTATGCTACTTACTGCATTTAACCATCAAATGTTACTTGTGTTAAATTGTCTCACTCATATCTGGCTACTAATACGGTCCCCTCTGAAAATGGTAGAGCGCATTTTGGTCATAAATAGATAACCTGCACAAATGCTACAAATCTGGAGTCCAATTTGGTACGTGTGCAGTTTAATGTTAGATATTGAAAATATAGGAACATATTATATAGGACTCAGTAGAAAATTATTTGCATAAAGTGTACATAATACATTTACACCTGAAAGTTATATCACTCTTATCTTTTGCCATTCCATTTTTGATTTAGGTTCTGTTTCTTTCATCTGTTGATTTAACTCAAAGAGCGTGTTTCCATGCATGAGTCATAATGTATATAGCCATTATTTAGGCAAAAAGTATTTCACTAGGTATTACTGAAATTATAAATTAGGGGTGCCTTTCTGGTCACTTTCATCAAAACACAGCATCTCTCACAACCTGTAATTCAGCGACAAAGAGTCCTGTGGCACCTTATAGACTAACAGACATATTAGAGCATAAGCTTTCGTGGATGAATACACATGTGCGTCTGATGAAGTGGGTATTCACCCACAAAAACTTATGCTCCAATACGTCTGTTAGTCTATAAGGTGCCACAGGACTCGTCACTTTTTACAGGTCCAGACTAACACGGCTGCCCTGCTGATACTTTACCTGTAATTCAGAAACCCTCGAGGATGGGAATACTTAGTAGCACTAAAGTAACTAGCTACACCATTGAGCTTTTTGGGTCCAGTTTTGTCACTGAATTTCCTTTCTGCCCTTTAAACTTCTATGAGCTACATTGTGCCTGGTTCAGCACAGCCCAGGGCTAGAAGCAAAATGCCTCCCACAGCTCTCAAGTACGCAGGTGGAAACACAAACTGCTATACTCACTTAAGGGATTCAAACCCCCACCCACCCCACTTTTGGCTGGCATGCAATAGGAAGGGGGAAGCAGAACTTTGATTCTAACTACTCCCTGCCCCCGGGACAATATTACAGTAGCAGGATTGCATCCTGCTAAGCACAGGGGCTGTAATTCTGACCAACCCTTACCTGGGTCATTCAAGAGCGGAAAGGTTCCCTTATCCTTTCCCACACTGTGTAAGGCAGGGATAGTCAAGAGGCAGACCACAGGCCAAATCTGGACCACCAGATGCTTTTGAATAGACCCAGAAATCTTTTTATTTATTATCATTGTTATTTTTAAATTATTTTCTCTGGAGTCTGGACCTTGACTATACCTTGACCAAGAAATTTGGACTTTGACAAAAATTAATTGACTCTCTCTGGTGTAAGGCATGGTCAGAATTGGGGGAAGGGACACAAATACCCATCAGCTGATCTCCAGAGCCTCAGTAATGTCTGCCTGAGTTTACAGAGAACTGAAATAATCACTCTGCTATGTAAAATGTGCCATTTTATTTCCATGGATGCAAACTCAGATGCGATGACAACACTTTAAAATATCACCATGGTTACATATTTCACTGCTCATCAATGCACATAAGAAGAAAGGAAGTATTGGATTATGAAGATCTCCATCAGCATGCCTCAAAAGCGTGGAAGCTGCAGGAAATGTAGAAATTAAGATAAATTGTCCCTTACCAACACATGGCAGAATTAACAGATGAACATTTGTTTTCATTTTCCTGAAGCAAGGGGTTCAGCTTTCAAAAGCCCAGAAAATGCTTGCTCAGAGAACCAATTTGAAGAAAAAGGAGGAAAAAAGGATTTTCTCCACTCCCCAAACCTTCACTAGGCTGTAACTTGAACCAAACCTTTTCTCATGCACTGTAGTGTCAGAACACTTTTCCTTTTTCCCCCTTTTTTGTTTTTTGGCACCTTGGCTATGCAGAACAAAAAGCAGATGTGCTAAAATAAAGGTTTTGTGAGATTTCTTGATCCATTTTGCAGGCTTAATTGGCCAAGCATCTAAAATTGGGATGGTTATCCAAAGAAAACAAACCCAAACTTTTTAGGTATGTTCATCTCTGTATATAAGGAAGCTGAAAAAGTCCTAACACTGATTGTGTTCATTACACAGTGTGCACTAGAGTGTCTTCATCCATGAGTAATGTGGAGAAAATGGTTGGTTTCACTCTCCAGAGGAGGAGGAGGAGGAGGAAGCCTGTTAATCAGCCTGTTAATATTTTTGATGCCACCAATTTCAATGCTTTAAAATCAGATGCCACCACAGTATCTCCCTAAATGCCACTGCACACAATGAGCTGATAAGAAAATTCACATTGTGCCTCCTACCCAAGTTGAGACAAAGATACTGTAATAATCATTCATTTTATTACAGTTTATAAAGGTGATCAGTAAATGTTAGTGCAGTTCTTCTATCTTCTCCATGTTATCTTGCCAAAGCCCAATTGATTTAACCTAATGAGGACAGATAGAAGCTTTTTAACAGTGCAATTCTAAAACTCAAAACAGATAATACTAATACAGGGGCTGGGTCACTACAAAAAGTAATTTTCCCTCTGTTGATATTTCCCCTTCTTGTCGACTGTTGGGAATAGGCTACATCCACCCCTTTTGAATTGGCCTTGTTAGCACTGACCCCCCACCTGGTAAGGTAACTCCCATCTTTTCATGCGCTGTAATATATATACACACCTGCTTACTGCATTTTCACTCTATGCATCTGATGAAGTGGGTTTTAGCCCATGAAAGCTTATGCCCAAATAAATTTGTTAGTCTCTAAGGTGCCACAAGGCCTCCTCATTGTTTTTATTAATATAATAGAATCGCAATTAGAATGAGTAATATTGTATGCCAGAATCCAAAAAATGGGCAAATTCTGACACTCTTACTCACATTCAGTAACACCATACTACTCAATCAGTCCCATAGAAATCAATGGAACTAGTCATTTGAGGCTATGTTAGTCATGCTAGGTAGCACCTTACTCCACAAGTAGCCCTGCTCAATAAAACTGCTCATGTGTGAGTACAGTTATCAGAATATGGTCCATTCTAAGGTACTACTCAGGGTGGCAGAAAGCCGTCAAGAGCCACAATTTAAGAATAATAAAACTGTGATGCTAATAAACAACTTCTTATTACTTATATTTGCCAATAATATCCCTAAAGTCTTATAAGAATTGAAAATGAATAAGAATAATAAAAAGGATAATTTATAAGAACAAATATATATATATATATATAAAAACCCAAAACAAAACAAAAAACCCCACATCCAAAAAATCTAGGACCAGATTGTGAAGTTCATACTCTCACTGGTGAGGAGCTTACTCACCTGAGTAGTCAGTGGGACTATGCAGGTGATTAACTCTTCACCAATGTGAGTAAGAGTTTCACAATCCAGCCCACAAAAATTAAGGGCATACGTCAGTGGAGATTGCAAACAGCATGTGATTTTTTTTTTTGCTAATTCCACCTATCACTGAGAATGCAGAATTGCAAGCGATCGTTGCTAAATTGCATAATACTAAAGAACGGTATGATGGGGAAAATAGGCAGTGGTTATTTCTGCTGTTTGTGTTAATTATTTCAAGCTAAAAGATGTTAAACTTTGTTCTCACCCAAGTGTAAATCCAGAGTTATTCCCCACCTGTTTTGAAATATGAAATTCTATGAGGACCTCTTATATTTGGATTTTATTTTGGATTAATGAGTAAATATTACAAAGTATCCCAGAGTGCCTTTAGAAAATCAATTAATATATAAAATCTTAAATTTGGTTAGGAACAGGGAAATGGTCAGCCTTTAAAAATACCTGACGTGCAACAAGTTAACCTTATGGCTCTACACAGCTCAAACCTGTGTGTCTCATTCCTAAAAACAAAAAAATATATACTTTTTTTGGCCACTTCTTTATAATTTTCAGTTGCCCCTACCTGAAATTCTGTTGGCCAAGATTTTCCAACCTGAGTGCCTAAGGTTAGGTTTCCAAACAGGAGGATTCAGCACCCAACAGTTCTCACTTGCTTGAAGCTCAGTCCAGAGAAGTAAAAGGTGATTTGTTGAGGCAGGGGAAACAGTGAGAGGAAATAGAAAAGATCTCTCGTGTTGACTGATGGGTTGGGGCCCGTTTTTGTTACTATGTTTCGCAATACAGGGGTTCTACTGGAACATTGGCTACTGGTAGATACCCAGATTGGAGGCTCCATCATCATTTCGCTAGGAGGCTGTACCCTTTCCTTCACAATTATCCATATTTTTGTGACCTCTGGACTGAATTATTGCCACAAGCTCTTTGCAGGGTTTCCCTGGAAAGCCACGAGGAAACTTCAGTTAGTGCAAAATGTAGCTGCCCACTTACTTGGGGGTGTTTCTTCTAGTATAGAGCAATCATACCTACTCTATAGAGACTCCTTTGGTTTCCAGATTGATCAATCAGACTTATACTGTTACCTTGAAATGCCCCTGAAGCAAAGTATTTTTTAAATTACTGGTGATTTCAGCTGTCTACCCTGAGACTCCTTAAAGGAGGTCTCCTTTCAGAGGGTGGATGAGCAGCACTTACTCAAAATCAGGCCCTTCTAACTTGTATCTCAAGTTAGACACTCAAAAACTGAGGTGCCTAAAAATCACTGGTAACTCTTTAAAATCTTGGCCTAAACCACTTTTTGGTTGGGGTCCTGTTTATACAAGGTAGTTTTATATTATACGTATATTATACCCAGAGAGGAACAAACTTACAGTGAAATCTCATTTATTCTCACTGAATCACTGCACTATAAATGGTGTTTCGCTATATCTGAGTTCCTATAAGTAGATTCCTACATATAGTAAGTTTGAGCTATTCCTATTTTTGTAGGTGAAATGTTTAGCCTTGCAAATGCTACATTTCAGAGAGGCACTGGTTGATTCCTCATGTTCAATGACTGCTTATAACGTTTGATAAAAAAAAATCTGCTGCATTTTAAATTAAGGAAAAGAAAAAGTTTAAAATCATCAATTCAAGTGAAAGTGGTCATTCTATGAACAGTGGCCATAAACAAAAGGAAAATCTCTCTCACTTATGCAACTGGTGATTGACATTGTTCTTTTTAGGCTGACATGAAAAGAGGCTTTGGGGGTCTGGAAAGAATAGCATTTTAATTAAGATTCACAAGGGTTTGCAATCACATAGAAGTTACAAGCATGAACTGTTCTATATGGAATAATCATTTAGAACAGTATTTTTTCCCCCAAACAGATGATTCCTCTAAAGGAAAGAGGACAAGTTTGTCTAACTTTTCAGGTGTACACATTTTAAAAATACTGAGAAAAACTCAAAATTCAGAAAAGCAATATCCATAAAGGACAACAATGTGCAAACCCTAAATACATCTAAACAAGATAGTGAAAACAAGACAGTGCCTTACACTCACATGGATTTAAGTTAACTGACGGAAGATAGAACAAGGAAGAAGAGTTCTTGCCACTGATGTGTGGCCTTTTTGAATGAAGGGGCTTTTCATCAGCAAAGTAACAGGAGATATCATCTTTCTCTGAGTAAGAATCATTCACGATTAGCACAATGTGTTATTATTGGGTTTTTTAATTGAAATGTAAATTTTGGGAACACTCTGACCCAATTTACTCCCAGGAAAATAAAAAGGGCAAAAATCTCATTTTCAAAGCTCTACATAGACACTTCAGTATTATTAATGATTCAGCTGCGTTGCTACGTGGAGCAGACCAGTACTCTGTGGACACTATTTTACAACATTCAAAAGAGAGCACATTTACACAACACTGTCAGTTGTTACATGAAGTAGCACCCTCCACATACACCCAGTCTATTTCTTAGACTGAAATCATCACAATTCAATTAACAAATTTTGTCATTTTATTTGAAAAACATAATGGTGCCTCCTCTCAATCTGAAATAACCAAGAGAAAAGCAAAATATAAATGCCCTTTTCTTTCTCTCCCTCCAAATGCCGTTCAAGCTAAAACTGAGACTTTAAGATTCTGAAGGGTTCAGATATGTTTTTGGTACATCTTGTTTCTGCGGTGGAACTGCAAACGCTTTGTTGTGGGGTAATCTAGGGTTCTCAAACTGTGGGTCGGGTTATTACATGGGGGTTCACAAGCTGTCAGCCTCCAGCCCAAACCCCGCTTTGCCTCCAGCATTTATAATGGTGTTAAACATATAAACAAGTGTTTTTAATTTAGAAGGGGGGAAGGGTCACACTCAGAAGCTTGCTATGTGAAAGGCGTCATCTGTACAAAAGTTTGAGAACCACTCTAGCGAATCCTGGAACATGCAGGTCCTGAGACAGGAAGTGTGTTTTAGAGTTTCAAAGAGGTTTTTTGTGGATTTCTCTATAGTGAGAGTCTTATAAATATTCAAGCAGCCTAATATATGAAATAACTCATATCCAGATCGTCCAAAAAGTAGATCACTAAGTTGCCGCAATTAAGAGTGCATTTGTTACCTTACAGGATGACCACTAAGGCCTGGAACACTGCAGTACACTCTCCCTGTAATGGAGAGATGAACAAAGCCTTGAGTTTTTACACCTGGAAAGAAGGCATGGCCCTTGACTCAAGAGTTGTGGTTTCTGGGGAAATGTAGTTCAGGAATAAGGTAGTCATTTTTTCACTGGTGATCATGAGTTATCTGGTCAGTCCACTTTAAAAAAAAATGAAAAGGAATCTTTTAATTTCTTTAGCTGAGAGATAAGGGGTCTACTCCTCTTCTAAAACCAGATACAAAGAACAGCCAGGAGTGCCCGATCATTCCAGCGGGAGCAGGAAAAAGTTTGGCAGTGAACATGAGCTCTGGCCTATAACCTTCTATTCTCCTCTGTAATGCAATAGATAAGACAGTAGTTAAATGGACTTCTGGCTATTTGTCTTCTGTATGTAAGTAAAATTGTTTTGGAATTCTTTCACCAAAAAGAGGCTTCTTAAAGATACCTTCACTAGTTCCAGATTGAAATATCTCAACCTTTCACTGAAGGAGACTGTGAAGCATGACATTCATATATAACCACAAGCATTCAAAAACCAGGCCAGGCCCCCCCAAAAATCAAGAGATTGACTTAAAGATTATTGTTATTTTTTCAAAATAACAAATCTGGGAGTTTGGACTAAGTTTTTTTCTCTTTGTTTTCTGCTTTTTGAGCCTTCAGGAGTCATGTTTTCAAGCTTTTCTCACCAATCATGAAGGGTAGAAATGTATTTTTTTTAAATAAAAGCTGATTTAATTATGTAATCACCCATCTCCAGGAAATGAGATTTCAAGAAAAACACCAAATACCAACTGAATCACCATAAAATTGTGAGAACTGGCAACATTGTGTCCTTCCCTTTCAGTTATTATAAAAAACGCTAACAAATCTCTCCTACCTAAAAGCCAGAAATGCAAACTTGGCCTTTAGAGGTGACCTTAGAGACAATAGAGGACGATCAGGTTGGGAATTTCTTGGTGCATCTCCCCTAGTAATCAGTGTACTCACCCTAGATGTGGGAAGCCTGGTTTCATGTCCCTGCTCTGCCAGGTTATTGGGTATTCTGGGGTGAGCCTCTTTCAATCTCTCCTACTGAGTTGTTCCACTTTGTACAAATAATTAAATAAGCAGGGGGGGAAGACTGGGGAGAAAGAGAGCAAGTCACAGTCTCTAGACTGATTCAAGTACTCACCTGGGATGTAGGAGACCTAGATTCAAGTCCCTGGTTCACCAATGATCACTCACCAACAGATGGGGGTGGGGGTGGGAGGGAAGATGGACTTTGCTGAAATCCGGGAAGGTTAATTAATCCAGGCCTCAGTATAAACAAGGGAAGAAATGAGGGACCCTCCCAGAGAACATCCTACCTACTGCTTAAACTGAAGGGAGCACCAGCCTGAAAACTTGCTCTGCTTCCCACTGTGGAATTAGTCTATGGGCAGCATGGGGTACCCTTGTAGCAATTTGGGGGTCTACTCCTAGTTACCCAAGTTAATGAGATACAAACGTGCTGCTGATTGAGAAAGAAAAGAAAGAAAGAAGAATTGATAGATCAGAGGTTCTTTTCCTTTTTTTGTAGTGCTCTCATCTCACAGGATTGGTGAGCATCCTCTCATGCTTTCTACCTTGCACAAGCTTGTTACATCTCTCTGGAGTCTATCTCCTCTTTGTGTATCAGCCACTAGTAGGTGGCACATCCCACAAACAAATGAGGGCAACCAACATTCTGTGCAATACAGAGCATATGCATGCAAGCCCACAGTAACCAAGACATTATAGTAGGGCCAAACTGTGAGTTCGGGAGTGTCAGGAGGGAATCTTAGCCTTTCCTTGGCTCTTGTGGGTTTAAATCAGGTCATAAATGTTCCTTAAAACTAAATTATTTGTGTTTTTGGGTTGAAATCTAAATAAAAAGAGAAAAAAAGAGTTTGAGGGTCATCAGAAGCTGAGGAGAGAAGTTTGATTCATAATGCGTTGAGTCACACTTCTTTAAGATTTAGTCTCAGGAGAGTATTTTTTAAAAGCAGTTTAATATTCCAGAGCAAGAGCTCAAGGCTAGTATGAATATTATTATTTGCTATTGGATGATATGTAGTGAAATCTGAGATTTTTTTTTCCAACAAACTTGGCATTTCTGTATTTCTCCTCTAGAAAGACTGATCAAGCACACATAACAAGAATGCACGAGGGAAAGAAAGAAGTGATGGATGGCAGGCCAGGGAGAAATAAAGCCATAAAAATAGTAAATACCTAAATGGGATTTGCTCTTTCAGTGACTCAAACACCAAAGTTATATTTTTACAAACCACGGCCTCATTAAACCAGAAATATGTCTGGCTCCTGCATCGCGTAAGGCCATGGAAGTCCCAAAACAAAATCTATTTATTGTTATACATTTCCGTCTTCAATTTGGCCTTTTGCTTCTGACTATGGGCCAAATTCCATCTTCTGTCCTTGGAGAGAGAGACACACACACACACACCCCACACACCATTCCTTGAAGACAATGGGAGTTCCAAGAATGGATTTTAGGAAAGAATTTTGTCTTCTAGTTTTATATTTTCAAGTTAAAAAATTTGTCTATTTTACAACTGTAGTTTTTTTTTTTTTTTTTAAGGGAAATTGAAATAAACTTGTAATTTTGTGACAAGGGCTCAAACTCAAAACCTGTGCAGCACAGTAACTTGAAAACATATAAAAGCCAACAACCAGGCATGATACTGGGTGTTTGTATTCTCTCCAAAATCCAAATGTGGGTAAAACAGAAAAAATACATACAATGAAACTGTGGTCTCCTATGTCTCAATAATGGTGTATCTGGATCTGCCCATAATGAGAACTGATATAAATGAATTAAGACAGACAAAATGTAGCCCTCACTCCTCTGAGCTACGTGGGGGAGAGAAGCTGAATGGTAGCTGCTGATTGGAGGGTCTCTGAACCATTCTCTCTCATTTACCAAGGTAGGATGGCTCAGGGAAGACTGTGCTTAGTAGGGGCTTAATCTTAAAAGGGCCTGAATGCTCTGGCTCTGATCCAGTAAAGCATTTTAAGAATCTACTTAACTTTAAGCAAGCAAGTATTCCCATTGATTTCAAAGTGACTACTCGTGCGTAAAAGTTAAGCAGGTGCTAAGGGCGCTCCTGGATCAGGGCCATCCCCCTGGAGTACCAGTCATTATGCACATTTATTATAGCGATGAGTTGCTATAAATATCAAAATAAGTGCTTCAGGAAAGTAAACAGACAATCTGATGCAATGCTTATTGAAGCCAGTGGTTGTCTTTCCACTGCCTTAAGTGAGCTTTGGGTCAAACACACATAGTAGTGCTCCTTAGTGCTGCGGCAAAATGCAGGAGGGAAACACCCGTACACCACAAAGGCTCGCTCCTCTACAAAGCTCTACAAAGCTATATCGTTCTTCAGAAACTCAGCTTTCTTTCTTTCTTCTTTTAAAAAGCCGTAACTCCCTAGCTGTTATGGTTGCAAATAAAATCTGAAAAATGTGAACTGACTTAACCAGTGCAGAATTGCCCCATTCATCTCCAGGTTAACTCAGATATCCAATGAAGATAATTTAAATGTCCACATTATTAATTACTGTCAATAGTTCAATTAATAGTGGAATTCCTCATGTAAGACAGGACGTGGAGAGTCATACATCTGTGTAGTTTGCCACTTTGGTGCCACACATACCACCACTTTTATCTTTTGTCCCAGTCGAGAAGCAGCCAAGCAGAGTCCATGGGCATACTGAATCCTCCCCCACCCCAGAGGGTGAGGAAAGCTCAAAAAGCCTAGCAGAGCTCAGAAAGAACATGTTACTATTCTGAACGTCTGTACAATCTACAGTGAGTAATGGCTCCTTCTGATGAACAGCTTATTTTAGGGGTAGAGCTTAAGAGAATACCACCAGCTTTCTTCCTAAATTTCACTCCTGTGGGAGGAAGGGGAGGATAGGAGCAGCATGTGCTTCTCCTACAACCAGGGAACGTTGTATAGAGCGGTGGTTCTCAACCAGGGTTATGCATACCCCTGCGGGTAAGCAGAGGCCTTCCAGGAGGTACATCAACTCATGTAGATATTTGCCTAGTTTTACAATCGGCTACATAAAAAGCACTAGTGAAGTCAGTACAAACTACAATTTCATACAGACAATGAGAAAGTAAGCAATTTTTAACTAATAGTGTGGTGTGACACATTTGTATTTTTATCTCTGGTTTTGTAAGCAAGTAGTTTTTAAGCGGAAGTGAAACTTAGAGTATGCAAGATGAATCAGACTCCTGAAAGGGGTACAGTAGTCTGGAAATCTTGAGAACTGCTGGTACAGAGGGACCAGAGACATGGACATAGCCCCACGCCAGCTGGCTATGTCCCACTGGGTCCTGTAGCACTGAAAGACACCAGCTGGGCCCTCAGCATAATGCATTCATTCCTTACCCTATGCTTTTCCTGCACAGGTCTACTGGAAGAAGGTTCCTGCACTTCTTCCCTCAATAATTCATTCACACAGACCAGGGCAGATTTTTCCCCAAGAAGCACTTGGGACCAGATTGTGAATCTCTTACTTCAATTGGTGAGCACTTATATTGAAGTCACAGGTACAGTTTGTGTAAGTATGTGCTCACTAAAAGATATAAGGAATTCATAATCTGACCCTTGGAAGGTCTCTCTCCTAGATTTAAAAAAAATCTGTAAAACCAGTAAAACAAATAAGGTAACAAGTCTATTACCTCTGTATATGAATATGCCAACATTGGTGTTTATTAAAGCAAAACCATATTGCTATTTTTTCCAAAGAAAACTTCTGTACTTCAATAAATTCTAATAGATGTGACACAAATTAAATATTCCTGTCAGCAGGGAAGTTCAGTAAAAAGCACAACTTAAAAAGAGACAGAGAGAGAGAGTGAGAGAGAGTGCTCAGCAAGCTTGGAAATCCATAGAGTAGGAATTAAAGGCTATAATCAAATTGTTTGTGCAACCATTTAGCATCTCATTTTCTTGCTGTGCAAGCTGAGGGACCGCTTGAGACAGGCCATCTTGGAGAGTAACAAAGTGCACCAATAACTAACATGGGATTAAAAGAATATTGATAGCCCATGACAAGCTGCTTCCTGAGAAATGTTTCTTGGTCAAATAGCAGCAATCATTAAATATATGAGGGTCAGTCAATTTAATCTGCTCTTTTTATATGGATTGATTAGTTTAGTAAAGTAACAGAGCTAGGAGACAATTAATGTGACCATAGTTTTTCATGCCATGATGGTAGCCCATCATTTTTAAAGTGACTACTTAAAAGATGATCTTCTACACTAATATATACAAGTCATACACATTTTAGCAACTGCGCACAGCACTAGTAGGGACTGAGACGATTAAGAGTTGCGGTTATACAATCCAGAAAATTATTATATATTTATATAGCATCTTTTATTCAGAGGGTCCCAACATGCTTTACAAACTGAATTTAAATAGTTATAATTTACAAATTGTAGTCCCAATCCTGCAACGGGTTCCACAAATCTGTGCCCATGTGCAGCTCGTTACAGGGTCATGCTTAGATCTAGAAACTACTACACAACACTAATGCAGCCATCACTTGCATGAAACGTGGCTACTCTTCAAAAGTGCACAGTCACGTTACATGAAAGTTCAAGCCATGAAGGGAAGAAGAATTCTCATGATATCCTATGGAAAATGCCTATAGAATTTAATACAGGTGAAACAAATAGGGTTCAATAGAAAGTATTTTTAAAAGAGAACAGGATCCTTCCTATAGAATTTTCAAACCCACGGGAAGCATTTAATAAATAATTATATCATGCCTAATGAATTATATAGGCTCATTTTACAACTTCTATTCAAAACTCAAATAACCTTTCCATAAAGAATAATCATTTGAAACCCCAGGACTAGATATGCAAACTATAATCAGAACTAGGCCACAACACCGTAGCTAATGCCTCCATTCTTGGTGGAAAACGCCATGAAATCTTTAGTAACTAGTCAAGTCTCGGGACTGCTCTAAGCTATATTCAGTTGTCCATGGTCACAACAGACCACTCCAGCAGCCAGGAAAACTGATTCAAGATCTCCAAAACTTCCTATTTCCAGACTGGCTAGAAATACTGTAGGAATGGACTCCATACTGGAGCCAGCATTTTCATGCAAAGATCTTTCAGCACTCCACTATTCTCAGGTGTTCACCTCTTGTTCCTCTCTCAGAGTTGTTTGACAGATGATGCAAATTGCCTGGCACACGTTTTAAAGTTGGACATTTAAGAAAACAAATTACAGCTGACTTCTTTGACGTAAAGCTTTGTGACATCAATAGTTAGGGAGAGTGACACTGTTGGAAAATAATTTAGGTTGAAAGCTTTTGGAATGGGTCATGTTCCAAGGTGACTTTGCACTGTAGTTTGCTACTTTTATAAGTGATTCATGATACGCTTTCTGGGTGAGATGCAAAGTCCATGCAGATCAATAACTGTTTCCATAGACTCCAAGGCATTTTGGATCAAGCCCTCAGTGAGAAGGCAATCTCACAACATAGACCATTCAGCAAAAGAAGGTGTTCTTACAGAATCTCATCTCACAGTCAGTCCCTCGCTATTTCTTCCTCTAGTATTGGTAGCTGATCCTATATTTCCAGGTTCCTTCTTTGATTTTAAAGGAAAGACAGGCCCGCCAACAGCAATTCCAGGCCCCAGGGCAGAACAGTCAATGGGTGCTCTTCTGGCACAGCCAAGGCTTCCACGTGCCCGCCCGGCTGCCTTCACTGCCCCCAATACCACCCCACATGCACCTACGAGCCATGCAGACCACCCGGGTGATTTAAAAGGGCCCGGGGCTCCTAACCGCCACCACTGCTACTGCAGCAGCAGTGGTCAGGAGTCCTGGGTCCTTTTAAATTGCCTGGGCAATCACCCCCTTTGCCTGCTCCCCTTCGCAACGGCCTTCCCTCCCCCCCGGTTGGCAGGCCTAAGGAGAGAGCTTTTCTTTGGGCTGCAGTTAGAGAGACAAATGCCACCTATTTGCTTCAATGAGCTGGGGAACTTGATAGGGCCAGCAGTGAAGGGGGACAGTCCCAGCAGCAAGGGACATACTGAGGGACACCAGGTAGATTCTCCCCTCAGGTGTTTCTGGCACTGACTGGCCACCAGGGTGAGGGGAAAAGGGTACTGGTTGGCCAGCAGTTCCCACATCCCATGATTTAATCTGGAGTAGGAGCCATGGGGAGCCTCTTTTGGCTCCGTTCCAGCATCCCCACCCTACCCACTGTGAACTAGGAATGGGAATCCAGTCTGACAGATGCTACAGGTCTAGTCGATCTCCCCTTTGGGAGTCAGGAAGGAATTTTTTCTCCTGTGGGCCAATTGGCAAAGGACTAGAGTTTTTCACGTCTCTCATAACACTTTCAAGGCACAGTGGGTTAAACAGGGATGTGTTTAGTGCTTAACATATGTACTTGGGTTGAGCTGTTAATTTGTCACAACTTGAGGCCCACAAAAGGATAAAATAGTTCCCAGAGATAAAAGACCTGGGCTTTTAGTGATGGGCCTTGGGCTCATGAGATAGAATGAGACTTGGTGGCCCTCGCAGGCCAAGGTTTCCACCCCTCTGCACCCTCTGTTCCCCATGCATGAGGCAGAATGCTAGGACTCAGAGACAACTGAATCCGGGGAGGGAAGGTGGTAGGCTGAGGAGAGTCATCCCGTGTCATGGGCTGTATGGTAATGAACCCTCTAACCCCCACAATGGGACGAGTTAAATGCCTGGTATAGGAGATTGTAGGTAATGGGGTAGCAAACCCCTCCCCCTCATGTTAAAGTTTAACAAAAGTTGCAACCTGACGCTTAATTCCTTACATGTGTTTGTCCTTATTTTGCCACTGGTTCCACATCAAGTACACCATGAACACTCATGCCTCATCTTTTAACCCTGCAAGAAATTTTCTAACTTTCTGGTATCTCTGTAAGTCTTGAACTTTTCCCAATCAGTTTGGTAGGGAAGGAGAAGGTGAGAGAGAAAACAAAGATGGATCATTGATGTTATGCAGGTTGGAAGCAATTGACATTATGCTATGCTGGAGGTACTCTTTTGATGTGCAGTACCTTGCCCCAAAGATACTGGACAACACAGCTGCAGAGATGGAAATATGGTCCTCAAGTTTTGTCAGTGAAGCAAAAAATCTGGAAGAATGAGACCAGAATAGTATCTATGAACTTAAAATCTCACTGCAGATTCTCCAGGTTATTTGAGATTATAATTGAGTTTTGTCTCAGAACACAAGCCAATTATAATGAGGTTAGGGAATGTAAAGTATCTAAGCACATATGTAGCCTATGTATACTAGCTTTGGCTCAGTTAAAATACTGCATGAGATCAGAAGGTCTTCAATATTGGAAGAGAAAATGACATCAAAGGACCTGATTATCATTTACTCTATGCCTCTTTACACTGTTATTATATGTAATTATATGTTACACTGTTACTGTATATATGTTATATATAAAGGTTCTGTTGAAAGCAATGAGACTGCACACAGTGTAAGTTATTACTCAGTGTGAGGAAGGTTTGGAAGAACCTGGTCAGAGTAAGGTATGCAGTTTACTAGGGCCGGGGGGAAGAATACACAATGTGGCTGAGTTAACATTAATGTTGGAACCTTCACTTTGGTATCCTTGACTGTTTGTGGTTTAAACTGTTTAATTATTAAATTGTTTAATTATTTATTATTTCCAAAGAGCATACAACTTTCTGTTACAGCTTATTGAAACAGTGACAAGCAAAGATTTCACATCAGATGGTTTAGGATTCTTCATGCTAGAAATTTAGCTGAGATTGCAGTGGGATTGCAGTCCTCTGTTGAACATGAAGACATAATCCCTGGCATGAAATGTGAAACGCATACCAGAACCGACCACCGACTCAGCCATCATCCAGTGATCATTTTGAGTCATTACGCTCCAGCAGTAACTCTGCCTACAGCATCAACCCTTTGCCCCACATAAAAGAGATTTAGCTAGCTCAAGAGACTAAGGTAGATAGTCAATTCCACCTCAGTGGAAAGGACAGTCACCAAAAGAGGAAGTAAAAGTGGAAGAGAAAAATAGTAAGATTGTGGTCATCTCCCCAACGTCAGCAAAAAACATGCAAAAAGTAAATTGACTGGGCTCTTGTCAGTAACTATGTCTTGGATGCATATCGAGGTCGCTGATGTAGCCCGATGACCAGACCACATTGTACAGGAAATAAACGTGTCTTCAAGTCTGTTCACCATCCTCTGCCAACTTACTGAGGATGTTCAATACAAAAATCTCGGCCTGGTTTTTGTTTTAGTTTTGCAGTTTACCTTAAGGGTATTTAAAGTATGTCTACAAAAGAGTAAATACATCATGCACAAAAATAAAAAGCAATTGTAACCTGTTAATTCTGCCTTTTAATTTCTTGTTTTCTCTAGACCCTTCTTATTTTACTTTTATTTCATTTTACACCAAACCTAACCACACAGTCCTTGCTCAGGCAAAACTGCCATTGTTTTCAGAGGAAGTTTTGCTTGAGGAGTGACTGCATGACTGGATCTCTTGTGTGACCTAAATATTTCCCAGAATTGTTCTTGGGACAGGTTTTCCCATTGCTCATAAATGAGATTTTTTTTAATAAAGAAATAAACAAATGTGGAAACATTTTTAGGTTTTGAATTTCAAAGACAGAAGTCATCATTCTTTTAGGCAGGTGTGCTTTTCTTGGCAGCTGCTAAAGATTAGCAAATTACAAGTTCAGGATTTTTTTTTTTTAAATATGGCTAAAGAATAAAATCTTTAGTCTGGCAATTTTAAGTCAAACTGCCACAATGAGCACCTGTTGAGAAAGCCCATTATTAGAAGCTGGGGGTTCTGGGTGAAAAGATCACTGTGAATTAATTTTGATTGCTTCACAAAACTCTGCATAACAAATGGTCTCTCATGGGGGTATCCAGGCACTTCCATTTGAAGGAGGGTGGGAGATTTTGTTTCTAGGAAGGTAATATAATCTCTGCAGTGACATTAAAACACATCAGTGGCTGCACTTGCCTGAGTCCCTCTCCTGAAACAGATTGTATGCGCTTAGGTTACCAGGTATTATGCTTTGGAAGGGGAAAGAGAAACAACTGATATCAAAATCTTTTCTAAAGGATTAGCTAAAAAGCATATGGTCAGAGATCCATGACTCCTGGATTGTTAAAGCAGTTATCTACTTATATGTTTCATCCACAGGCATATTTTTCTATGTGCTGGACTGTTACATTAATTGCTGAAGTGAAAAAAAAAATCAAACCACAAATTAACAAAATAATGCAGCAAGTAAATATTTTTCTAGAAAGTAACATATATTCTAATAGGGATATTAGCAATGATACAAAGAGAATGGATATCTAGCAAATATTTATCGCTACTGAATATTAAACAGCGATTTCCTCTCTCTCTGAAAAGTCTCCATCTGAATTATGCAAAAATGCTACCTGTCTGTCATTTCCTGATTAAATTTAAAGCCATGCTTCCCATCTGTTAATGAAAAGAGTAATATTCTATCAACTACTTTGTATGATCACTTTACTTAAGAGTTTCCTGCAAAATGATCTCATTCTTTTTTAGAACAAAAAGAATCACCTGAAAGCTCTATGCTCTTAGCTAATAATAACAATTTGATCAACTTTATGCTTCAGTTGTCAACACTTGACCATTAATACTACACAAGTTACAAGGTTCACTAATCCTCTAGCCAAAAGGAAGCAAAACTGACTTCCAAAATGCAAAAGCTACAAAAGTTATTTACATATAAAGATGAAAAAAATGCCCCAGATGTGCCATATCCTGCCTTCATTTTATATAAGTGATTCTGCTTTGAAAGTTGTATCATACTGTCTACACTGGGGTCCTGTCTACACTGGCGATTTCAGCTGCATCTACGCCAGGCCTTTGGTGTGTTTGAATTCTATATTGCTACAATGGGCCTGCTTCATCCTCACTGAAGTCAGTGGGGGTTTTGCCACTATTGTAAGAGCAGGATTGGGCGCAGTCTTTCTGTTCATTAAACGTATCACTTAATTAATCATAACCCTGGGTCAGATCCTGCATTTCACTCACTCCTGATATCAGTGGGGAATTTTGCACTAAGTGAAGCCCATGGTTTTGGACTGAATAGCAAAGATCTCAGCCTCCAGGCTATTAAGGCACCTCTCTGTTACTTTGGCAGGTCAGAGGAGCGCAAAAGCCTGGACGCTTGAACAGAAAAACCCTGAGGCTACTCTAATGCATGCCAGAGGCCAGCCCAGCAGCTGGAAAGCCCCAAGATAGGAAGACAGAAAAGTGGCTTAATGCCACTATTGCAGTTCTCAACCCTTCCTGAGCTGTGCCAAAGCAGGGAGAAAGGTGGAAACCTAATTCAAGACCATTAGGGAAGGGATGAACTGAAGGATCTGCACAATGGTGTTTTCCCTGGCCTATCCTTTCCTCATCCCATCCTGCTTTCTTCTTGGCGCTGATGCAGAGGGAGCCTTACAGAGTTAGGCCCCATGCCATGCAGGGGCATATATACCCAACCCCTTATGCAGCAGAACAGCACCAATCCTGCTGCTTGTGGAGCCTCCACCTCTACCAATGTGGGAAATGGGTATGTCACACACTGCTTCTGTAAACACTGGAAGCAGAGAAAACCAACAGAGAAATCTATAACAAAAACATGATTTTTCCTCTCACCTCATTTCAGTGCTTGTTTTTGTTTTAAGTTATGCAAATAATAAAGTAAGACAAGTACAGACATACAGATGTCGAGGAAAAGCATGGGCCTTGGCAATATAAAGTGACTATGGATGCATTATTAGTGAAAACTACCGGAGAAGCTTTGCAAGGAACAGACTCCAAACTTGGGAAGGGTTACATGGTTCATAGGACTAAATAACATTAACTTAAGTGAAGGGTATGCACTAGACACACAATGTGACATAAAGGGCCAAAGATTGCTTTGCACCCCTGTATTGAGGTCAACGGGGCTGCACAGTGCTAGCCAGAGCATAATTCTCCCTAGCGTGACTATCTGAACATTTATCAAACTTTGAAGTCTATCAAATGTCTTTTTTTAAGTAGCATATATATTAATTCTCTCACTGTTTCGAAGTCTCTTCATTAACATCTAATGAAAGCCACAGAGCAATGAAAACAAGTGACCAGGAAAATATTTCAAACAACTTGTTTTAATTAAAAAAATAAATAAATAAAAGAACCCTACTCCAAATAAATGCCCCTCCAATTGTATTACAAATTGGTTTAAAATGCAGAGCATTTAAGGCTCTATTAGAAAAATATGAACAGTAGGAAATATGTAAACACGTCCCTCTGTTTCTTTTTCACAAACAAACTACAAATCTCCAATGTTGAAAAGTTCTTCCTTAAGTTAATAAAATCTGTCAGCTTCCATAAGGGTTGATTGGAAGAAAGTCCACAGGTGCAGTATTCTGTTGTTCACAGCTTGGGAAGTCAAGGCTTATAATAAAAAGCCCTCTGTGTTATGGTCCTCCTTCCCCATCAATTCACATCAAGTATTATTAGAATCATCTGCCACCTCAATGCTGCTTCCTCTGTGCTCAAACTGCAGAAGCAACAGTGACATTTTACTGCTCTGCAGGTGCTGCTGTGTGTGGTCATGAACACATAAGTGTGGCCTGCTATTGTTCTCCAGTAGCACTTTGATCTCAAGCACAAAAAGCTGCATAGCTGGATGCCCTATTCATTTGTATGCTGGGTTTATATGGATAAGAGAAAGAAGAGGTGACATGAGATGGGCAATCCATAATATTTATTTCAACAATTGCTTCAAATCTTTTTAAACGTCATAAGAACATGGCTCATTAAACTACAACAGCCTTGAAATTGTGTTATAAAACCACAAAACAAAAATCAATACATCTGCTGGAAAGGAGGTAATGAAATATATTGAGTTGACTGAAAAGTGGTTTGTATGAATCATAATATTATTATGTACACATCACTTCTATTTCCAATACTTAAAGTTAACAAACTAGGGAGTGCTTTCTTCTCCATCACTTAAACAGGGGCTACAAGGCAAAGGTTTATCAAAGTTATTTTCCAAAGCCCTTCCTTCTGCTATAAATAACACTGGGGAGGAGGGGGCTTAGTAAAGGGAGATCAATTCAACACATATTTGCTATCTGAGCTTCAGCTGTTGTCGTATTACTTCACAGTCTAATCAATACTCTGCTCCATAAGGGCAAAGGAAAAAGCCACAACATCACCCTGATGAGTCACTGTAGGTTTATTACTGGACTAAAAGCATGCAGTGTTTCTAATCTTAATAAAGATTATTTTTGGTAGCAGCATCTCGGCCACTATTAAACACTGTAACCCTCCTTCTAACATCTTGTACGAGGACTTCAATTGTTTTCCATTTGCTTTTCAGCTGTGTTGTATGAACACTTCTAAAAGCAATCCCCCAAATAATCACCCAGGAAACGATTCAGAATTATTTTTCATTGACTTTAAATTGAAGTTATCACTCTTGCGGTGAATTCACACAAAGATGATGTTTTTATCTTTTAACACATAGGGAAGCAGGGATATTGCTATAAAACCCAATCACTGAGAGGCTTGGGGATGGAGGTAGGGGAAGGGAGAGTCTGATGATTAAATCATCCAGATCCCCAGATGGAAATGTTGCTTTATCACCCATGCATTACACTGTATAATCTGTAATGCTTAAAAAAACCCAAGGCAATGCAGCTGTGAGATGCATCTTTCTTGGTCTTTGTTGGGTCTCACATCCTGGGGCTTCTTCAGATGTTCTCCCTTCCTGGGGCTACATTGCCATTCCGTGTTAAAGCTACTGATGCATCTGCGGCTTGAGAACTGAATGGTGCACACAACTCTTCTGCGTCTGATAACAATCCTATGCAAAGGTGATTGGCAGATCATAAAATGGGAACCCAAGTAACGTATTGTGGAGCAGAGCGACAATTTGCCTTTATTAAGCACCTCTGACTGCTTCACTTGCACTCTGCCAACTAATTCAGTGGTCCTCAACCAGGGGTACATGTACCCCTGGGGGGTTAGCAGAGGTCTTCCAGGGGGTACATCAGCTCATCTAGATATTTGCCTAATTTTACAAGCTACATAAAAAGCACTAGCAAAGTCCGTACAAGCAAAAATTTCATACAGATTGTTTATACTGCTCTATATACACTATACACTGAAATGAGAACACAATATTTATATTCAAATTAATTTATAATTATATGGTAAAAATGAAAAAGTCAGCAAATTTGCACTAACAGTGTGCTGTGACATGTTTGTATTTGTGTGTCTGACTGTGTAGCAAGTAGCTTTTAAGTGAAGTGAAACTAGGGGTACGCAAGACACACCAGCCTCCTGAAAGGGGTACAGTAGTCTGGAAAGGTTGAGAGCCACTGCACTAATACATCTTTGCCTGGATTTATTCTAACATTCCAAATGGCTTCGCAACTCAAAGAGCTAACTCGCCTGCCCCTGCCAGAGTACTAATTTCTATTCCCTCTAACTATGGCATTTACCCTTAAAGATATACTGGCTTCTGGTGAAAGGGAGAAAATATCCAGTCTCTGACTAGTGATATGTTTATAGTTCACTACCTCACAACCCAAGAGGACTAGGAATGGGAGATTTACACCACTTGCACTTAATTCAAGCCCTGGTAAGTCTTGTGGTACCATGACATCAATATTTACAGAAAGGATATTTTCGGTCATTTGTAGAGATTTCTGAACCGTGTTAGTAATAAAGTTCCTCTTTCTCGAAGTTCTGTACAGTTGGATTTAAGCTACCAAGACGCTTGGCTATTACATAATAATATACACTTTAAGCGTCTCTAAAACATTGGTAGAATAGTTTGCTGTAGCCTGTATGGCAAGTACGGGATGATATATAATGGTGATGAGTGGTATAAAGACTGGTTTGATTCACAGATGCATAACCATAACCACGACTCATCCTGGTAAAAGAAATTATAAAACTTTGTCTCTGATCATCTTAAAGTACTTTGCATGAACATAACAGGGCAAGGTCAACAACATTAGGGGCTCCCTCTGGACCCACGCACTAGGGTTCCCTCCCTGGAAAAAGCCTCTTGCTGGGGCACCATCGTTATTAGGGATGGGGGATGATCTCGTGCTGGGACACCACCACCTCTGTGTACATGTGCATGCGTGTGTGGAGGGAAGCCTAGAGGAAGCTTCACACTAGGAAATCACCACCCACAGCAGTAGAGAAGGGTATAAGGAGGCCTCCCTTATGGGTGACATTAACTATACAGCTGGAAGAAAACACTAAGGAGCACCCACACTTACAGGCAGCATCAGTCACAAAGGCCCCCTTGCAGACACCATCCCTGCTCCCAAATCCCCTCATGTTCTATGGAGGGGGTGGGAAGAAAGCAGCCATTTACACACTAAGGACCCACACTGCACACTCGGAGAGGCCTCCCTCCTGCAGGAGGCTCAGCAACTCAGTCCTTCTCCTAGCACATGGAATGAGGAGCTGCCTACGGTCCTGTTCAGTATGAGATAGCACAGGGCCACCTGTTGGCACAGTTTGTTCCACCTGTCAGAAATGGCCCTGTGGTGATGCGTAAGGGTCAAACAGCTACCACTTCACCTCCTGAAACCCACCTACCCCTGGAGCAGAATCCAATTGCTGTTTAAAAGTGCAGAGCAACATTCACAAAAACATTCTGGACAGGAAGTGAAGAACTCTGTATCCAAATACAACTGAGGAGGGCTTTAAAGCGGCATTCAGATTTGCTAGAAAACTAGGATTAACAGCTTTAAAAAAACCACACACACTGAGATGTGAATCTCAGCTACAGCTAAACTGAATTTGGACTGGGCACTGTGGGGAACAGACTTGGCTTTATGCCACCTTTGTACCTCTCTGATTCTGTAGACCACCAGAGAGGTCCCAATGCAAGCTAGAGTAGTTCTATATGCTTATCTAACAGCTGCCACAGCAGCCTAGTCTACTCCAGTCATAATCTTCCATACTTCTTCCACGCCAGTTGCACCCTTGGCATGCCCTAGGCTGGGGACTGCAAGGAGGAAAGCAAGTGATCATTCTGCTGTCCTATGCCGCCCAAGGACACCTCTATGCTGGGGGCCAGTTCCATCTGCAATGTGGCCTTATTATGCTGGCAGAGCCTGTTAAAGGGGTCATAGCAGAACCCGGATTCAGGACCAGGATCTTTAATGACCTTAACTGGTCAGAGCTTCAGTTTTTACATCTCATCTGAAAGACAGCATCTCCGGCAGCCACTATGACCATCGTGCTGGAGCACTGGTTCTGCAGAGACTCAAGGGAAAGGTCAAATTCTGAATCACCAGCACTGCTATCTGCAGCATACAGATATGCCTTGGAGGTCTCCAATCCAAATACTGATGCCTTCCAACCCTGCTTAGCTTTTACTATGTAATGATGTAGAGAGTAGGTGCTACAGCTGCAGGCTATTGATATTTAATCTTTAATTTATTGTTACTTTATTGTTTCTTATAAATTCTCATGTCTTTCACATGCTGCTGCTAAGACCTCTGCCATTAATTGTTAGTCTTGCATAGAGCAATAACTCCACTCCAGACAAAGAAAACCAACTCCTAGTCACCAAGAGACAGACACATCACATCACCACAGGATTCCCTTCTTATACCAAGCCTTGTACAGTTAATAATTATACAGCAACTTTGTCTGTTTAAGGTCAAATACCCTCCCCCACTGAAGACCGCCACGTCAACATACAACAGCCTTCACTGGAACATTAAGGGCCAAGAGTCCAATACGCTGAGCTTCCTACAGTCACATTATCTGACTCTGCTTGAATAAATCATGACTCAAAATCAGCAGCATCTCACTCACCCCTGCATATATGCAAACCCTAACCCTATAGGAAGTTGAATCACTCTGCTAGTGTTTATTTACTAATAATTTTTATGATCAGAGTCACAGGACTGAGCTCGACCTGGACCTAAGCTAGCCACTGCTGTGGAATTTGGGGCTGACATTTTCAAAGCTGACTGATATTCAGTGCCTCATTTTTGGGTAACTAACAGGAAACACTCGTAAAGGAGCCTGAATTTTACACAGCAAGTGTTCAGTGCTTTCTAAAAATAAAGGTCTCTTTTTGGTTTCCCCAAGATGAGAACCCAAAAACAGAGATGTTACCAATCACTGGTCACTCTTGAAAATGTAGGCCAGGGGCTTTTTGTTGACCAGGTTCTTAATTTTGTTTTATTCTTGTTGCTATTGTTCTCAACATCTCATTTTTCAGATATGAAAAAAAGCACTTTGAGATAAGTAGCTCATAAAACCAAGAGTTTATGCTTCTAGCTGACAATTACTTCAGACTCCTGATGAAATTAAACCCATTCTGCTTTGTTTCAGGAGGGCAGTGGGGAAAAAAAAATAGCAGCAGTGAATATCCACCGTCAGGCAGAATGCACTGACTCATATTGGAAGCGGCCAGTGTTGGAATGGCTAGCTACAGAAAGTTATCCTTTCAAACCAGACAAGGCTGTCACTGCTATGGGAAGTGATAAGGATGGGCAATGAGTTCAGTAAAACTGAGAGAAGCCCCTATCCTACCAAAGCATTTTAATAGTTCTGAAATACTGAGCATTCATTTTCCTCAGCGCTAGTTTCCAGCACTGAGAAGAGAATGGGCATAACCTTGGCTGCATTCCCACGATGCCCCAGCGAATACAGCTTCACCAGTGCAGTGGTAACATAATTTGCCGCTGGTGTAATAATAGTAATACCTGTCTCTTGTATAGCACTTTTTAAATTAATAAATCTCAAAGTAAGGTATCATTATCCCCATTTTATAGATGGGAAAACTGAGGCCCAGAGGGGGAAGTGATTTGCACAAAGTCACCCAGGAGGCCAGTGACGGAGCCGGGAATAGAAGCCAGTTCACCTGACTCCAACTCCAGTGCACAATCTACTATGAAACACTGCCTCCAGCAAATTACTATTTCTGTTATTCCCCCCTGCAACAGAACAAGCAGGGGAGGAATTGTGATGACCGCTCTAGTTCTACATTGTCATACTATACACTCTAACTCAGACTTCTTGATAACCAAATATTTTGCCTCCCAATTAGATATTAAAATTCCATCTGCTTAGTTTTATTGTTACAGTCACCAAATAACAAATCTGTGGGGAATAAAGTGAAACAATTAAAAAAAAACCCACCTGTAGTCCAGACCAAAACTCATTTGTGATAAACATCACTTAAACCGAGAATGAACTATATTCCTGTTCTCCTCAAGGCACAGAGCGCAATAAGTATTGCCCCTTTGTCAGGTCTAAGCGAGTGGTATTTGTATTATCCGTAAGGAGAACTTTGTATCAGATTGTGGTTACATCCAATAGCTCAGGGAAAGGTACAGTAAATCTTGAGATGCTTCACAGAAATAAATGGTAAAACTGGTTCTCACAAATACAATAAAAAATTTAAATGCACACAAAACTACTTTGGCTTTTAAACTGCATTCATCATAGTTACTTTCCCTGATAACTTACAACCACGGGGAGCTCGCAGGCAGAATGCTGCCAGTTGTTCATGTGAGAGAGACTTTAGGAGAGTTGTTCTTAGACACTGTTATAACTATTTAGATTCCAGTATACAGTAGCTGCTTACTGTACACACACAGAGTAAGAGAGCCTCTTCCCTGAAGAGCTTCCAATTTCAATATACAAGCCAGACAAAGAGCAGGAGCCGAGAAAGTATCATTAGCCCCATTTCACAGATGGTACAGAGATATTGAGTGACTTGGCCAAGGTCACATATGGGCAAAGCTGGGAATTCATCTCAGATTTCCTTAGCCACAGGCTATGTCTCCACTACAGAAAAAGTCTTTTCTTAACTGATGTTAGCCAACCTGTATTAGCTAACATGGACTGAAATAGCAGTAAAGACACAGTGATCAGTGGTGTTCACAAGCTTAAAGTGCTTGCAAGAACTCTGTTTTATTCTGTGTCCTGTGCCAGTGCCAGTGCATAACAACAACAGCAAGAGCTTCACAGCCTCACCCAGACGGCCTGGGAAGCTCAGCCCTTGAAGACACTAATACCACTTCTTCCCTCCCAATAAAAAAAATGAACAATAACTAAAGCTTCACACATACCTCCCAAGATTTTAAGTAGCTAAAGCAGCATGGGTTCTGGCCCGCCTGTGGGGGCTAGGCTGGGGGGGAAGGGAGCTGCAGAGCGAGCCTTCCTGCACTCACCCCACTAGCAACTCCTGCATCTCCTGTCCTGCAGAGTTGGCTGGGCTCGGTTCCCTGCTCCAGATGTTGCAGCCTGACCCCGGTGCACAGGGTCACGTCACAGTGCCACTAAAGTTAGGTCCAGCCCCCATGACTGGGGCAGCTAGGCCAAGTGAGTGGCATTATAACCTGGCCCAGCTGTCCCCCCATCAGGGGGCCAGGCCAAACCTGAGCAGCACTCTGACTTCATGCGCACAAGGCCAGGTTGCAAGGCCCAGAGCAAGGAGCTGAGCCCTGCCAGCCAGCCTCGCAGGACAGCAGGTTTTGTGGGTCAACTTAGGACAGTCCTGCAAAACCCAGCACTGCTCACTGCCCAGGCTTTCTGTTTGGGAAGCTCAGGCTTTAAGACACAGACCCCTACTGGGTATGTCTCTAAAGCAATCCTGGGTGGCAGAAAGCCTGGGCACTGACTCATGTGGCTAGCCCACATGCAAGCCCCAGGCTGAGAAGCATGCTCCCAGCTGCAACCTAAGGGAGCCTGGGGTTGAATTCAAGCTGCTAACCCAAATTAAAACCAAAGTGGCTATGTCTTCCCTGCTATTTTAACCCAGGTTAGCTAACCCAGGTTAAGAGCACACCTTTTATTTTTTTAGTAAAGTCTAGACATACCAAGTCTAGTGCCTTACCACAAGACCAACCTTCCTTTAGATATATTCATGCAAACTTTCAGGGTTCCAACACACAGTTATGCACAATTATGACGTTAGTAAACTCAGTTCCATCATTTTGTATATATTTACAGTAAAAGTAAATATACACCAAACCAACTAGGCAACATAATAGTATTAAAGAAAAAAATGTCTAAATAGTGCCAATACAAAAACTCTATTTAAGATTAATTATTTGAATATGCTGCCAACCTCTCTTCATCTGCACTGTTTTAAGAGCCTTTACAAAATCTGGATATTTCCCACCCCCAGCCCATTTTTTTTTCCCATTTGACAAATATCAATTTATTTTCTCCATGTTTAAATGCATTGTAATCCACTGTTTTGTTTGCTTTCTTGTTTGTGCGCTAGCTTTACTGATGTCAACATGAATACGCATAGTTCTGGAAAGAGAGGATTGGTTAATTAACTGCTTTTGCAAAGTCAACAGAGAGAAGACAAGAGCACAACCCATTGTTTTGTATGGGTCACACAGGAATAGTGACCTACAAAGGCTACTTGCAAGTATCTCACACAGCAGTGGGCTAAAAACACCAATAGATATTAGGAAGCCAATGGAAGCTAAACTGATTTAAGCAAAGGTTAAACCAGTTTCACTGAATCTACGTTACGGGTTTGCCCTGGTATAAATGGATTGACATCAAATTGATTTAGTTAAAGGAATACCATTTTTCTAGTATTAACACAACTCATCTCCTTATGCTGTGGCTTGTCATCTCCTAGCTATTAGTTACACACAGGTGAATCCTAGTTTAGCAGTATTGTAGTATGCGAGTCAGTGTCTTGTCAGCATACAGTAAAAGGAAAACCCAAGAGTGGCTTTTCCTGGAGAAATCAGGATCAGGTGAGATCTTTGCAGTCTTTCATCCATTGCATTCATTCTAGAACCAGGCCCATAGAGACAGTAGCAGTAGCCAACTGTGCTAAAAAAGTCATAAAACTCCCACATATATACTCTTAAAAATGCTTAACTTTGTTTATTATCCATAGAAAAGGGATTCCAAAGAGTAAGCAAACTAACTAGAAGCCTCACCAGCTCAAAAGACAGCACAATTCTCATTAGCAGCTCTCTCATGGCTCTTCAAATAGAACGCTGTGTCCAGATTAGTCAACTAAACAAAGCTGCAGACTAGAACCCTACTTGCAAAAATATATTACTGTTTTACTCCTCTTATGATCTTTTAGCTAATAGGAAGACATCAACTCACATGAACTCCAGTTTGTGCAAATTTCTTGTGCTGCAGTGGACTGGTGCTCCAGCCCTTTACCTTCGTTCCCCTGCTGAGTGCAAGTGAGAACACTGGCAACCTACACAGATACTGGATGGCAGCGTACATTTAGGGTTGTTGCATCAACTTTTGTGCACACAATTACACACATTCTATTTTGTGGGGGGGAGGGTCCCCCAAGTACCTTTTCTTTCTCTATTTTAAAATATCCTCCTAGTTGTATCATTCTATCCTAAGACATTTTGTTCACATCTTGAATATGGTTTCCAGTCATCGGAGTGTCAATTTCCCCTCACCCCGTCAACCTTCACAAGGGGTATGTCCAGGGGCACTTCACTGCCTCACAGCAGGGAGTCAGACAAAGCTGGTGTAACTAATACAGCTAATGAGGTGCTGTGCTACAGCAAACCGCTTAAGGTACAACTAGGACCACCTAGGACACCACAAGTCAGAGGGAAGCACTGAAGGTGCTTCAGCTGCTAGGCCCCATAGGCACTAGTATCTGGTAGGTCCCTCAAACACTAAAATAAAAGGATAGTTTACTAGAGCTGACAGAAAAGGGAAGGATGCAAATACACCAGGTAGGGTGACTTACGCAGTTAAAATACTAGGTAAAGCAACAGCTCCCAGACTGGCCCCTGGAGGCAGCCCCACAGAATTAGGGCTCCTCAGGCTGTCTCCGGCCCTCCTCTAACATGCAGGCTTTCTGGCCAGGATCAGTCCCTGGTTTAGCTCACTGGGGACAAGCCTACGTTGCTACCTGCTACTGTGACAGCATTTTCCACAACAGCAGGCTGCTCCAAAGGTGGGCAACAATTGGTTTACAAACCACCCACCACCACACACACAAATCCCTGCTGCACCTAGCTGCCCTCTGCAAGGATAGAAACCACTTCTTTGGGGCCAACACCCAGTGAAAGCACAATGACCATTTCCAGGCTAATCCCCAGTATTTAAGGCATTTTGGGCTCCATTAGCCTTCTCCAGGCTCCTGTCTCTCTAGGTGCCTGAGCAACCTACTGACTCTGGGAACTTGAGAGTCCCTATCTACTTAGCCCTCTTTCCCTAAGGTCCCTCCCCACTCCCTGCTGCTTCTCCACAAGTTTTTTGCCAAACCTGTTCCGCATGTGGTTCTCCAACTCCTGCTACAGCCTGCTCCTCAGCTCAGCTTCCTGCCCTGCTCACTATGCAGTTCTCCAGGCCACCTGACATCCCCAGGAGTCTTTTCCTTTCAAAAAGTTTCCACCTGCTACCCCTATTGGCCAGGTAGGGCAATGGGCTCTTCTAACCTCAGAGCTTCATAAATCCCAGAGGAAGAAAATAGCTGGTGTTAGGGACCTATACCTAAAGCCCCAGCTCCCAGAGTTATGTGATTACATCATCATCTCAGGTTCCATTAAAGGAAGTAAGTTTCTAGCCCTCCTGAGTACAAAGAAACATTTGAAAATGTGAGGCAAATGTAACCAAAGCGCTGGTGGGTGTGCCTGAGGCTACAGAGAGCCAAAGATGGTAGTTCTGAATGTGAGAACTTCCCTATAGCTCTCAATGGGCTGTTAGCTCCAAGACCCATTGCTCCGGGGAAAGAGAGCAAGAGCAGGACAGCACATAGCAGAGGACTCTGTGTCTGGCAGCAGGACTAGAGTGCAATCCACCCACCATAGCATATACCCCTCGCTGTTGTGGTAAATACTCAGGGCTCCCCTGCTCCCACCTCTGCCTCTCTGGGGAGAAGAAGAGGACCTCATGCGCTGACCCTGCTTCCCTGGGAGGGGATTCCCTGCCACTGCCACACCAAGTAGAGTCCTAGGCAACATTGCCGGGGCAGAGCTGTGGGGCCAGACCATTGTGGGGAGAGGCAACATGTGATGGTGGGCCTATGATCCTGGATTGGCTTAATCTAACCTCAGGACTAGGGATATTCCATGCTTTCACCTACCCTCTTCTTTTCACCCCTTCTACGCTTTCATTTATTCTTGGGGTGCCTCTTGTGATTGAAACAACAACCCCATGCTTTCAAAGGGCTGCAAAACGGCACTGTGAAATTGCCACAAAGGGCATGAAAGCCTGATGCACCTTGACCTTTGCCATCTCACCCTAAGACTCTGGGGACTTGGCTACTCTAACCTTTTATTGTTATTATTTTTAAATTGCTAGTCATGGTGGGAGATCTAGTGCAAACAAAGTGCAGGAGGTAGCAATATTGCATGCAGTATAGGCAAATTCCCCTGGAAATTGGGAAATTTTAAGAAAACAAGCTCATGTTTACAAGACCAAAGTAGCCTTCATAGCTTTGTCTTCACCGGGAAAAAAAGGTATATTTTAAAGAGGTATTAGCTGTTGTAATAATTAACCTATTAAAATATTAGTAGCATAGTCAAGGCAAGTTGTAGTCTTAACACATGAGCTGGTTAAGGTAAATCATCCCCTCTTAGGGATACTCACTGTCAAAGGTAATGTTTCAACATGGCCTTTGCTTTCCTTATATTTGTTAACCAATTAGTCTAGCCCACTGGCTCAACTCTGAAGCTTTTGTTAAATATAGGTAATAGTGGGGAAAGGAGGTGAAAGGGAAGTAGGAATGAATTCACTATCTTGTGTCACAACACTCCCCTTTTTCTTTTTTGATTTTTTTCTTGCAGATGCTAAACACAATTGACATGCTGCATTTTGAAGAATTTTCAAGAACAAAACTAATTCTCTGTGCTTGGGTGCCAGCCTGCTCTTTCGACCTGTCTCCACACATGATAAATGCACCAGGGCTGCCGGGGGAGAGTGGGTAAGGGGAGCAATTTGCCCCAGACCCCAGAGGGGCCCCCACGAGAATATAGTATTCTATAGCATTGCAACTTTTTTTATGGAAGGGGCCCCCAAAATTGCTTTGCCCCAGGCCCCCTGAATCCTCTGGGCAGCCCTGAAGTCCACTGGATAATGTGGAGATATGTCCCATTTCAAAGCTGAACTGATACCGAAAGTTTCAGGACTAATCACTGCAGTTAGGTCCTCTCCGTAGTAGTACTTGAGACAAATATGGTGGCAACATATTTAATATCCCCAACTAACCTGCTATAGAACATATTTCAAACATGACTGGAAATTCCAGTGAGCAAGGAGAATCTGTAACATGGGTTAGGTTAGCATGACTGTAGAAAAAATGCCCTTTTCTTCACTGGACCAGGAAACTGTAGTAGTGACAACTGCATTGGCAAGCAGTTGACAACATGATTCTAGACCAGGGGTCGGCAACCTTTCAGAAGTGGTGTGCCGAGTCCTCATTTATTCACTCTAATTTAAGGTATCGCGTGCCAGTGATACATTTTAATGTTTTTAGGTCTCTTTCTATAAGTCTATAATATATAACTAAACTGTCGTTGCATGTAAAGTAAACAAGGTTTTTAAAAGGTTTTAGAAGCTTCATTTAAAATTAAATTAAAATGCAGAGCCCCCCCCAGACCAGTGGCCAGGACCCAGGCAGTGTAAGTGCCACTGAAAATCAGCTCGCATGCCACCTTTGGCACACATACCATAGGTTGCCTACCCCTGTTCTATACTATGGCACTGATAGTCCCACTTTCCTACCATACCCCCCTGAGTCTTCCCTGCATTCCACTGTCCTTTGGGTTGGCTACACAGATGTTGCTGTGGCCATCCCACCCCTCATCAGCTGCCTTCTGAGCACACCTCACTCTCCAGCATCCCTCCCCCTGCTCCCACTCACTGGTGCTTTCCACTGCTATTGTGGGCCCTGAGCCAACTCTGCTTACCTGCAGCCTTTGCCTCCTGCTGCTCTGAGAGGGAGAAGGACAGTGAGAGTAGAGCAAACAAAGGAAGGGGAAGAAAGAAGGGACAAAAAAGGTAATGGAGGGAGAATCAGACTGTGGAAAGAAGCTGTATTAGGGTGATGGAGACATATTGGGGGCAATCTATTGGCACCACTGAGAAAATTTACCTTCCATGTAATTGTAATCAATGTAAAACACCCTGCTTATGGATAAGCTTGTACTTACACTAATTGAATCTATTTCCCTATGCTAAGTTCTCCTCACACCTTCTATGGGTCATCTCAATTATCACTTCAAAAGTTTTTTTTTCTTCCTGATAGCTCATCTCAATGGATTAAACTCTTCCTGTTGGTATGCACACTTCCATCTTTTCATGTTCTCTGTATGTATAAATATCTCTTGTCTGTGTGTTCCATTCTGTGCATCCGAAGAAGTGAGCTGTAGCTCAGAAAAGCTCATGCTGAAATAAATTTGTTAGTCTCTAAGGCACCACAAATACTCCTATTCTTTTTGTGGATACAGATTAACACCGCTGCTACTCTGAAACCTGTAAGATCATTGTAAACTAAAATGTAAAACTCTATAAATCCCCAAAGTGTATGTTTAAATAGGAGCGGGAAGCTTCACACAGCGCAATAATATCAGCAGCTATAACACTATTCAGTTTAAGTTACTCTCTCCTTACTGTTATTTCCATTTCTCCCTCTGCATATTGCCAAACATCTACTGCTTCTGAACAGTTTGCCTGGAGGCAAAGATCTACAAGTTTCACTGTATGTGAAACCTTTCATCATTCTATTTTAGACTCAGCTGCTAACTCAAAACTACAAATTGCTTCCGGATTGCACAGCTACTTTACCAGCAGTTTGCAACACATTATTTCAACTCCTGTCTCTGGCCCCGAGAGAGGGAAAACAGCTGAAGAATGGTATTGGGGGAGGGGGACTTTCAAACTGAACAAACATCGGAGAGGCAGAAAACGGGAAGGCGCACTGTATCCTGCAAACAGGTGCACTTTCCATTCACCAAGCAGGCCTTCAGCAAGGCAGGTAGCGCCGGATTTCATCACTGGCATGGCGTTGCATTCAGTTACCCCCCGCTCCTGAGCACTCCTTGCCCATCTGCTCGGTTCTCGAAGAGATTCCCTATTCAAGCTAACTTGTGTCCCTGTCTCTGGAGTGACACCGTCCCCCCTGGCAGGCCAGTTTCGTTGATCTGAGCTGTGCTTGGGGAGCTCGCCTCCCTCTCCATCACTGCTCTAGTATTATCTGCCCCCAGCTCCTGTTTTTGCGCCCCGGGGACGCGGGCGAGGCATTGAATACACAGCTGCTCTAGTCGATTCCTTCACTTTGTTGTAAATATCACCTGCCAGCTGTAAACCCTGCGCCGCAATCCAAGAGTTCAGAAAGAATTCAGCCCCCGGTACCTGCCTGCTAACCAATGGGGTAGACGTTAGTGCCGGTCCCGCATTTAGACTAGGTGCAAAGGGGGGGGGGACTTTGGCCACTTACATGGGGGCTCTGTGCAGGCGTCTTGATGGTCCTTTTCCTTACATCCCCGTCCTCTCATTGGCGCCTTTCCCCTCTGCTAGTACAGGGAGTGCAATGGGATTTGGACTAGACATTTAGTGGTTTACACTCTTTCCCCCCGCCATGTTCGCTTGAAACACCCCTGGCATTAAGGATCGGCGTTAATCGACAGGCGTGCACTGGAGAAATAACTCACAACCCATCTCTTACCAAAAACCCCATGTATTGATGGATTCCCTTCCCGGACCCACTAACTGACAGCCTGGAGAATTCGTTAGGGCAGAGCTGATGGAAGAGCTCAGAACACACGATTTAGCCGGCTCGTACTTTGCAAGTAGATTTGGGTTCAACAAGGTACGTACGAACAGACACCGTGCGTACACATTTGGCTGGTGGTTTTGGATCTTCGTTTGGGGGAGGAGGGAGGCGTCTCAAAAATGGCCATTTCCCAGAGGTTTAGATCCACATTTTAAAATACATCCACTATTTTTCAGGAGCAAAAAGCTCCTGCAAATGCAATTAATGTGGAGTGTGTATAACTATGTAGAGAGAGTTTTATAATAGACCATAAAATGGTGATGGTAAGGGAAAAGAGAAGGGGGAACTGGCGCACTAATGAGAAAAATCCGGCGCGAAAGCCACATTGATTTTTGTTACAGTTGTGACTAAGGATTAATCTAATGCACACGCATTAGAAATCCTGTCCCAAGGACCTGCACTGAGGTGGAGGCCCCCAACTGCACCGGGACTCAGGATGTGCTTTCAACTTGCCAGAAGACCGCTGGAGGGACTAGGGGTCGTTTTATTCCCCTGCCTGTTTCTCGTAAGAGCTGGAGTCAAATCATGCCCGATTTAACAGTTCGCATTTAAAGAATGCACAAAAATCTGCTCCATCCCCTTCCACTGGTCCCTGCGCAAAACTCGGAGGCAGCAGGCCCTGGGAGAGCGAAACGGGGACGATCTTGGCCTAGGGGTAGGTGGCATGAGGCATTAGGGTGGGGAAAGTCGGGTCCCTGCACAAACACAGGGCACCTGATGTGGTGCAAGGGGCCTCTGGAAAGACCAGGCAGGTGCCATTGGGGGGCTGACAGCTGGGTGTGGGGCTCTAGGTCTGGAGAACTGGAGCCCAGCTATGGGGCTGCAGAGGGAGCCCAGGTGTGAACCCAAGTTGCAGGGAGCGCCAGGAGCTGTGCAGTCGAAGGCAAGGGAACCTGTGTGTGTGAGTGGAGGGAAAGGTATAGACCTTCCAGGAAAAATGGGGCAGCGTATTTCGGAGCTCACGGTCTCCCTGTGCAATGCCATGCCCCACTCTCTGCGATGCTTGCGGCCAGTCATCAACCGGGCCCCCCAAAGCGACTTAAGCAGGAGATTTCCCTCCAGCCGGTGTAAAAGCAGCTTCTGCCCGGAGCCCCCGCTAACACGGGTCCATCTCCCCCTGCTCGGGGGCAGCCCCGTGGGCAAGGGGAGCGGAAAGGCAGGGGCAGCGGGAGTCTCTGTCCCTAAGTCTGGGATCAGAAACACACCGCTGAATGCGCCTGGAGTGGGCGGGGAGCTGAGCCCCGCCTGCCGGCCGGCCATGCACGATAGCAGGTTTTGTGGGTCAGCATTAGCCAGACCTGAAAACCCAGCACTGTTCACAGCGCCACCTGCGCAGGGTTCCTGTTTGGGGAGCGCAGACCCCGACTGGGTGTGTCTCTACAGCAACCCTGGGTGGCAGGAAGCCTTCGGGTGGTCTCGCCTTTCGGGCTCATTACGGGAAATCTTCTCCTTCCCTTTGACTTACACTCAGGAGGGCGGCGGGCCACGCCACTCTACCTCCGCACCAGGCTGCAGGGGGACATGGAGAACCCCCACCACCACACACTCACCTGCCTCCCCTCCTCTCCCCTCAGCGTGAGGCTCGTTGCGGGGCCTGGGGGAGGGGGCGGAACCCAGCCCCTTGCACCCAGACCTGCCCGCACCCAGCTGACACGTGCCCCAGCGTCTCCTGCAGCCTCGCGTCGTGCAAGGGGTGGTTGGAGGGGTGATGGGAGGAGAGACAAAGCGAGCCTGGCTCTGTAGATTTCGGAACGATCCGCGGCGTCCGCTCGCCGGAGCCCCAAACCCTGGGGCTTTGGTTGTGGGGGATGAAATCTCATCCAGAGCCCACCGACGTGAGAAATGCCCCTGCTCGGGCCTCAGCTTCCCAGGCCGAGGGAAAAGCCGCCGCTCCAACTAACAGACAGGAATCGGCTGCCCTAGTGGTAGAGAAACACTCCGGTGTGCGGCCCGCCCGGGTGAGCTAGGAGAGGGGGCGTTCACACGGGAGAGCAGAACGGAGTCGCTGCCTTAGATATACAGATGGGGGGGGAGGGAATCTTTTTTAAAAAGCCAGGCAAGAGGGAGTTCACACCTCCTCGGCTACATGCGCCTGGCCGCCCGGAGAGCCCGCCGCTGCAGCCCTGGAGGGGGTGGTATTCAGTGGGGACTGTCCCGTGTAGACTCGCTTTAAATGATCCTGGGGAAAAGAACCCGAGCCCCAAAACCCAGCTGCGAGTGTTTTCCGCCCTACCCCTCCCTCTAGGGCCGGGGCAGGGATGTTACATCTTCCCCCACGGCCCTCGTTTCCCAAAGGAACAGCGCCCCGCACTCCCGGGGGGGTTTCTTTCTCCTGCACCCTAAAGCGCAGTTAAGAGGGATCTAATTCGCCTCCTCTTCCCCCCCACCCCGAAAAAAAAAAAAGACCAGATATTCCCAGGCACCCTTCCCCTTTTTCAAAAACGAGCTGGGGTATTTCTTGTATATCCCTTGCCCAGTTGGCAGCTAAGTCTTGCTATAAAATAAAATCTTCCATAATATCCCCCCTCAACCCACCCGCTCTCCTCCCCTGCACTGTTCCCACATGGCTTTTGCCTACATCGGGCCAGCCCATTTCTGCTCCTTCCTCGGGGATTTTTAGACAAAATACACCTGCGCCCAACCCTTTTGAGGGCGTTCACCACTTTGATTCTGGCTACAAGGCGCCTTCCCTCTGCTGGGGTGGGAGTCACTTCTCCCCCCACGTGCCGCACCATTTTGCAGAACAGTTCTGAGTTTTCATGGTGTTAAATAAACCAGCCCAATTCCTAAGGACAGGATCGTGGGCCGGAATCCTCCCCCGTCCATCCCCTTGCTGAAGGGCAGAAGGAATCCGAACCCCTCGCTAACAAAAAACTGGTCTATTGTTAAAGTTCCTGGCCGGTGCGTCCCAGAGCAGAAATATTTAGTCGAGGAGGCAAACTATTTTTGGGATGAACAGGGTGGTAGAGAAGGAGCCCATCGTAGCTCCTAGCTCTGAGGCCTCTGTACAAAGCCATGCACTTTCTGTGTAGAAATATAAAGGAATCGCACTGCAGAGCCAAACCTTCTCCAAAAGGACAAAGCCGCAGGTGGATAATTTCAGTAACTCGCTGATGCTTCTGGAAAGGGGTGGGGGACTAAGCTGAACCCGGAGAGAAGATTACCTTAGTTAAACTGATGAGGGAGGAGTGTGCACCAAATCTCTCTTGCTTGAAACCAATGAAATAACTCACTTAAGGAGATAATTATGCCTTGCATTTATAATGCCCTGCTATAAAATAATATCCCCTTTTAATATAGGCTCTGATACTTCCTCCTCTACCAAATCAGTGAGAGTTGTGCTCACACTCATCACCTGCAGAGCCCCTATTTCCAGTAGCCAGCTGCACCAACTACACCAACATTCAACCTTAAATAGTATTTACTGTCCTGTATAGCTCAGTCTAGTAATGCTCAGCATTACAGCTCAAGGAGCAGTTACCCTGTGGTGCAGTGGCTGCTCCAGCTCCTGCTCTGGGAGAAGGTCAAACATGTTAACATCTTCCCTCAGGCCCAGCTGGGCAGGAAAGGGGAAGCAAAGGAGTATGACAAGGTCCAAGCTACTCTACAGCTCAGCATCCTAAACCAGCTGTTAGGCAGCCAATTAGGAGTTGAGGGTTATTTTACATCAGATCAAGAAGAAAAGGACCTTATGCAATTAGTTTTGATGTATTTCAGAAAAGCATCACAGCTGAAAGCTTTAGAGCCTTTCCCAACACATCCCATAAGAGTTTTGTATTTTTGATTAATTTTCTAGACCCACTGCTAAAAAGACATTATAGACAATACCCTACACATCCGTGAATGCCACCTCCTGCTGCGGAGTTTGTGATTAATGAAAAAGTTTACCACACCATGCCAAGAGTTTATCTGCACCGGCTGGAAGCAGTGCATAGCTCTTCCCAAAGCCACGTTTGCAAGTACAGTATAGGGCCAAATTCTTTTCAGCAGTTACAGCAGCAGAGAACTGACCTTCTTCAGTCCCAGGATGTCAAAGGCATTAACAGTGCCTTAATAGTTCTCTCTCTGCAGGGCAGTACAACCCCTAATTTAATAATATTTTTAATGTAGGGCTGAGTTTTACATGGCTTAATACTGCCCCCACAGAAAGTCACAGGTAAAGCTCCAATGAACCTGAACAGGTTAGGCTCTAAGATGAACCAACAAAACCACCCACAAAACAAAACAACCCACATTTAAAGTAAAAGTCTGCTAAAACCTTGTTTCTGCCACTTAGTTACACAAAAGTAAAGGTATTCTAAAAAGGTAATTCATATTTAATGTCTTAAATTAGTCTGTTTAATTTGTCTTTGAGGCTAAAATGACTCAATTTTAGATACACTATCTCTAGTGTACATTTACATGTTAACAAATCTGCATATTATGTGTGACTCATCTGGTACATAAATCTAACAGTAAAAGATGTACATTTTTCTAAAAGCATTAGTGTTTCTAGTGTATTTAGGATGCATAATCATTAAAATGAAAATGAAAATTCCCTATGAAAAATAGTTACTGCACAGGAGATAATTTTCAGGTTAAGTCTCAGCATTATACTGTACATTCTCCCCTACCTCCAACTCAAGATAGCAGAAGTAATTAGACTACAAGGGTCTAAATTCTTCGTCAAAATGACATGTAAAAAAATAAAAATATTTGAATTATCAGCGTGCAAAAATACACAATATACATAAAACTAGAAATTGTCATTTGTTTTAAACTTGTATAATTTAAAAACTGCCAAAATGATTGTTTTGCTTCAAATTAAAAAAGTTACTCAAAAAACCCTCTCACAGGCACAAATTGTGGACCCAATCTTGCATCCCAAAACTCCCATTAAAGTCAATGATAGTTGTGGGTGCATAAGGAATGCTAGACCAAACCTGCAAGGAGAAAGGCCATACTGATTCCTCCTCCCTACCCCCATATAATATATGAAGGTTTTTAGTGGACATTTTAACTCAGACAAAGCAGGATAAACATGCCACAATCATACAGTCTCACAGAATAAAGTAAAGTAAACATCAAATCTAAAACATTTGAACCAAGTGAAGCCTTAAATCCAATATAAAATTTCCTTCAAAGGAAACTTACCTAGTCTCGATAAGGCCATTGTTAGCAGCATTTTATAAAGATGAAGAATACTAAAATTACTCCCAGTCATCAAATTGGAGGTGTGATATCACTGAATAGTTAAAGGACAAGGTTCCCATTCTTAGTGGAGATGCAAATATATACTAACCATTAATATGCAATAAACATATGTATACCACACATACATATAGATACACACACATATACATACCTGGATAGTCCTCTAATACCCAGGGGTAAGGTTAAATAAATAGTACATTCAGAGACATTATTAAATACAAATACACTTTAAAAACACAGAGACAACATTTTATCTGTTGCAAAAATGTATTTGATTACTCAAGTAAAATTACAGTATCTCTGTTGTTAGTATTAAATGTTAAAGAAACTGGACCTCTATTCCTTTCAACTTTCCAAGAAAGTGCATGTAACAGTCCAAAGTTGTGTTTTTCCCCCCACATATCTAATACAAAATAAACAAACACTATCCTTGTTCCCTTGGTCAAGAAGTAGGGCTTGGTCTTGCAAGGAACATTATGTACATTTTAATGAAAGTGATATTTCTTATTCTATATACAGGAGCATCTACATTTGTCCATGGAAGGTTGTTCAAGATGCTATACTTAGCAGCATTGTGAAAGTCCAGCACATTTTCTATAATGAATATACCTACAAGGCAAAATGTTACGTCTCAGTTTCAACTACCAAAACAACACTTTTGTATCTTCTCTAATAATCTGCGTGCTTATTACTGTACAGAAACTTATGAACATTTAAGACAACTCAAGTAAAAAGCACAATACAAACAGTTCAAAACGAAAAATGTTAAATCTACAAAAATTAAAGCAGTTTTAATTTTATAATAAAAATCAAAAACTGAGCTTGTAAAGGACCCGCACTGTTCAGTCATATTCTCAGCTTTCAGTCCTTTTCTTAATTCTGTTTGGAAAATTAAACAATGTGTTGCTGATAAAATTTCCAGCAAGATCAAAGTATACATTTATATACAGACTTTTATTAGAGATCTAATGCACCACTGAGGTGGTGCATCAATACCAGAGTTCATGTTAAATTGGATATAGAAAATAAGTTAATGCCAGAAAAAGATCACCTAGCAGAACAGACTTGCAACTGCCATAAATGTTACAGCATGTTTACAGCACTCTAGTCGATTAGTATTTAGTTCAAAATACAGGAGACCAAAGTTAATGCTTGCATTTGTTTGCAAAGCAAGGTTATATCACTAATAAATAAGCTCTCTTAGAACTCTAGAAGTAGAACATGGTACAAAAGAATGTCTTTATAATGTTGTTGTTTGTAGACTTGTAAAAAGCAACCCTAGGTTGCACTATTTGCAGGAATGTTATTGATAAGGTTTATTCTAATTTGTTACAATTTCTTTGTTGTCTTCCACAAAACGTGTAAAACGGAAGTTTGTCCCATTTTCATTGCTTGCCATTTTCTCCAGACCAGCTAGAGGTGCATTAGGTTCAGAATTCTGGAGCTTCTCCAGGCTTCCAGTCAACCCACTAATAGGTGAACTGCCACCATTGCCCAGGCTTCCAGGAATTGGAGGGATGCCACCATTCTGAATGACTGAGATCTCATTGGTCTTCATAGCCAAGCCATTGGAGAGTGCAGCTGCATACTGATTCCAGAAGCTGGAAGGGTCTCCGTTTCCTGACCTTGCAGCCAAATCTTTCTGAAACATTTCTGAGAATTTTACAGGATTGCCTCCTAGAAATGTCATGGGACCATCCACTGAAAGTCGTCTGCCTCGTCTAGCAGGAGTGCTGTTCCACATGTGAGTGCCCATGTGAACCTGCAAGAAGGGAGTGGGTGGGGGAAGGAAGGTGGTTAGCAGTGGAATTCATTCTGACTGATCAAATATACCTTACCACAAAACAAAGAAGGCAGTCATGTATCTATTATTATTTATGTAAAGAATACCACTAAAGGTAAAGGATGTAATATTCCAGTTCAGATCAGTAACAACAAATAAGGTTCATCTGACCTAGGTACCAGCATTATGCAGAATGCCCATATTTTTCCTGTTGAACAATACATTGCTTATTACTCTTTTTCATTACATGTATTTAGTTTATGATAGCTTTATGTTATCCAGTCAATTGCAGCTAATGATTTTAATCCTGAAAGTAGCTATGTCCACTTTCATTGCAATGGTAAGTATTCTATTTGACACTCTTTACCCTATAAATGTCTTTTTCAGACAGGAAGAAAGTAACCTTTACTGATTGCTCATCGGAGAGCCTTGTGTATAGACAGAATGGCCTGAAAGTAATTATTCATCTCACATTACTGGCAGAAATCTCTAGAGAAATACTCTGTCAACAGAAACATGTACACAGTAAAGTGCTCAACTAGTGTTCTAGAACTTAAGTATATTTGCTTTTTCGACAGATCAGTAGGAAATGTTAGTTATACAATCAAATAAAATAATACTTATTAGTTCAAGAATTATTAGTTAGAAACAAGTCTGTTGTGCGTGAGTTATGAAAATAGTATATTTAAGATGCAGTGCTTAATAAGTAATATACGCAGTACACTTCATGCATATCTGAATTAAACACCCTCTAGCAACATTCGGCTATCCTGTATCATAGGCTACATAGTGAGTTTGGTGCATTTTATCAAACCAGAAATATCTTGCTGCATTAAACTCTTCAATCCCGTTCAAAATGCCAGGCGCCGAGCATGTGACAATCTACTGGTGCCAAAGCTAACCAGATAAAACCATTTTTCATACCCCAGATATCTAAAAGGAGCACTGTTTACAACACTGCAGATGTAAATGTAAACAAACAAAAAAACCCACAACAGCATAAGAACAGCAAGAAGGAAAGTACCTTAAGATTGCCTTTTGTCGTGAAAGCTCTTCCACATATAGTGCAGGCAAAAGGCTTTTCGCCAGTGTGTGTCCTTTCATGAATCTGCAAAGCACTAGAAGATGAAAATGTTTTCCCACATGTGTTGCAGTAGTGCTGTTTGGGAGTTCTTCGGGGTAGAGCTGGAAGCAGAACTGGTGATGTGGCAGAAGATGGCAAAGGCCCTAGAGGAACAAGACCAGGCGGTGTGTCTTTGCTATCCTGAGGAGAGCCGTGCAGAAAGCCATTAACCTCAGTTTTTATGAGAGATGACAATGAATTAGCAGGTATAACTGAAGAGTTCTGATTAGGGCCAATATTGGAATTGGGCTCAAAAAGCTGTGATGGCAGATCTCGCATTTGATGTGTCAACATATGCTGCTTCAAATTACCCTTTGTGGAAAAGCCACGATTGCAGACTGTGCAAATAAATGGTCTCTCTTTGGTATGACTTCTGTAATGAATGTCCAAGGCACTCTGACAAGCAAACGTTTTGCCACAAATGTCACACGCTGTGTTTTTAAATTTACCTCTATCTCTGAAAGGAAAGAGCATACTCAAAGATTCTTCTTTAATTATTTTATCTGTGTTACTAGAGGTCAAGTCCAAAGCACCACCATTAGCAGGAGTTGGAGACAAACCATTGGCAAACTCACTTGGTAAAGCTCTTAGCTGTTTCTCTTCAATACTTGGTGATTTGCGGTAATCATTAGTGCTGTTGGATGGGGACAAGGCCTGCATAGAAGAGGTAGACTCTGAGATAGCAGGACTTCCAGCACTTTGGCTTTCCATATCACCACCAATAGATGATGAATCATTTGTCATAACATCCCCCTCCACTGACCCATTTTCAACTGATTTTAAGCTAGCTTGAAGTTGTTCAGCAAGTCCTGCATTGATCATCTTCATTTGTTTTTCCAAAGCAGCAATACTTGACATTTCCAGTGGCAGAGGGGAAGAAGATAAGCTGTCTTGGGACGCATCAACAGATTTAGGTGTATCTGGCACGCTGCTGTCAGGACAGTCTTCCATGTTCTCGTCTGAGAAGTTGTCTAGATCATCAAAATTCTTCTCATCAAAAGATCCTGTGTCAGATTCCATTGATTCTGGATAGTTTTCTGTGACAGGCGTATTGGGAATCTGTCCTCCCATATGCATTCGGATATGCTGCTGTAGCACGACAGCATTGGTGAACTTTTTCTGGCAGATCGGGCATGAATGTTGTACTCTCAGCGGGGGCATGGCACGATGAACACTGTAATGAGTCTTTAAATTTCCTTTAGTAGTGAAAGCACGACCACAAATTTTACATTTAAATGGCCTTTCACCAGTATGTGTGCGATAATGCATTTTTAATGCACTCTGGCAACTGAGAATTCGATGGCAAATAATACACTCATTAGGATCGGTTGCCTTTTTGTCAATATTTTCTACCAGTTGCTGCAATTTTGATGTTTCTGATGCCGACGTTGAATCTAGTAGTCCTCCAAATGGAAACTTTGCCTTAAATTGCTCCGACATTAGAGGCATCAGTGGATTTGTAAAAGTGACAATGCTGTTGGAGCTGGAGTCTGCTGCCGGTGAGCTCACAGAGCTGTTAATATTAGTGAAGGAGTTTGAGGTGTGAGTGTTTTCTTCTGTTTTGCCATTTGTGGTAGGCAAAGCACTGACCTCTGCCTCATCTGAATGTCCATTTGAATTTTTTACAGCAGGATCAGCTACTCCCGAGTCACTTTTGACAGAACCTGGAGGGCTAGCCAAATGATGGCTAATGGGAATAGGTTGAGGCTCCTCAGTTTTGATAAATGGTGTCAAGCTTGGAATTGTTGGGGGGAGTGGCAGGCCAACAGAAGTAGTCAAAGTAGACAAAACTGGCTTGCTGTCCAGCCAGCTGGTTACAGGTTTCTCTGGTGGGATAGACATCCCGTAAGGAATACCTGTGCTTGTAGGAATATTGTCCAAATGTTCTGGCACTGGGTACGGATTCATTTGAATATGAGGGTATTTTTCTTTATGACGCTGAAAGTGGACTTTTAAGTTTCCCTTTGTGGAGAATCTGTTTCCACATATGTTGCATTTGAAGGGCCTCTCGCCAGTGTGAGAACGTAAGTGAATCTGCAAGGCACTGTCACTCCCAAAGACTTTCGCACAGAACCTGCATTTATGTTTAAAGAATGCCTCATCAGAAGTACTTTTTGCTTCAAAAGCAGTTACATTTGGTGGCTTGCTTTTTCTTTGCTGTGCCAAGGCGGTCAAGGAGTTTAAATCCTCTGCAGGTGTTCCAAGATTGGACAAGGGGTTGGAGAAAACCGAGTTATTAGGGGCAGGTTGAGGTAGAAGTGGATTAGATGCAGGACTTAATAAACTGCTTATTGCAAAAGCTGGTGAAGATGATGCTGATACTGGTGGGTTGCTGAGCTGTGAGCCACCAACATTTGAAGCCACTTGTTCCGAGGATGGTGTTGTAACTGCTGCTGCCAGTATGTTAATATTTGGAGAAGAGCCACTACTGGATGGAATTATAGTATTGCCAGAGTTGCTCTGAGGTAGCTGTATAGGGGGTAGTTGTTTCAAACCACTGATGCTGGCAGATTGACTAGCAAGGCTTTGTGCTAATCCAGCTGCCGCAGCCAGCTGCTGGGATAAATGGGAACTTAGTGTGGACAAGGGATTGGCAGATGTTCGTAAAGTACCTTGAGAAGGGCTAGCAGATGTTGACACGTCTGTGTTTTGGGAAGCCAACAATAATATTTGGTGACGAATTTGTTCAATCAGTTGCAACTGGTGGATCTGCTGTTGCTGTAAAGCCAACAGTTGCTCCATTAGGGCAGGTACAGCAAGCTTATTATTTGATGCACCATTACATCTTGCTTCCTGTGAGAACTGTGCTACTGCCACTTTTGTACTTTGAAGGTTTTCTATGATGACATTGCTATTTATCACTGAAAAGTTGCCTAATGCTGTCAGATCCCCTATTTGAGGTAGAGAGGTTGTTATAGCTGAGGTACCCATTGTGGAGCTGTTACTGCTTGTAATACTATTGTTGACGCTCTTGGAACTGCTACTGCTATTGTTAATGCTGGAAGCCTCCACATCCATGGAATCTTCCTTGTCAAGTTTGTTATGCTCTGAAAGGTCACTGCAGTCTACTTGATCTGTGTTATTAACTGTGTCATTCATCTGTTCATCAGGATTATCAGAAGGGGAACGAGGAGGGAAGGTTTCAGAAGGAGAAGCTGGATTTTCGTTCACAATTAAAACTAATTGATTTTTAGTACAGTTCTTCTTGTGTTGCAGGAGATCTGATAATTCAAAGAACTCAGCACAGCACCTGCCACAGACATGGGCATCCTTGTTCTTAGTGGTTCGATTTGCGTGACCCTTTTCTGTGTCTCCTAAAACATCAAAAGATGATGGATTAGAAACTGAGCAGAAACACAGAAATTTCTCTAGGACATTTTTATTTTAAATCTACTGTTTTTTAACTCTCAGACTACAACACACAAAGATTGTATGTGAGAAGAGATCAATATTAGTGCTTTCAAAATATTGCTCATGACTGATTTTTAAGACTGCACGTGGGTGTTGTATTAATCCCTATGTTTTAGATGATCATTTCCTTCAGATAATCCATCAAAATATAAAATACTATGAACTGAAGACATTGGGGCATAATGAAATTCCATAGCAAAGTATTGATTTCCAGATTTCATACTGCTTATTGTCTAGTTGTTCACTGAGCGCAAATCAACCATTTGAAGGACCATTAGACTCTCAAGTTCCTGTCAACCTTGTTGATTTTCAACGGATTCAAAGATACCTGTGACAGTTGCCCCTGTCATTAAACTAATTTGTAGTCACTCAAGGTCCCAATCAGTTGTTGACAAAAAAAAAAGTGCATATCACTAAGCTACAGACTAACAACTCAAAAAAAGAAAAAAAAATATCGCTTGAGTATCCACGTAAGACCTAAGCTAACTTTGATTGTATAGCAAAGATTAACTTTTGATGTGAAAGCTAATTCCACTGTAACTGGAGACTTCGAGCTGAATAAAAAGGAAAAATCCTCAATAAAAGGAGAATTATTCATATTTCACAAATAAAGTATTTTTTCTAAACCCATTTATTATGCTTTGACTCATATTTGGTTTTAAGATTGAAGAATGATAAATCTGCTACTCTTCAGCAAAAGAACTCTTTGTGGGATAGATTCAGAGCTCAGTTATGCTAGTGTAAATCTGGAGTAGCTCCATTAACACAAAGGAAATACTGTGGATTTACACCAGCCAAACTGAGATGAGGATCTGACCTCAAATCTATAAACTCTGCATAAGTTTTACATTTCTGAATAAACATCAGGAAAGATGATCAGTTAAAAGGAAATGTTCACATTCAATAAGAAATAAGTCTTGGTTTTAAGTTCGATAATTCTATGCAATTTTACTTGTCTGAATGCATTTAAAAACTATTTGCTCTTAACTGTTGTCAATTGTTTAACAGATTGTAGTGAACCTCTCATTATAAAATCCTTTCATTTCATGTTTGTTTCCACTAGTTGCTCACATTTCTTATCACTGGGATCCGTTTGTAAATTAAACATTAAAAAATCTCTGACTCTAAACTAGCTGATCCTATTCAAAGACAGGATGGCTCCCTATTGTTTGCTCAGCATGAGGACACCAACTTCTGTTGTACAAATGGTGTGTGGTCATCTTGGAAGGCTGTGAAAAAAAAAAACAACTGTTTAATTCAAGGATTACCTCCCTGCATGTTTCTCTCCAGCACTAAATCAGATAATAGGCGGTTTCCATTACTTCCAAATTAAATCTCAAAGAAAACTAAAATAAAAGTTCCTGTAAAAAGTTGAGAAACAAACTAATGATTTGTCTTAACAAATGAGAATTTGAAAATAAAGAGCCATTTCTTTTAGAATGCAAACAAAATGAGATGTGATGCAGATTATTAGCATTATATTTTTCAATATTTTGTTCCCTCTCTCGCTTTACCCAAGTATATATTGTATATACTATGATGTAGAGCTTAGCATGAACACCCAAAAATTGCAGGATATCAGTTGCAACTGATATTTTGTTTAATTAACTAGTTGGTTCCATATTTTATAGATCTTTTACTGATGCATATCTCAAAAAAGTTAAATGTAGGTGTGAAAATAGGTTTCTATATACACATCAGTATTAACAAGCTATAAGGTATGAGAAGAAAGCAACAATTATGATTCAGTTTTTAAGTTAAAGTTTACTCATACTAATTAGTGTTGGATTCCAATACACATTTTATGCACTTTTAGAAATATTGTACAGTGTTCAAAAATGAAGGAAAATATTAAATGAAATTTATTAAAGTTGTGTACTTTTCTTTAGTCATTGTGCTATTTAACTCCAGATAAAAATAATGACAAACATTCCACTTAAGGCTTTTTATTTTGACAACCTATTTCAAATGATGCATCCATTTCAGAAGCTTATTTTAAACTAGGAAATGCAATTCCTAATATATTCAACAGAAATGTTATTTCTTTCTCTTTGCCATTTCCATATGTAATGGTTATGTTTCCATCTACTTTTACAGCCAATTATGAAGGAACAAAAGCTATTCTGTTTGTTCACACATTTTCAACAAAATGCATTAAAACTATTATGTCAGCATGTTCTATTAAGCTCTGCATTCAGTGGAAAATACTTTTCAACCAGATCACATTTATCAAAACATAAAGCCACTTTAAAACACAGTTTTGCTTGGTCAGCTGTGCTTAGATAAATAATGGCAGATTCAGAACTAAATAACTAGCAAGGGAAATCAGAAAACTGACAATCAATCAAACACATTACAACAATTTGCTTCAAATATTTAGCACTTCTGTATGGAGATTAAAGAATATTTTAGTTCTTTAGTTATTTTTTTACTTGCAAAGTATCAGATATTCTTGCTTTACAAAGAAAGGTGATTTTGTACACATATCTAACTGCTGCTTTTCCATATTAGAAATTGACTAGTGTTCTAGCACAATACAATACATATTAAAACATAAAATAAAGTATGTGTATATATTTATATTTTTAAATAGTTTAAGCACGTGAATACTGCAGAAGTTAAGACATCTGTCATATCATAAGAACAAACTACATCCATACATCAAGCAAAAATAATATTGAGGGCTTAGATTTCTGTAAAATTTTTCATCTTGATATTTGTTCATGAATTGCATTCACTGGGTTTAATTTTTGTTTTCTTAAATGCAAAAAATAGGCTTCTCTATATTAAAATAGATCTTAATTTTACAGTTAGCTGTAGGTTATAATGACTTCTACGGGGGGGGAGGGGAGTGGCACTATTAAGTAATAATTGAGGTTTAAAATGACAGATCTTGAAAAGCAGATTTTGTAAAACTGATAGTAAGACATACAGTGTGCTTTCTACTGTATATTTAATCTCTACTGTATTCTAATCACATCTCTTAGCTTTCTAAGTATTTCCTTGAATGATCTGTTCTAAATAATAGTAATTGGTGACCTGACTAAATGAAGTTTCTTTGTTGTGCCTATCATGATGAAGAAATCTTCCATCTTGCTTTTATGTATCCTGTAAAGAATTAACAGTAAAATTAAATCTGCCGTGGGTAGCTATATAGAAAATTCAAACAGCAGTAATTATGAAAAAAGTCCACAACCTTTTAAATGACATTAATGACACTATGGATTGTCATTGTCATCCTTGTCAGATGTTGGTTTTTCAGTTTACAGGTTTCTTAAGGATCGTGAAAAATTTTTAGTGCTCAAACATTACTCATTTCAAACTTGGGAATTTTGAACCACTTGAGATGCATATTCTAGAATGAGAACCAAAACATTCCATAATCCTCAAACTTGTAAAATGAAAAAAAGAATCTGCTTTGCTTAGCAAGATGACTGAACAAGGACTTAAAATATTTAGAAGGTTTTGAACTGTAAGTGTATTTATGTTTTCAAAATGATTGCTCACCAAAATTTCCATTATAATAATGGACATGCTTCTGTGTCTATAAACTTTTAGCTAAACCTCTCAGTTAAGCAACTCAGAAATGTAATTGAAATCCCAGTTTGCATGAATTGTTTAAAGTATCCCTGGTGAATAAAAATATTTTAATTAACTGCCCCCTTAACTGATCTACTAAGAAGTTATTCTAAAGAAAACAAGTTGTAATATATGGGGGGGGGGAGTTCACATTCAATTCAGTTTCTTAACTTTTCTGTGTTATAACTTGTAATTTGCTAAAACTATTAATTCATACATTAAATTCATTCAAACAAGGAGTCTACAATTTAATAATCAAAAACCAACCAAAAAAGATTACCAAGCTATTTTAAAACTAGGAACAAATCCATCTAATGAACACAATTAAAAAAATGTCTTCCCTACAGATGAATCAAAATGAACACTAGATGGGGTTCCAGTTGCAATAGTTTCTTCAAAAAGTTGAATGTAGTTTCACTGTTCCAGTGACACGTAAAAGAAAGGCTCCTTAAGGTTATATCTAAACTTTGGCTACATAAACATTGGCAAAAGGACAAGAAACTAAATCTCTGTTGTCTGGAGGGTAAAACGGAGCTATGGGAACTACCTGTCAATCTCCTCTTTGGGGGTCTGGCATCTAAGGGGACAGGGGAATAGGGTTAGCAAAAGCAGCAAAGCTGATAAGGCAAAGCTAAAATAAACTACTAACTTCCTGCTATGCGACCAGTAAGACTCAATTCGGGGGTCACTGGCAAGATATTGAAGTACATATTGTGATCTGAACCCTGTCACCTTTCAATGGAAGGAAACTAGCAAAGGTTAAAACAGCTAACACTTAAGTAACTCCTAGCACCACTCATACAAACTTTCTTGACTATATGCTCGTGTAGCAACTACTTCACTTGTATATTCCAGTTTTTAATTCTTAAAGAAGATTTTACGGGCTATAAAGTGTCATGCACCTTAAACGGTTAGAAAAAAACTGCAATCAGTGCTTTCTTCGTCAGCGAATGTCTGTTTTGCTTTTTACTAACAATTTCAATAAGCTTAACTGTATTTTTCCCCTAATAAGACTGCTTCAGTAAAAATGACTGTTTCCACATATGGTTAAAACTGACTACCACAGAAAACTTGAAGATAGATAAATATATGAAAAGCACAGCCTGTAGATACCTAGTAATGACTTATCACCACATGTTATATTAGATGCGTGATAAGCAAAATAAATCTGGGAGAGTTGGAGAGAGTGTGTGTGTGAAGGGAAACCCACACAACATGCCAGTTTAACCCCACTGAGTTCAGTAGAACTACTTCTGACTTACATCAGCATAAGCAATATCTGATAAGGCCCACTACATCTAGTGCGCTGCCTTGCAAAAAATGTAAGAAATATATATAAATTGTAATCAAGACTGATCAAATACAGTTATCTCACAGATGATATAATAAGCTAAAAGAAGCCTGACTAAACATGTACTCCTTCCAAGCATTCAGTCTTGCAAGTGTTATTAAATAAACAACAAAATAACAGTTTTTAATAGCTGCCTGGGCCCATGGGTCATTCTGGGAACCATCTAATGCTACAGTGAATAATGAAATTCTATGATTTACTAACATCAGATGAACTGATTCATCTATATGGAAGAGAAGCAAGTATTTTATCTGCAGCAAATGCTAGCTGCATTGCTCTTCTGATAAAACCTTTGCCTTGAAAAGCTATGCTTCAAAATAATATTCTGTTGTATGATTAGGCCAGGAAGCTCCTATAATTTAAAAACCCTCCAAAATACAAAAACAAAACACACAAACCAACCCCCAACCAAAAAAGGAAAAGAAAAAGAAAAAATAAGCTTAAAATGTAATAAGAAAATATCACACAATCTCAGTTATTAACAAAAAGAAATAATCCAACTGCCTTTGGTACATTTTCCACCAGTAATTAGTTACTTGTTGAATATAATTTATGTCAAAAGTCGCTTCGATTAGTCCGATTTCTGTCCTGTTTATGCCAGTACAAAGGTATTCTGCGGGCACATTCACGGAATATAAGGAAACTTGGCTTCATTATTCAATAACTGCACCAAAATACATTTGAAATATTAAATCTTCAGAGTAAAGATGTACTGCATTGACCCTAAACTTTGAAAGAAAGTGTTCTAAAAAAATAAAATAAAATGTATGTTGTCGTAAGACATGGATGAAGTTTCTTTTCAAACTACTTTCTATTGACTCTTAACTGCGAATACATATCAGAGTTTCCTAAACTAGAACTCAAAACAGATACAACAATTTTTTGACAGAAACATGATTTTTCATTTATTCTTAAGCATTCCTTCATTTCACATTATTGCAAGTGTTGTTAAAGTAGCAGTGATGCCAAACCTGTCTGATTTCTGAAATTGTAACTGAGCTAACAAACCTGAATTCACTTCATCAAAAAAATAAGAACGGGGGATTTTTGTTTGTTTTGTTTTTTTGCAATTTTGAGGCATATCATGAAAAAAATGTTTCGCACCTATCTCAAATGTATCTACTATAAATTTAAGAACTTCTCACATGCATAAAGCATTCCTTTAATTCACTTCTATAGAGTTAGTTTTACACTAATATTGCAACAGCATTCTAAATCCTGTAACCCTATTACAAAACATACCCTCCAGGCAATGTAGTCAGAACTTATTGTCCAAGCATGTAAAACAGTCATAACCTAAAATCATTACTACTGAAAGGAGGGGAAAATCTCCTAACAGGGTTTCTAATAACCTACTGCCTTTTTTTTTTTTTTTTTTTTTTTTTTTTTGCCTTTTTTTTTTTTTTTTTTTTTTTTTTTTTTTTTTTAAAGAGAATAACGTTAAAATAAAAAATGACCTCAAAATCTCCATTATTTACTGCAGTTAACTTAAGTTACTAGCCAGGAAAACCAAAATGAAGATTATAGATTATCTAATGCCATCATTTTAGGTGAAATCCACCTATTTTAAGTAAATCATTTAGCAACAGGCAAGAAAGCTTCTCAGTTAACATTCCTTTCTCACACCCCCAATGTCTTGCATCTGAAAACATGTGCAAAATCAGATCAAAAGACTAAAAACAGGAAAGAAAAAAAAAAAGGGTGAGAGTGCAGGCACGATTTTATTAAGATACTTGAAGGTGCTTTTATCAGTGTCCTTTAGCAAAAATTTAAAAAAATAAAGACTTTGTCAAGAGATGCGATTAAACAAACTGAAGATGTGAAAAACAGCCCTTTGATTCTCCAGCAAGATAAGTTAACTTCCATCTTTGCTTTCCCTCTTTGCTTACTTTGTAAAGTTCAGAACTCTTTTTAGGGCACTGGTGAAAGGATAAATAAAACCTAACCTTTCCCCAACTCATGCTTGAAATTTCAAAGCTGAAGGAAAAAGACATTTCAAGTTAAAATAAGTGTCTTAAAGTGAAATTAAATTAATTGAATTGAACCCGGTGGCAAAATAGCAATGCATCCAGACACATGAAAATTAATCACCACCCACCCCCAAAATAAATAAAATAAAATAAAAAACGTTTCCTTCCAGAAATCAAAATACTTCACAGAAACTTTTAAACGGTACAAGAAATGGGTGCTATTTATTTATTATGATAATAATGATGCAAAGAAAGGTGTCTCAATATTTAAAAAAAAAAACCTGAATGATAACAAAGCTACCATAACATCCTTCCAGCTTTCCCAGGGAGACCCGATTTACTCTGCAGATCTTGGTATCTTAGGTTACATTTGTTCCGAAACTCCTCAGCAGCTCCCGTGCAACTTGGGGGGAGGGAAGGGAAAGAGGGGGGCTGATAAATGGAAAATGAATTAAGACAGTTCAGAGATCACAGCTCCCACGTCCCCAAACCTACCTCAGTGACGACCCTGATAAGCATGGTGCTGAAGGGGGGTGGGGAGGGTAGGAGAAGAGGGTTGTTTCCTGGCTGCTGCTTTAATGACTAATGCAGGGGGTTAATAGGGCTGAGGGAGAGCAGCTCCGGGCTCCTCTCCATGACTCACATCGCACACTGGCACGTCAGCTTCTGGCCAAGTCCCTCCGCAGCCAGAAATGTGTTCACTTTAGGAGCGTGGAGGGTTTGAAAAGGGGGACGAGTCAGAGCTTTTCTCGGAGACGAAAAGGAGCCCAGCACACCGAGCGGTTCTGGAAGTTAGCTGGGGAAGCCAAAGGTGCTGCCTCGTCTCGGGGCTGATGAGTGCCACCGTGCCCAGCCCCGGCCAGGCGAAGGAAAAGGAAACGAGTTATTTATTCAGGGCCAACTCTCTTCATCCCCATCCGATTTGCCCTGAGCACCGCATTACCCGCCAGGACAGAGGGAATAGCTCTGGAGATGGTCCCTCCAAAGAGAGATTTGGGCTGAGATCTCAACCACACTCTCCTACCGACCAAAAACTGTCACAATTTCTAGAGAGTCTCAGGAAGTGCCCTGCAAAAATGAAAGACACCCCCACCCCAACTTTCCATATCGTCCTTCCTCCCAATCTATATTATCCACATCTGCAGCCAGCCTCTTGAACGGACACCCGGTAACAGTTTTCATGTAACTTCCTGAATGGCCTGTTTATCCCCCGCCCCTCCTCCCATTTCAAAATCCGCCCCAAGGTGTGGGTCCCGCTGGTCGGCAGGCGCAGAACTGCCCCGCTGGGGCGAAGATCCAGGGGGCACCAACCAATGGGCAGGATTCCCCTCCCGTGCTCTCCGGCTGCTCATCCTTACTCGGGCTCCCACGCAGCTCGTTGTGAAGCTAAGGCATCCGCCACCTCGAGGTGCGCTGTGCTGGGGCAGGGCAAGGCAGGAGAGCGGGCCTGCCTTTGGGACACAGGACGCGGAGACCCTCTGCCACCTTCACCCTGGCCCTCGAGCCTCACTGATCAGCCAGGCACTCACTCCCCAATCGCCCACTTTCTCACTTGGATTTTCCCCACACCACTTGCCCCCGTCCCACAACCATCCCTCCCCCTACACTGCCGATTTATAAAGTCCAAGCAGACACAGGTACAAGGCCCCCCCTTCAATAAAACTCCCTTTCCCTGCATCAACGGAGGGCTTCCGGACGCCCTTTAAAAATAATAATCACAGGCTCTCCAAAGCCAGCTACAGAGCAAGCCACCCTGGTTCCTCCTTCACCGGCTTCACACCCAAAAAAGCCCCAAAGGAAGAAAGGAAACAAACAGCCCCCCCACAACTAAAGCCAGCCCCAAAGCCGCCGGAGCCGGAGCCGCTGCGAGCCCGGATCCCGCAGATGCCAGGCGGCCAGAGCGAAGAACGAGAAAAGTTACCAGGGGCAGGGAGGGAGTCAGCCAGCGCGTCAATGCGGCGAGAAAGACTTTCATCTCCAGAACGCAAACTTTCTCCCCCCTTTAAAAGTGGGGTTCAAATGCTCCGGAGGCGAGGGCTGCCTGGCAGCGCAGGTTTCCCAGCCATAGCGGGACTCCAGGGAAAAGGGGGCAGGCAGAAAAAAAGTAGGAAAAGGGCTTTTTCCTTTTTTATGGGGGGTCGGCGCAGAGAGTAAGTGCGGTCGGGTCGGTGCATCCTTAGAAAGCACACACTCCAACCCAAACCTGACTTTTGTCCCGCTCCTCACCAGCCTCTGGGGTGAGGACTACAGAGGGGGTGTGGGGGAGAAATCCATCTCTTCTGGGGTCAGACTGCCAGATCATCAACAAAAAAGGGGGGGGGGGAAGACACACACAAATGCAACAAACAGAAGGTTAATAAAATAATACAAACCCATCCTCAACAAGGGCCAAAACAGGAATATTTAAAAAAAAAACCAAAACCACCACCACCAAAAAACTCCAGCAGCTCCAGCGCTCTCTTCCCTCTCCCAGTGCAGTTTCCTAGCTGTCTCTAAGGTAAGTTGATCTATTTTGCGGGTGCGTGTTTGTGTTAAAATGTGTGCGAGAGAGATGGGAAGAACTCACCATTTCGCTGGGATAACAAGGCCAGCTCGGGGTCGGACTGGAAATGCTGAGGCTTCGCCTGCTTCCTCCGCGACATGCTGGCTCAAACATCAGCTGGGGCAGAATAAAAAATTACTAAAAAAAAATCTTCTCAAAATTACGGAAATCGAGCCTCCCCCCTCCCCAAGCCACGCCGCACCGCGCATGTGTCCTGCTATAATTATGATTATCAATAATGCATTGCGATTAATCATAGAGGGGCTCTTTGAAAGGCGATTGGCACATGGCCAGCTCTATTCAAACCCGCTCGCCTTAATCAATTAGGCGCTGATTTGCTGGAGACCCTTGTCTCTCTGCAGCTCCCACCCAATTAGTCGATCCATGTGGCAAGAGAGGGGGCTGGATTTCCCCAAAGCTGTTTGGATACAGTTTAACCCTCTTAGCAACCAGCTGGGACTGTTTCACGCCATCCCTGTTACTATAGGAATGTGCCTGCCCCCCGCTCGCTGCTGTCCCGAACTCCTGGGTTGTTGTGGGGGGTTTTCTCGTTACAAAAGGGGGCCAAGAAGCAAATGAAATTATCTCGTCTCTGAGCGCCCGGGGAGGGGGGAATAATCAGGACTGGTCGTTCCCCCAAAGCAGCAAGCGCAGAGCGAGACAGGACCCCCGGGAGCAGATCGCCCAGCTGCGGGGAAACGCTCTGGCTCTGCCCGTGCAGCGGGGACACCCATCGGGGCCGGGTGGGGGGTGAGAGGCCGGGCTTTTCCCGACTACCCTGCCCCGCGCTCTGGCAGTGCCACCGCCTCTGCCTGGGACCGTCCCATCCCCGCTCTGCCGGCGGCCAAGTTTTGTGTCTTGTTGTAACCTCTGCACCCATCGCAGATGCACTGTCCAGCCTCCCCCCGGGCCCGGGGGGCACAGTGGGCCGGGGGGGGGGGCGGGTCGGTTCAGCGGCCGACCGGCTGGTCGCAACCTCACACGTTTCCCAGGACAATTACAGCAAAGTTTGTGCCCGGCTACGTCACTAGCCCGGCCGGGGGAGCGGGAGGCTCCGCCCCTGGCGGCGGCGGCGCCGGTTGGCTGAGGCCGACGTCAATCTGCGGGAGAAGTCGGCCAGAGAAGGCTGGCGGCGGAAACCCGCCGTCTCATCTGCCCGGTGGAGTCCGGGGCACCGGGGGTGGAGCCCGGAGGGCACCGGGCAGCTTTACACGTTCCCAGGCTGGCGCACGGCTGCTCCCCTCTGCCCAGGGTTGTCGGCAGGAGGGGGTGTGAATTCGGAGTGACACCCCCCTAGCCCAAAGCGAAATCGCTCCTGACTTTCGTTTTCTGCTCGAGAGTCCGAGGCTGAGCCGCGCTGGGCTTCCAGCCCCAGGTCCCGGGCAGCCGCCTGCAGCCTGAGCTCGCGGGCCCCGCAGCCATGCCAAGCGCCCGCTCTGCTCCACACCGCCCGCTCAGCCTCCCCGCCTGAGACCGGGAGGTCGGTGCCTCGTCTCTTTCCGTGTGTGGCCAGACACGCAGAGCCAGCGCAATGGACTCTGTGCAGGCGGCTGTGCGGGGAAACTTCTTCTAACTCCGGCCACGGGAGTCAGAACTGAGTTTATGACAGAGCAGCTCTTCGTGTGGGTCAGCATGTTTAAGAATGGACCTCTCCCCCCACCCCCGTGTGTGGACATATAGGTGTCTCTCTGCCTCTTTAGATGCTCGTGTACAGTCGCGCGCACACACACTGCTATGTGTAACAATAGATTAACCACATACGTGGTGTCTGCTAGACGTGCAGCAATTGAATACATCCTGCCCGAACCGCTCAAATGGCGCTCGGGCAGCACGAATACATCTCCAACCAATTTCGTAATCGCGGAAGACAAAGTTCCCTCCCAAAGTTAGGAAGGTTCTCTCCAGCCCCAGCACTGGTACGTTGCACCCACATAAATGCACATACAGCACAGCACGGGCAGATTATGTTTGGTTTATGGGTAGCTTTGGAGCCCTTTGTATTCCTCGTTCCTCTGCACGTCAAATTCCTCCGTACTGTATACGAAAAGTTGGTGTGGAGGGTTATCTTGGTCTGAAGACAAGCAAGCGTGCTGCTGCTGTAGTCAGTTTCTGTTTCTGGGCCATTCACAGCACCCTCCTCCCACCCTCCCCTCTGGATTATTTACTCTGTGATTGAAACGACTTCTTTCCCCCGGTATCAATATTAACAAACTCTGTAAAAGCAAGAGGCTGATCAGATACAACTCATTTCAATTTCAAATTAGCCGGTGAAACCTAGAGAGCGAGAATCTCTCTCTCCAATCGAGGAACCGACTCGGATTTTCTTCTCCCTATTATTAAACGAACTAGACTTTAAAATGTTTACCAAGGTGGGTGACAAAACATCAGTAACTCCTCTCCTCCCCCCAAGTGCCAGCCAAATATTTAGTCAGCTTTAGCAAACCGGACACTGAATGTGCTTTTCTTTTCTATGTGCGGTGGGCTTCTCTCCTCCCCTCCCCGTCTCCTCACCCCGCAGTATTTGGTACAGTAGATTTTGATAAAAAGACAAACGAAGCTGTCAGTCGGGCTGATGTTGAAGAATGAAGATAATAATGTTGCTATAGGTGGTATTTCAGATGCCATTATTTTTCACTGAATATTTAAAGAGATCTTTCGGCAGAGATGGATATATTCAGTGGTAAGTGTCAGCCTCCTTACCCTCACACACTGGGAAATACACCGAATATATACTTACATGATATATGTATACATACTGATACACGTATATGCATATAACACCTACATAAGCCCTATTCACAAGAATGTCTGCAGTTAGAATTATATCAATCACTCGATTAGCTCCCCACGTCTTTAAATCTAGTTAGTCTGAAAATGATTCGCATTTACAATTTCAGGATATATTTGTTGATTAAATTGGATTGCTTTAAAGCACTTTCCCATAGCGCTATGCATTTGGCGCCTCTAAGTGCCCGTTGTGAGCCTGCAATTAAAAAAAACAACAACGGTTTGGAGAAAGACTAATTTGGAGACAGAAAGTTTAATAACTTTTTTTTTTCGTTTCTTTGCCCCCTCGTCATTGTAAAAACAGACGCTTAGTTTTTAATTTAGGGTCATTTGATTATTTGTTGTTTGTTTTCTTCCTCTTTGTTGGGGGCCGGAGATGGGGGGGGCAGAGTGGTGTTTGCAGGGAGAGAAGAATTGGTCTTTATTGTTGTTGATAGCAACACATCAATTAAATGTCATTGCCACGAACAGAAGTTGTGAGGGTTCACGAAATACTGTGATTTTGTTTTTGCTGGTTTCCCCCCTCTCCAGGTCTAGATGGCCCCCTCCTCCCCGGTACCTACACATCTTCGAGATCTTTCTTAGGTTATTTTTAAAAAAATTGGGGTGGTGGGACCCATCATGTTTTTCCATGCAAATGAGCCCTGGGCTGGAAAACAACCGTGCTGGGGATCGATTTCCAGTTCATTGAGATGAGCACTGAAGGGAGATTGTAAACAGCGGATAATTTGCAGTTCATTCGGGTGAGAGACGATTTCAATGAGATGCAGCACACTAGACTGGATTATTGTTATTAAGGTTTGCGATCAGACATAACAACCTTAGCACTCAGGGGTTAAAAGCTGCACAATACCCATATACTTATAATGCATCGTTAATAACGATCTGGGAGAAAATCCAATTGATTTCATATTTTCTGCAAATTTGCACCACCGGCGCAGCTTGTAAAGCGGAATTTACTTAGATACAGGTCGGTTTCTTCGCAGAGCTAACCCCAAACAATCAACCTTTAACCTGTGGCAACATTGTCTCTGCCCTAAAGTTAAAACACTTTCAGGGAAACACCGTCACCGGGTAATTCATTCATTCACGTTTTCAGATGGCAAAAATCCCTGCTTTTAAGTAGCAAGGCTTGTTTTCTGTTTATGGAGAAAAGATACCGTGCAAACCAGATTTTAAATATTGCTGCATGTGCCCCCTAAACTGCTAATACCAAGCAGTCCCACAGCTAACACTGCTCACATGTATTTTAGAAATATGGGTAATTAGGGGCTTCCAGATGCTGCTGTCAGATGGGAAATTGGCTTTGTGCTCCGATATATAATAAACTTTTGAGCCAGTCCTGGGGCGCAGCTATCCAGGAGCAGCTATCCGGAATTGTTTTATTATCAATAGCCTGGAATCCCGCTATTCAATACGCGCATTTCAACCCTTGTGACTGGTTGGGTTTAGGTAGGACTATTTTTGTGGACAAGGCTGGCAACAACCTTTCCCCCTCCCCCGCCCCCCCCTTTTTTGATTTATTTTCTAATGATCATTCCTTAAGAAAAAGAAGAAGGGCCAGAATGGAATCCTTCTCCATTATTACTGACAACTAATAATTGATCATTGCTCACAAGCGCGAGCTTTTAGCTAGATAATTGAATCGTAAGCAATACGGGTTGAGCTAAAGGCGAGAGAGAGGGGGGAAAAATCCCAACCCAAAACAAAACAAATATAAGAGCACCAAAGTGAAGGGTTTTTTTCTTTGTTTGTTTATTTTTGCGAAGATAACAGATGAAAATGACTAATGCCACATAACCAGCCAAGGTGGAAATATTTAATTCAATTCTTTCTTTGCACATTTGCTGCCTTTTGTTTGACCCGGTGGCCAGCAAAATTTTACACCTAGCCATCCCTTTTGAGCTTATTGATGAAGGTGCTTCTGAAATGATTATCAAGAGATTTACAGCTATCACTCCCCACCTACGGGAAAAGTAATAAAATCAATCCCTCAATCAATCAGATCCTTCCTCCCCCTCATATCTTTTTAATCTATTCTTTCAGCTGTTTTATTACAATGCAAATCATTAAATAGATTTGTTTCAAATTTATCAAAAATGCCCCTGAAGGACACTGCCAATTTAGATATATTAATAACTAAGTAAACAGGCTAGATGAAACTAGTGAGCTAGTAAAGGGACTAGGGGAAGTGTTTTTCCAGGCAAGATGGTTGAAAGCTGAGAAAAATAAAATGCATAGATAAAGGAATGAAACTAGTAGCAATGTTCAGTACAACTGCAGAAAGGAGGTTTTTGTATGTTCAGTCCCTAAGAGGGAGGTGGGAGGAGAAAAAGAAACATTGCAGGAGTTTCATGCATATTTCTTTTGTTTCTCTATACATTTATTTTATGCAAAAGAGTTCTGGCAAAACTACACCTACCATAAATCCTATCCTATTATCCTAGATATAGTATCTTTGTGTGATATTATGTCTTACTTTCTGTGTTAAGAATAAACCTGGAATTTTTTTGCCATGTAATAAATTCTTTTTTTAGTCAATTCCTTTAGTTTGACATTATAACTGATTTATTGCAAGGGCACAATTGTATTCTTTTATATAGTATGTTCTACATTAACAATAAAATGCTACTTAGATTAGTAACAATGAATTAAAGCATATTTCAGGTAGGCTATAAAGGTCCAAAATCACTGAAATACCTTGGAATTCAGTGGTCAAAACTGCTAGTATGGACAAAATTAGTAGGGAATCTATAGGGAACTGAGAATTATCTTTGATGCCAAAGGCAATTTTTTTTCACAAGCCACATCCCCTTCTAGCCCAGTTTAATTTGTGTATCAAAGCCACATAAAGCCACAGTGTACCTCCAGCAGAAACATAGAAGTTTAGAAATGAAATGACACATAGTTCTCCAACCTTATATAAACTGGTGAAATCCCACATTGGGAGTCAAAGACATATTCCACTTTCATGGGCTGTACCACACCACAAAAGTAACTTTGTATGGAATAAAAAAGCATGACGCAAATAGGTACACATCAAGAAAATAGCTTTAAGTAAACCCTGATATCAGTTCATGAGGTGGCCATTAGCTAAGTATGGCCTCCCTGGCATTCTTCTTTGAGAACAGTGCCTTCATGTGAGGGAACATATCTTTTCAGAGTGCGTTGAACCTAGCCATCTAACAGCGAGAGCTTTAGTTTGGATTTTTAAAATATCCCTTAATTATCACAATTATTTAATAGCATACAAAGGATTATTTAAAAGAGCAGAAAATAAGCCTATGGCAGCCATGAAAAAAAAAAATACAGAAAAGAGATAGTTAGAGGGTGAAACTGAATCTGGCATTAGTAAGAAGAAAATCTATTGTTCTTTTTATTTGGTTTCTCCTTCAGGATTTGGTTATCTTTCTTACAGACTTACAATTCTGCAAGGTTTCTCTAGTCTTGTCCAAATAAAAACACAAGGCCAAAATTTCATGACAATTGCCTAATAACTTACATGAGTTCCTACAACTACAAGGTAATCATCGAGCATGGGGTTAGACCCATTGTCACAAACTGATTGCTGTTCTTTCCAGAATCACCCTGTCAATTCATATTTACCAACACTGTGAGTTTTCTACCTATATTTTGATGGCTTACTTTAGTGTGATGAATAATAAATTATTACAGACTAAAAGTGTCTCAGACCTCAGGGGGAAATGTTGTTTGAGTTAGTCCCAAATTTCATGCCTAATTAAATAAACCGGACAACCTAACTCATTTTCCTAACACAATTTTCTAAAGTTTCACTGAACACGGTACAAGTACTTTTCATTACATAAACTTCATTTGCCTAATATTAAGGTGCACTAACTTTATGTGTGATGTTTACAATGTGATAGCTATGACGCTATTTGTATGAACACAAGAAGTTGGTTTTGCAGAGTTTGGTTTCAATAAAATAAATATACTGTGAATAATGCTTTACATTCTATTATTGACTAAGTACATTCTTCATGGTCCAAACTCTGCACTCAATTCAACCCAGCCCTGCCAATGGAATTGATTTGGTGTGTCTGAGAGTAGAATTAGGCCTGTTGTATGTAAATATATGTTTCCTTACTATTTGACAAGAGTATTTTCTGTTGTAACAGGGATCCTCTTCTTATGTGTGGGCCCCAGTATAATAGGGAGATTTTCATGCGCACCCACCTGCTCTCGCTTTCACAATTTTGCAGATCCCCTTCTCTCCCACTCATGAGCATATGACGTCCATGTAGAAACTACAGCACTTGCCCACTTGGAAAACAAAATTAAGACAGTACTGACTGCATTCCTAGCTGTCCTTTAAAACCAGTCAGCAGCTGGAAACAAAGAAGAGGGACAGCACCATGTGACAAGACAACTCTCTGTGGACCACCAGCAAGTGCTACACAGGCCAACAGTGACCCACAGGCAAATCTAAGAATGGCTGTTCTGTAAAAATCAGAAATCAGTTAATGTCTAGGAGGTGAAAGTCTCCCTTCCCTGCATATCAGACTTTGTGCATGGAAATCTGCAAGGAGAGAATGGAATTCACCTTCACTCCATGACTCAAACTGAAAAAGTGGCCTCTACCCCTTTACATTCCCTATGTGGCAGGTATAGCTGCAGCAGGTGTTTCCCAAGCTGAATTATTTCTTTTTCTCACTTTTCATTGGTGTCTTTGTCCTACTTATATTTAGAACCAAATTCTGCCTAAAATGAAATTAATAGGATTTCAGGGTGCAAAAGTCAGAGCAGAATTTGGCCCTCAGTAATACAACAGTTTTGTTAGGTCTAACTGGCTCTGTCCCAAATTTCCCATAGATTCATTAGGATCATTTGGGCTCAGTCCTAACCGATATTTGTGGGCCCAATGATCCCAGTGGGAGTATGGCATAAATACAAATTAAAGGTGTCATCCAAAACCAATTGAAGTCAATGGACATCATTCCAATGTCATCAGTGAGTAAGATTAGGGTGACCAGATGTCCCTATAAAATTGGGTCTTTTTCTTATATAGGGTCCTATTACTCCCCTACCCCCTGTCCCGCTTTTTGACATTCGCTATCTGGTCACCCTAGCAAGGATGGTAGCCTAGGCCAATACATACACAGTTCTTATAGGTCATATATAATACAGGTAAAAAAAATGTTTACACAAACCCCAATGCTAATGCTACATTTATTTGTAATTTGTTGAATATCATGCATAATTAGTTGCAAACACCTAAAAGGACATATTTCTTGCCCTGAGGGGGTCTGCAATACAACAGACCAAGCCTAAACTCTTCATTGATGAAATTCAGTCCTGTGTGGAAAGCATGGGGTTTATGCAGTACTTAAGTGAAGCAAAGGTCTTGCGCACTGGGGTACATTTCACCCTGTGCAAGCACAGCTACAAGGGGAGTTCTGTTGTCTGAGCAGTGCAAGATCAGGCAACTTTTCAAATGCAAGATGATATGGAGTTGTCAGCACTGACAATAATCAATGCTTAGAAAATCTGCCTGATAGCATGATGCCACTTTATCTCCATTTTAATCTAAAAATAGTTAAACAAAATTACCTTTCCAATCTCACCAGTTTTAAGGGGTTAAAAATAACTTAATGTGTCTTTAAAATATGCTCAGCCCTGCTTCTGCAGCAGTTGTAGATGCTCCAATTTTTATGCGGCATTGAGGCAGAAGCAAAGCAATCATATTTTAAAGTGACAGTTTTAGAATCTATTCTTATTATAACTCTACTGAAGTCAATGGAGTTATACCAAGGATGAATTTGGTTCATTTTTACCCCTTTGCATGCACGATGAAATCCTATGTTTAATTCCATAATAAAATAAAATTACCGATCTTGTTTTTTCTAAATTGCAAATTCTGTTTCCACCCTTGCTTTTCAGCCCTCCACATTTTTAGAGTAAAATCCAGTTTCACCCAGTGCTGCTTCTCACAGGACTTCCAGGACTGCAGCTCCTTTGCCCCAATTATAATGAATTACTCTAGAGTCGTACCAGGTCTGAGTGTGCTCTGGTTAAAAAAGTGACATGGACATGAGCCTAACGGGTGAGAGATGAGTAAGCCTACATTCATGAGTCCCAGCATTACCAGCGTCATGCAGACAGAACAGGGAGCTGCCTGGGGCTGCAGAATGTTCAGTAACACTTTGCTGTGCTAGTGACTGTGCATTGTAAAGGGCCTATGTTAAATAATTTGCCGACAACAAAACAGCAACAAAATCCTGGAGCTGGTGTTGCCTGCCCTGTTCATGGAAGCCTGCAGGAGTTTGTTCACTGGTATTCACATGCTGGGCAAACAGCTCACTGCCTTGCTAAACAAAGTGAATATGGCATTTGAGGTATACTGTTCCTCAATGCACCTGTAATCAGAGGTAATCCTGGTTCTTCAAGGAGATTATACAACAAAGGTGTAAATACCAGATAACCAAAGACAGAAACCGTTATTGGCTGTTGATGGGACACAATGATTACAGATCCACTGAACAACATGGAAAACCAATAATACAAAACAGAATGTTGTAATTTGGTAGAATATCCTTTGCATTTCTTCTTATTTTAATTTCCTTACTGTCATGCTCTTAACATCAATCAAGGTGTTAACTGTAATGTCTAGAAACAGCCAGAATTTAATCTGGAAGAATTATACACATGTATGCCAGTACTGGAATTATATCTGTTTAAAGGAGTCACGTATCATTACAGAGAATGCATTGTTCTGTGCTTGTAGTACTGGCACACATCTCAAAGGTTATACTAATTTCAGTTTAGAAATACAGTATTGGCAAAATAATCTTTGGACATACAAATGTTATAAAATTAAAGATACAAAAAAATCTTAATATGCTGATATGCAACACAGTGGCTGTTTTCACTGTGCCCAATAAAGATCAAATATGAGCCAGAACCAAACTCTGGTTCCAAATAAACTCAGAACCTTGGATCCCGACTTTGCAGCTCATGCTCATCTCTACTATGTATCAATATGATTTACCTCTATGGTGGAGGTGCAGTGTGTACATACTAAGTATCTATAAATAGCATCATCATCATAGGTCAGATTGGGCATTTTGGATCTATATGAGGAGCATCCCTTGTCTCTGTGGGGTCTCCCCCCACAGTGTAGAAAGAGGGGAGTCAGCTGTTGCCTAAGAAGGATTCTGTCCCCTGGAAATGAGAGAGGACTCCTTGCAAGTCCAAGGATCCATGAAGGAGAAGTGGAGGCCCTAGCAGATAAGGAGGGGGAAGGGAGTACGTGCACCATACTGCTGCCATGAGACCAGCTGAGCTTCCCCAGGAATTGCAATACCCCTCAGAGCCTTTACTACACTTTCATGGCCTCTTTCCACAGTACAGATCCCCCTTTAGCTGGGGCAGCCTTGGTCAGACCGTGTGCTTGGGGTGGCAAGTGGCGGGGGGCGCTCTACTGGTGCCGCGAGGGCAACAGGCAGGCTGCCTTCAGCGGCTTGCCTGCGGAGGGTCCTCCGAAGCCGTGGGACCAGTGGACCCTCCGTAGGCAAGCCGCCGAAGGCAGCCTGCCTGCCGCGCTTGGGGCGGCAAAATGCCTAGAGCCGCCCCTGTATACTACCAAGGATTGGGGCAGGGCCGGCTCCAGGCCCCAGCGCGCCAAGCGTGTGGTTGGGGCGGCATACAGCTTGGGGTGCTTCTGCCAGTCGCCGGAGGGCGCAGGCGGCTCCGGTGGACTCCGCAGGCGTGCCTGCGGCAGGTCCGCTGGTCCCGCAGCTCCGGTGGAGCATCCGCAGGCACGCCTGCGGGAGGTCCACTGGAGCCGCGGGACCTGCGAGCGGCAGAGCGCCCCCAGTGGCGTGCCGCCGTGCTTGGGGCGACAAAATGGCTAGAGCCGGCCCTGGATTGGGGCCAAAGTTGCCATGGAGCAGAGGGCCTCTGTGCTGATGATTCTGTATCTCCTGTGAGCCCCTGTGGTCTCAGGATACCTATGTGGTTTGTGGGTCAGACTCCTGTCTCCATGACAGAAGACTACAGGGGAAACTCTGAGAGCTACATGAGTGTTACTGCATAGGGATCTGATCTGTCCCAGTAATAATACTAACTCTTTGCACTGTCATGGCATACTTACTGAGTAGCTGCAGCATTCTGTGTCCTAGACTCCACATAAATGACATGGCAATTACACTATGTTATTTGCATGGTTTTAAACTTATTTAATCATTTCAAATTATCAGTATTATTAGCATTTGATTACGGAAAGAACTAGGTGGTTCTGGACTGACATGGCATGGCAGATCAACAGTCTTTGAGGTTCTGTTTGTTTTGTGTATGGCATTTTATTTCACTTTGGAAAGGGCCAGAATGTCGGACTTGCTTTGTACAAGATTGTAGCACCACCAGCTAAAACTTTCTTCCTCAAGCTAAATTCATTTAAAATTGTTATGCTTAACAAATTTTCAAATGGGAGTCTAATTGTTGATAGACATTTTGCATTGCATGTGTCTATCACTTTGATTTAATATGCATTTTCAATTAAATTAAAGGAAAGGCCTCTAAGGTGGCAATTTAACAGCAAGACATGTTGTGAATTCCAGATATTACAAATATCCAATTTTCAATTTCTTATGTGTAAAAATAACCCTCAGAAAAATCAGAGTATTTTTATGGCTGAATTATCAAAAGCTTAACACCTTTGAAAACATTGCCCATTTTTTAAATTCGTTCATGTTGATCTAAAGCAAACCAATTCTTTCCCATTTATGTAAAATTTCAGCCATGTGTGATTTTTTCCTCTTCATTAACAATGAAAGAAATCAGGTTTTATGTGGAAATCCTGTCTCTGGTCTATTTTACCTAGTGGTATGATTTAATTTTCTCCTAGAGAAAACATACATCTGAATTTCTCCAAGTAATAGGTACTTCTTGTCATGTTTGATAAGAGCCATTTAAAAGGAATTCTAAATATACTCTGAAAGATGAGAGAGCAAAACCAGCTCTTATGCGTCCCTAAAAGAACACAAAACCAGGCATAGGAGAGCATGTACAGTACAAAGGAGACCTGTTTTATATCAAGTCTACTTTTGAAATGATCACAATTGCAGTTAACCTACAGGCCAAACTACTGATAGCTGACAGTAGCACAATCATAATCATTTTGTAACTTCTTTTTAATTTACTTAAAAGGTTAGACAAAAATATTTTCAAATATATGTATTTTCTTTTAAATTTTACTACAAACATCTCTGCATTGTCCTTTTTTAATATAAATTGCTTGAGATCATTTTGTCCTTAGTGGTGCTGCAGGGTGTCCCCAAACCTATGCTTGATGGCAAGGATAAATATTCATTAAACTTCAAAGCTGCCAAAACCTCTAGTTATTTTGATTTAGGGGAATAATTTAAATTAATCCCCATGTTTGTGTAGAAAATATGTAAAGTAATTCATTTCTCTGTCTGTCTCCAGCTTTGAGTCACTTACACTCTTACAAAATGCTTTACTAACATTTCCTGTCTTGAATAATTTGGGGAGAAAATGAATGCTTCGTATCTTGTAAAAGAATGCTGCTTTAGTGACACTAGACAACAAATATAACTCAGGGTTGTGGGCTTATATCGTAGCATAACTGCTGTTGAGATTGGCAGAGGCCCTGGAGGTTTTTCGCCTTCCTCTGCAGCATGGGGAATGGGTCACTTGCTGGTGGATTCTCTGCAGCTTGAGGTCTTCAAACCACAATTTGAAGACTTCAATAACTCAGACATAGGTTAGGGGTTTGTTATAGAAGTGGATGGATAGGATTCTGTGGCCTGCTTTGTGCAGGAGGTCAGACTAGATGATCATATTGGTCCCTTCTGACCCTAAAGTCTATGAGTCTAGGAGATCCATGCACAGGACAAGCTTGTCAATGGACATATTAAAACCTAATTCAAAAAATATTATTTGCAGCCAAAAAGCCAGTGATGTTCTTTTAAGAGTTTTAAGAACTCGGGCCCCAATTCAGCAAAAGGCCAACTCATGTTCTCAAGGACTTACTCAGTCAAAGCCTAGAGAAGGCCTATGGTCAAGCACTAAGCATGTATTTTCTTTTTCTAATTAGTTGCTCCTAAATGGGGCCAAGTTATCCAGGAAGCTTAAGTTTTAACAACATGAATAGATCAATCTGACATTTTTTTACGTTTTTAAAGTTAACACCATAATCCTCTGAAGGTGTCATTTGGACTGTGTGCTATGATGTGCACTGAAAGAAAAAGGAGTCAGAACCTCAACTGTTGTAAATCCATGTAGCTCTTCTGAAGTCAATTTACACTGGCTGAGGCTGTGGCCTAATACTTCTATTCAAATATGCAGGCGACAGCACTCGCCCTGAGCTATACAGACATTTGTTGAAATTGAACTGTAAAACTACAGGGGTGGTATTATGGAAAACTAAAACAATTTAGAACCTCATCCCCAAGTCCTTTCTTTTCCCAAACTCCCATTGACTTGAATGGGAGTTTTGGCTGAGTAAGAACTACACGATCAGACCCTTACTACTGCATGAAATGAAGCAGTCAATTTTGTCTGAATTTTGTACTTATGAACTTGTAAGTCAGATTGTCCTGCGTTGACTTATGCAATGTACTATACATGAATGATCAGAAATGTTTACAAAATGAATTAGTTTGACTCCAGCTTTCTAGCCGAAAAGTAATCAAAGTGAAGAGCCAAGCTATTTCTGAAATTCCAGCTTCTCCTAACTTGAAATACTGCATGCTTCATCTTTCTGCTTATTGGGGGAAAATATATATACTCTATACTGCAGTCACATTGAATATAGTTCATAATAATATTTCAAAGCATGGTACAAACATTAATTACTTAATCCTCATGCTGTCCTGTGGGGTTAGTAAGTATTATTACAGTATATGATCTGGCTATTAAAATAATGTTAAAAATTGAAATTGACAACCCGTGAATGACTAGTCCGTGATTGGTAGCTATCTTGCGGTATTAAGTGTTTCTTAGTTTTTTCTTTAATTTCCTCTGAAGTGTATACGCACTCCTGGACACATGTAATCAGGACTCTTCTAATGTAAATATTTTCTTTATGGGCTTGTTCAGGGTTGAGGGCCCTCACCATTAAATCTTGGAAACTGATTTATTTTGTCCTCAACCATCTTAATTTAGAATTTAGCAAAATCAGAACTGTCTCTAGAACAATCTCATAATGAACAGCAGGTTTTGTTGGATAGTACGTGGAAATGATTATTTAAGAAAACAGCAACATTATTTAAAATGTTTCTTTGGGCTGGATGGAACCCTCCTCTCTCCCCCCCCTCCCAAAAATATTGGCCCTTCCCAAGAAAGTCAGCCTCAAAGTTTGAGAAGCATCACTTGATATGATGCTGGAGATTGTCACGGGCCAGGGCCAGGCTCCTCAGCTAGAGTAAACTATTGTACCGCCAAAGAAATCAGATATCAAATGGAGCTACGTTGATCTCCATCCGCTGAGGAGCTGGCCTACCTGCCTCACCCATGTTGTTGTTTTGCAATCAGCAAAGAGTTCAGTTCCATGGGTCAAATCTTCAGGTGACATAAATCGACTCTGCTTTATTTGCTATCTGACATTAGTGGAGCTATAATGATTTACTCCAGCTGAGGATCTGGTCCAGCATGTTTTAAATGAGATGTATTTATGGGGCACTTGAGGACCTGATTCTGCACTCGTCCAGTGAGCAGAACTCACACTGCATAAAGACTACAGGCTGCGGCCCCTTTTTAGTTCATGCTTCCACAGTACATTTAAGAACTCACAGGAGTGGTGAGAACAAATAATGTTTTAATAAAACAGTACGGCAGGATATTGCTAGCATTAAGCAAAACATTTCTAAAATGAGAGGTCACTAAAGGGTTAAATTTGGTGCTTAAGTAGTTTAACTTAAAGCCCATATTTGTGGCTTTTGCCATCTCAGAGTTCCTAGAAGAGCTCGTAGAATTTCAGCAGTGATCTTTCCCCATTTTATAACATTGTACTTTTATACAACCCTTTGTCCTTACACCTCTCTAACCTGTATCAATTATCCATATGAAAATACTATAACTCTCTCTCCCCCCACACCCCAAAAGCAAAAGTATCAATAGAAAGAATGACAGTGGCTAGTTTGCACACTTGAAATGGTTTATTTGTTGCAATCCTCTGCACAAGATGTTTATCAGTAACCACCAGACAGCCATGCAGAAGAAAGAGCCTTAATTCTGTCTGAGACAGCCTCTTATTGCTATTGATAGTTAGCATCAGTGTCCAGTCTGAGAAATGGAACTGCTGCAGGCAACTTCAGTCAAGACATCCTACTGATCTACTGCTTCCTTTGCCTCCCTGAAGCTAGAGGAGAAAAATAAAAAAGGGAGGAAAAGCTTTCCGTATAAGGGGTGATGGAGCAATCTATGCCTTACAATCATTCAAAAGGGGTGTGTAAGTGCATGGATATTCCTGATATTCAGCACCTCAAACAATTGTAAATCATGCACACAGCCATGATAAATATAAATGTCAATATATTGGCAATGTCCTTTATATAAGAGGTGTCACTGGAACTACATTTTTAGCATGAAACATTTTTGCTGCTTTTTATTTTTCATTGACTTATTGTGCTTCTATTATACTCTGTCGAACACAATCAATCTAAAGCATAATATCTGAGACTCCTATTCATAAATAATACATATTTCGGTCATTTTCATTCGTATCCTACAATGAAGATTTACAAGCCAAAAAGAAAAACAGAAACAATACGTGCAATGCTCTAATTCAGTGGATAAGAATATATTGCTGTGATCAATTAATATGTTTTTCTGTGCATTAGGTGGACATCTTTATGGTACATACATGAGGGTTTATAATTTAGAGGCAGAATCAGCTCTAAGACTCTAACATAAAATGCTCAAGGAGAAACTTTTCCAAAGATTTTTTTTTGAGTGTGTGCTAAATGCAGTAGACTCACGCACAATAATAACCTGTATCTTGTGTGAGTGTATTATTTAGCTGAGCCCTGCCTATTACCTTTGGTATTTGATAATACACAAAAGGTGACCACATTACATGATGCACCTAAGAAATAATAATACTTTATTGTGCCATACATCCAAGGACCTCAAAATACATTATACAAAGGTAGGCAAGTATTATTATCCTCATTTTACAGATTGGGAAACTGAGGCACAGAAAAGTTGAGGGCTAATTCTTTCAAAAGGCCATATACACAATCAAGTACATTTTTTTTTATGTGCATGAGTCATGGGAGCAAAACAAATGCTTGTGTGTGAATCACCTGAGCGTAGGAAAGGGCTCTGCTAAAATCCAGTGATAAAAGGCTTCATCTTTTCCTTTTCCAATTTCTTATGAAAAAACTGAATCTCTTTGTGTGGCCCAAAGTGAATGAGTATTCTGAATATGTGCTGTGCCAGAGGAGCAGCATGAGGGGCTGAGAGGATCTGCAATTAGTGTTGACAACCCTCCAGGACTGGCCTGGAGTCTCCAGGAATTAAAGATTAATCTTTAATTAAAGATTATGTCATGTGATGAAATTTCCAGGAATACATCGAACTAAAACTGGCAACCCTATATGCCTGAAGGGGAGGGGTGTGTGTGTGTGTGCGCGCATGCATGTATTGCTGGGGAGAGGGAGTGACAGGCTCCCCCTCCCTGCCTCCACATTACCTGAACTATGTGTTGGATGCCAAACTAGTTTCATTCCACTGCGAACAGGGAGGCAGGATGGAAGGCTCAGAGGGAGTATGCAATCCCTGCACCAAATGGGACGCAGCTCTGAAAGACAACACATAGGTGGCAAGAGAGCGACAGGCACTGCTGGGTGGAGGTGGGGAAAGAGTGGGCTGCTGTGGGAACTTCTCATCCTTACCCTGTTGGGCTGGCAGGCCTGGTTTGGAAAGGGCCCACAGAGCACACTCCCGTCACCACAAGATGGATTCCATCCCTGTGCATTTGCTCAGTGCCTGGCTGGGCATTCAGCATACGGGGTTATTGGATTAGCCTCTCAGCTCTGGAAATCTGCTACAACAAAAGCAATTTTACATTTCACAGGCCTTTTAAAACACATTTCAATAGAAAATAAAAACAATAAGGAAAAAGGCTACATTTCACTTCTCCTTTTATAGTTTGACTTTGCAAATGTTTTGTGTGAGAGCGGCACATGCCTTCAAGTGTCAAAAGATGCAATAACCTCACACGCAAATGGCCCAAACGACATAACGGTTACAGTGAACCAGAACGTACTAACCTAAGAATCCTGCCAGCAGCGATATACTCCTGGTATTTTGTACCAAAGACATTTCATAGTCCTTTTAATATTTTACATGAAAACAAGTGCAAGTTCACTTGATAAGTATTGTATGTTTATCAGATCTGGGAATGATCCTTACAGAGTATTGTACCTTCTGAAAACAGTGATTATTTATAAATCCTTGCTTTGTTTGAATTCAAGTCCAGGAACCGAAAAACAAAACAGGTGTTTTCCTTTTTGGTGGTAACAAGAAAAACTATGAAAGTTCAGAGTTTCATTCAGGTTTGAATAAACACCCAACATTTCAGATACTTATAATTGTCTGAACTGCACAGAACTCTTAAATTTGCGCAACTGGGCTCCCATCCTGCAATATAATTGATAAAGGCAGACCCCTGTGCACATTAAAAGTCCCATTTATTTCAACAGGGCTTGGGGTGAGTGTGGTCCACATCCGTGTGGATCAGACTGCAGGATTGGAAATCTCTGTAGAACAGCCTCTCTCATAGCACACAGCACGACTGCTTTGGCTAGAGCTGAAATCACAAGGTGTGAAAAAATAAAAAAGATCATTTTGAAAGAAGTTTATCCCCCATTTTATTTAATGCCAAAAAATGTTTGTTTGAGGTTTGGTTGGAATTTTAGACAAAGTTTGGTTCAGTTCGTATGGTACATCTGAACCAAATTGTCCATTTCTATTTCTTTGGTTTTACCAGAAAAACAGAACAGAAATCATTTTCTAATTATGCTAAAAGAGTTAAAAGAAAATCTAAAAGCCATTCTGGTGGTACTGTAAACAATGCATGAATGTTAAAATGGAAATTGCAATCATAGTGAACATCAGGATGTTTAGCATCAGTTAACAGACATCAAATAGACATCAGAGGATGGATTTCAGGCCCCACTTGTCCTTAAATTGCATACAGTGAGCATATGGTCATACTTTACTACAAAGAACTGAAATCACTCCCAGGGAATCTTTACCTGAATATGAGCAGACATGCACTAAGAAAACGACGTCAAAGGAAATTTCAAAACTATATTTTCAGAACATCCCAGAGGGGTGTGAGATCTTGTCTTGGGGGACAGTAGAGTTAACACAGCTAGCAGAGGAGGAAAACATCAGAGGAAAACGAATTGACAGTCTGTATCAAAGATAATCAAATCCAGACATGTGCAATCCCAGTGGAGGATTCAAGGTAAGCTAAAAAGGTCCTGTAGTATTAAATGCTGCTAAAGCAGCCAGTACAAATAGAAGAGAACACCTCTCATGATCTCGATAGATCAGTGGTTTTCAATGTTTTTTCATTTGAAGACCCCTAAACAATTTTGAATAGAGGTGCAGACCCTTTTGGAAACCTCAGACATAGTCTGTGGAACCCCAGGGGTCTGCAGATCACAGATTGAAAACCACTGCTATAGTTATAAGGGCCAGCTGAGGATCTAGCCAAGAAGGTTGTTGAACATTGTTGCAATGCCATCAGCATTATACCATGGTGTAAAAATGGAGCAAAGAATTCAGAGAGTCCATGTGCAGTTAACCAGGAAAGCAGCTAGTTCACAACAGCACAATTTAGCACGTTTGCCAAAGACGACAGGTTTTATATGATTCTGGTGGAAAAGAGCAATTCCGCCAGTAGCATTGCCGAAACATTTGCTTTGAAAAGGAGGAATCTTACTTCCAAGGTCAACCTGAGGTTTCCTGGGTTCAGTGTAAAATGTTTTGTGGGGCCAAAGAAATATTTACTGGGTTGTAGGGAGCAGGGAGGAGATGTGTAGTTTGAACATGTTTCAAGTCAGCCTGGGAGGTCTTTTTGTTTTTAAATATTTGCGTCTCCTCAGACAATTTTTGTGTGTGAGAGAGAAACTGGAAATGGAGAAAATGACTACTTCAATGGATTTCAGCTGGGCTGATCTAGTGACACTGCTTTGTTTGCATCCTCCTCCAAAATGCTTTTCTTAAAAACTTTTTCTTTCCACATCTGATGAATTGATACAGCAGAATCTTGCCTAATGTTTCTCAATCCTTTTTTGGTAAAACGAAGAGTTTCTGGATTGAGCAATGGCTTCCTTCATGCGGCCACTAACTATAGAAGCGCTGAAAGAACGGCCTCATATGCAGTGAGTACACTGAGAGGAAGAGTCTCTTGGGGACGGGCATAAATGAATTGGCCGCATAATGCATATTAGCCTGACAATGAGCAGGTGAGTGGAACTTGTGTACTGCATGCTAGAGATCATCATCTGGAGGCAGAAACTGTCACCCGGTTCAGGAGTGGCAGTGAAAGGTTAAAAGAAATATCCAATAACAATCATATTTTAAAAAAAGAGAGAACTTCTTATATCTGCCAAAGGAGCTTGGGGGAATTAATGTCTCTGAGTCAGAAAGGCTGAGAACAAGTGAAATACTACTACGGGGGTTGCCAGAATCCCTGGAGAGACAATATTGCATATGCAGTTTAACCAGGCAAGTGCCAAGATCTTCTTGCAGATGCTGTGGAGCTGCTTTCAAATACAGGAATGTACTCTGAACCCAGTGCCCAGACCCTCTCTGGCCCTCTTATTCGCTGATTATACCAGGGAAACCCATAGTGAGGTGTTAGGTACTGAAACCAGGCAGAAGCTGAGGAATCAACGTTTTACATAAAACAGCAATTACAAAGAGATCTACAGCTCCCGCCATATAATCAGGCAAATTACACAGAGTGGAGTAAAGAATCTAAATGGGAGAAAAGAGCAGAGGGGTGCCTGGGGGAAGCGGAGATGGTCCCTTGGGTGATATGTGACGGGATGCTTAGTCTGTGTTGGGGGTAAAAGATGAAGTGAAAATGTAACGAAGGAATGATCAGGTGTAGTCAGATGAGAGATAGTTAAATAAAGGAATGTGCTAACCTAAGATAAATGTGAAGAACCAGGCCTGTGTTTAGTGTAATGGTGCAGCCACCTTTAATGATTCAGGATTCAGAGAGGGAGAATCCCCTTGGATCTTGGAATACCACCCTAAATCCAGATAAATCCCATCTGAAGGGCTGGCAAGCAAAGAAACAAAATAAGAAAATGGAAGGGAAAAGAGAGGGCCGGATTCCCATTTAATTGAGGCTCTAGCAGGTAAAGGGGCCTCACAGTGCATTTAAAGCACAGTTACACCCACTTTAAGGTCCTTTCACACTGCTGAACGGCATAAAGGGGCATTCGTGTAAATGAGAATCAGATTCAATGTATCTGCAGTATCTGTGAACAAGAAAGCTGCTGTTCAAGGAATCTGAGGAGGGCAGCGTGAAAAGAGCTTGACATGTAAACCTCTCTGGTTGGCTTATGTTTCTGCTGGTCACATGACTCTAGTAAGACTGGACCAGGGATTTTCCATCACCAAGCAAGCAGGATTTTGCAAAAGGAGGAGCTCAACAGAGCAAATAAGTGCTGTGGATAGAGGCCGTATCAAATCTCTACCAAATATTTTGGTAAATCTCCATCCTTAATGCATCCTAAGGTAGGGGGAGCATCTAGAAGTTCAGTGAATAACTTCTTGGGTATCCCCAAGTTTGGATATGACTACAGGAAGTTTGAATGTCAAACCTTTGGAGGCTGGAGCATTGCAGACTTTCAAAAGCAGCCACAAATTTGCAGCCCCCAAACTGAAAGTCCACATTTTCAGGCACACAATATTAGAGGCTTAAATTTTTGCTTAACCAGCAAAGTTGGATTTGCATGTAGAAACAGTATTTATCTATGCAAATTTGGAACTCAGATCTCCAACTAATCTAGTGGGTGCTAAAAACTGGCCTTTGGGGAATGAAAATAGTTGGGACACTGAGGTTTGTACATTTAGAAAATTAATTGTGGCCACCATAAATAATTTTGGCCATGGAAGTCTCTGAGGGCGAAGACTGTGCCCTGTATTGCTCACTTCCTGATATTAGGTTAACCATAGATTGCAATACAGTCTGAGTGGAGGCTATTTGCACGGCTCAACTTGAGAAATGATGCCGCTCCCGCGTCTGTGTCAAGCACGCAGTTACAATGATGGAGGAGCGAAGGGCTGAACCTGCGGAAGTCAGAACGAAGGAGCTGGTTAAAACCCTTTGACCCCACTCTGTCAAGTTAATTTTCCTCTGACTCGTACCTGTCTTTCTGTCATCTTAGATACCTCCAAAGTGCCTATCCCCACAGTATTTAAGCACTATGCAATGATTAAAAAGCATGGAACGTGTCCACAAAGGGCATCAAGCTCAGTAGCTCTTTCCTTTCCCAGTGGATGCAGCACTGTTTCAGAGCAGGAGGCAAAAGGGTATATGGATCCTCTTAGCATGCGCCTGTGCTCAAATGGGTAATGAAGATGAGCCCACAACTCTGGTATCTAGGGAAGCCTATTGCAAAAACAGGGGCAAAAGGGAGCAGGAGGAAGGAATAGGAACCAGCTTTATGAGCCAGCAAATGTAATGATGGATAGCTAAGTGCCAACAGAAGGCATAAATGTGATTGAGTTTGCACAGTTGTAACTATTAAAGGTTATTTTACTTTTAATTCTCTGTGGTAGTTTCTCTTATTCCTTCCTTACCGAGACCCTTGATTTTCACTTGCTAGATGCTTGGATGCATTTGTCATACCCCAAAAAGTGATTTCAGTTCTTGGATGCCAGGAAACCTTTTCACAGATCAAAACACAGCTGCATACACTTGCTTGATCTGTTAATGGGTGCCACAACTCTGGGGTATGTCTGTCTATACCTGTGAAAATAGATATAATTAGTATAACAGATATCATATATATATGCAAATCCAGGAGGTAAAAATGACTCATAATAAGAAAAGGTTTTCATTTGCCAAAGCTAATCAAACTATCTGAATAGCATAATCAAACACATATGACCTATATTCAGAATACAGCTGTTGTAGCAACTTCAATGCACTCTTGATTCATTGTTTTAACACGGTCTTTTTTTTAAATGCAACCTTTTAAAAAGGTATTTTGATTTTTTTTTTTAAAGCATGCTGATTTAATCACCTGCTCTCAGGACCTCTCTCTCCTGGCTAAGTTATGTCCATTACTTCCCACAAGTGGGCAAGATGTATGACGTAAGTCCACAGGGCCACATGAATTGCTATTCATTGGACACAGATTATAGGTTTTAAGACAGTGAAGACAGCAAATTGCTACCAAGTTTATATAAATTGTTTTCAGTATAAGACAGTGAGCAGAATACTTCCTAGTAGATAATCTTTCTATCTATACTGAAATACATACAAACAGCATTACTACCATACAAAAAACCTGACAGCAATTTCAGTGTCTTATTACATTTGTAAATTTAATTTTACAATTATCTCTCTTTCTTCTGGTCTTCTGGGTCTTATCTGGTCAGATCTGGCAAGCACAGGCCCTTCTTGAGCAAAGAACCTAAGCATGTGAACAGTCAAATTGAAATCAATGAAATTACTCACATATCTAAAGTTAACCACCTGCTTGAGTTCTTTCTTGGACTGAGGACCTAAATGATTAAATCCCTGATCAAAAGCCAAATGAAGTCAATGCAAGTCTTTCCTCTAACTTCAGAAGGCTTTGCACCAGAGCCTAAATATGAACAATTAAAACCACCCCCACTACATTAATAACAATGCCATCACTACATAAATAACTACAACAATGTTGTTATGAATTCTAACAATACATATTAGAAGGCTTGGTGTTTAGCATTATTTGTAGCCCAACAAAGTGTTGTCTGGGATAAGAGCTACTAAGTGCCTTTTCTTGCAATATAAGAAATCAAAATAGAATTGCTTTACCTATGGTTTCTTTTTTTTGATTTGAAGAGTCATTTCACAACAGTTAATTTTGAACTTTTTATTTTATTTCCTTCCAAAGTGTCTGAGCAAAAGAATTGTTATGGTTTTCATCATAAACTCCAACAGAGAGACATTTGATCAGACAAAGCTTTGAGTGCATGCAGATGTCTGCAATACATAGCAGTTTTTCTTTAGGATGTAACCAAATTAGCACAAACATCTTGGACAATTATGGGCAGAGCCCAGCTTCCATTTAGACACCTAGATGAATCAATTATCTGTGTTTAACACCTTTGAAATTCTGGCCATTGGAAAACATCAGCTTGGTAGCTAGGTATTATGGGGATGTCCATATTGGAGACCATTATTTCATCTTACAAAATGTATTTACACAAAGGAAAGTGGCATCCAGCTAGGCTGCATCTGATGTGGTTTTGTTTTCATTAAGAAGACTATTTTTAGTATTCTGAATTCCCTTCAAACTTGGACGTGACTGTGAATGATTTTGGGTTTCTGACTAGATCATGATGACAGATTTCTGTACACAGTGCCATGTTTTCTGTTATAGAAGAAATGATACCTACGGTAGTTCAAATGTGTGCAGAAGCTCCTCCGAGTCATTTGTCACTCGCTGCTTTTGACTTAGTATGGCTATGTTTCTTTGTCCATAGATGTCAGGGAATGGATCACTTTATGATGACCTGTTCTGTTCATTCCCTCTGAAACAACTGGCATTGGCCACTGGGCCAGATGGACCTTTGGTCTGACCCAGTATGGCCATTCTTATGTCGTCAATAGTCAAGGTCCCACTGACTTCAGTGGTGCTAGATCAAGCATTATTTGCTTATCATGACCCCACAGGGTCAATCTTGTGAGGTACTGAGTGCGTCTCTTGATAGCAATGGAGTTAAGGTCACACAGTACCTCCTAAGATGTGCTCAGTATTCTGTAGGATTGGGCCCATATGCATGTTTCCCTATCATGTTTGTCTTTCATTGTCTATACAAATTGTGGTTTTCTAGCTTGCTACAGCACTTCTGTTGTTGAAAGGGATGAAAATGTTTGTTTGCTTCCTTGTCTGTGTTGATGAGGAAGTGAGAGAAAAAATCTAAATCCTTTTTGAAGGGAGACTGCTAAGCAAGAAAATCCTTTGTCTGTCTGTCTGTCTGAGGTATTTCCAAGTCACCTCTCAAACTGGTATCTACAGCTACAATTCCTGGTATTTCAGAGCCATATGTACAAGTGTATAATGCCAGACATGGAGTGAACAATTAATAGTTTCTTAGCTGATGCCATGATGACGTTTCTGATTACAGTAATACTCAGCTTCACAGATTTTCTTATTTTTAAGCCTAAAAACCTTGACAACGTCTCTTTTTCAGCAATAATTATTAAATAGAAACAGTCAAGTTAAACTATCATGCTGGATGCATATAGGGATTGATTCTGTGCCTACAGAAGTCCTATTGCTTTCACTGGTGCTAGACCTGGCCTATAATGTTTGTGTAAATAGTACTTAGTAGTAATGTGTCTAGCTTCTTGATGATTATTCATATAAACATTTTTAATCGATATTTCTTGAGGAAAACTTAGTGGAATAAAAGTGTGTGTACACATGTTTACTTTATCATTAAGGTCCCAATTCCAGGCCAACACTTAAGCACATGCTTAATTTTAGACATGCTTAAGTCTCATTGAGTTTGATGAGATGAACACACGATCTTAAAGTTAAACAAATGCTAAAGTGATGTTCCAAATGGGGATGCTTCCCTGAATTGGAACTAAATATGTCCTAGTTCTACCACTAAATTAACACCCATTCAAACTAAAGTTCTCAAGTCCTCTCCCCCACCAAGTCCCACCAGTCCATCTATTTATCTCCTTATCAGGTCACTCCCAGGCCTTTCCTTCTTGGGTCTAACTCCCAAAGTTCCAGGTTTCTCTGCTGGAAGCTATGTGCTTCCAGAAGCCTTTGTATTCTACTCTGGTCTTCCGGAGAATCCCTTCTTTCTACAGCTTCCAGACAGTCTTTATAGAGAATCAGCTCATCCCTGTGTAGGAATGTTTCCTTAGTAACTAACCAGGGTTGGCTGGCCCCAGGCCTCTAGCTCTTAAAAGGGCAAGCCATCCTGTTACAGTACTTTATAAACATGTACCAATTACATCATATCATACCCATGAGGTAGGCAACTTGGGGACAGATCTACAGATTGTATGGCACCTTTCCCGACAGTCTACTTGCCGACCCTTTGATCCTCTTTGTGTATCTTGTCTGTGATTTTTGCTCTTCTTCTGTACCACACCACTGTGGGAGCATTTGGGCCTAGAGAAGTGTGTGTTTAGATTTCATACATCTCCGACTCTAAATTAATAGGATAGTCAGAGAAACGAACACTGGTGTGTGTGTGTGAGAGGGGGTAAATTATCACAGGCCCGCTGAAATAAGCAGCTGATGTCAATGGGCTTATGACAGTTTACACCATCTCAGGATCTGGCCCAGACAATAATAGAAGAAAATAAGGCCCCAATTCAACAAAACACTTAAGCACATGCTTGGCTTTAAGTATATGCCTAAATTCCATTCCTTTTCAACATATGCTTAAATGCTTTGCTGAATCAGGGCTGGACAGTCAAACATGAGAGATACTTAGGTGGAGTGCCCAATAGCAAGGAAAATGTGTGGGTAGGTTTCATCCCATAATTTCATTTCTAAACTTGTTAATCAGGTCACCTGAGTTCAACAGCCAACTCATCAGAGTTATTTATTATGATCTATATCATGCTAACATTTTCCTATTTACATTTAAAATATTCAGAACCCCCTGATTTATTCCTCTTAAGACTATCAGCCATGCACACAGTTGATCAGTTTTGGCAGTAATGGGCTATGCCAGAAAAATCACAGTTACACAATGCTATTTGGTGCTATTACAGCCTGATGCCTCTGTAATAGACAGCTCACTCTGGCTGCTGAAATGATAACACACATATCTACCTGAATAATACTTTTGATAGTATTTAAAACGGCTGGCTCCTTAGGACAGTTATATTGGTAAGAGGATATGTCAGCCAAAAACTGTCTTGAAAACTCAAGAGGAAAAGAGATAAACTTAAAATTCCGAATGAAATCATATTAATACGTTTAATATCTCTTGGAATAAAGTTTACGGAGTAACAAAAATTCTGAGAGTCTCATTCACTGCTGCATTACTCCATTAACATCAATACAGTTACCCCAGCATAAAATTGGAGTAACAAAAGGATTAATCTGCCCCTGAATCTTTTAGTTAAACAGAAATAGCTGAGACATAAACTATAGTCCGGGCGTGCACTTTAACAAAGTGGGTTTATGCAGAGTGTATAATGCAATGTATAAGGCACTGGCTTTTAAAAATAATCACTTGGGTTCAAATTCGAGTTTCAAAATATATGACAAATTCTTGACCCTGCCTGTAAAAATCCCCAAGTCACGAGCCAGTAGGATAAAAATCTTTTAATTGGGGGGGGGGGGGGGAGGCTTGTTGATGAGTTTGCTACACTGTTAAAATGTTTAACCACAGCCTGGAGCTACAGCAGGCATTACATCTGATGTTACTATTCATTAGAGTGCCTGGAAAGTACGCAACAAAATGCGAGCTGGAGTATTTTCTGTTTGTTTTTAAAGGAGATGCACCAACTAACTAAATGCAAAATAAAACCAGTTTCTTAGAGCTGAAGTTCTGCAAGTAGACGGGGGCAGGTGTATTGGGGAATATTTTGCTCCAAGCACAGATAATTTAAAGATTTTCCAAAAACACTTAATAGCAAATGATACAAGGAAATGGATCAGAGAGAAATAAATGTGACGACCCTGGTGACTTGCCTAGAACTAAATTTGGGAAGGAAAAAGGGCCAGATACACCAAACCTACAGACCATTCTGAACCCATGCTTTGAACACATGTCCTGAATAAAAGTCAGAAATCCTTGTTCTGCTTTTGGCTGCGGTTACGGGTTCTTTATCCAGACAGTGTGCAGTGGGCTCGCTGGTTTCAATTGTCAACAACATTCCAAAATACTGCTTTCTCCTGTGAGATTGTCTGTGCATATTTTCAGCAAACATTAAGCAAATCAAATGACTTGCACTGCCAGATAAATACCTTTCAGTTAGTTAGAGACATTTCACTCTGGCTAGTTGTTATTAATTGACTGTTGCAATCTACTGAGATTGCACTAATGAACACAATCACTTCACCCAATGTAATGTTGGTAGTGCACAAGGATGAATCCTGTCCTCTCCTTTTTGCCCATGGAGAGCCCCAGATGCTGTTGAAAGCATTCTGCTCTGGGGAGAAAATTTGGGGATTCTATGAAGGATGGGGAATGGTCCACACAGGGGCTGTGCCTGTGTCTGTGCACATTGTGGTTTGGAGCAAGCGAAAGGAGGACTGCTGAATTCGCAGCTATGCAAGATTGGCCAGCCAACGCCCTCCATGAGGGGCAGGAGGTGGATTGCCAACAGGGGCTACTGTGACCTCAGGGTTATAGTGATAGCTGAAGAGCAGCCCAAGGAATGAGCGGGGAAAATTCCTTAGCCTTCTCCACAAAAAAGCATAGCTTGGAAACATCAATCTCTGCAAAGTCCATGTAACTACATTTCCCGATCACTGTCCCTCTCCTTCTTTTCCATGTTACACCCAATAGCAGTATCTTGTCTTAAATTGGCACATAAGGAACAGGAACAGGAACTGGTCTTCTTATACAATGGTACAAAGTATAACACAACGAGGCCCTGCAATCATGAGTAGGGCTTCTAAGCATTTCTGGGATACAAATAATTACCTTGTCCCAAGCCCAGGCATGGTGTGTGAATGGGGAAGATTCAGTCCCAAATAATAATATTTGTGGAGAATGTTAATTCTTTTTTTTGTAATTGTCCTTAATGGCTCCATACACATAAAGAATTACTTTGATGGACCATACTGCCTAGAACAATGTGAGAAACTTACATTCATCATGGAAAGCATATGATTCCATGATTCATTAAGCCTTATTTATTATGTGTAATTAGGCACCTCTTAGCTGAACCCAGGGTCTCCAGAGATGACAAGCACTATATAAGTTCTAAGTATTATCATCTTCAAAGTGCTTTACAAACATTAGCTAATTAACAACATAATAAGACATGAAAGGCCAGCATACTTACCCACTGTGCTGTCTAGCCCTTGTATAATTCACATTTTGATGTTTTAAAATGTAAGCAGCATTTTGGGGAAGGGGAACTTTACTTGTTTTTTTCTGTTAAAAATCACAACTGTCTGTGCAAATAAAATAACTAAAGAGGTGATGAAATCCCCAGAGTACTTCTCTTCCTTGTTACTATTTATTGCTCCTGGCGGATGGTAGAAAGAAATAGCTACCAGAAATGAAGGAAGGCATGTAAATTGCAACCACCTTATCTGATTATTCTCACAGACTCTAGTCAGTCCACAGCTGCCTCTGGCACTCTGAGCCTTTGGAGCCACCATGATGGTTCCTTATGTGAGGCTGTTTTCCCTGAGACTCTGCTGCTTTTCTGGGGCCACCTAAGGCGACATTCTCCTGAGGGCAATCACGAGACAGTCAGTATGGCTATTGGACTCCAGCAGGTGACAGGCTGTGAGGGGGAAAGCCTTTATTTAAACACAAAAGTCATCACTAAGAGTAAAGGAAGACTTATGAGAGTACTGGCCAGGTACATTTCCTTCGGTAAAAATGTCCACGTTTTCCCACCCTTCCCTCATATGACTTAATGTAAGATTTTTGCAGGGCCTATTATATTTCACATTTGTTGGATTACCTAGAGGCATATTGATATTAGCCATGCTGAGATGTGGGTAGAATATTTCAGGCTTATTTCTAAATTAACATTTCTTCCTATGTGGCATGTGGTGGTATAATGTATTGTAGAATGCTTAGCCCCACAATCAGTGTCCTTCTAATTTTAATGATATATAGACACATGGAGGGCAAAGTAAAGGAGGAACAAATGATCTATAATCCCATTCAGTTTTAGTGACCAGTTTTTCTAATGATCAGTCCATTTCAATGATCATTTTTGCAAATGCAGAATGGCTGTGTGTTGTCTGAGCATATATATGGGTTAACTTAAGGATCATCCAGCCACCAATGAAAAGACCAGATAACATCACAGCAGTTTCTCTCCTTCCCAGTCTGAACAACGCCTACTGCTGCCCATTTGGGGCTTCTATTGTACCAAAAGGTAGAGAATTTGCAGACCAGTGAGAATATATAAAGCAAAGCAGAGAGAGCTGGCAAAACACTACACATCCCCAAGACTGCCCACACAAAACGCCTCAAACAGATAAATGATTCAGAGTGACTGGCTGTGTTTAGTCAGAACCTGCACAAAGGGGTGCACCAAGGATTTGGAAGTGGAACATGTGCTCCTAGGCCCTTCTTGAATGCAGCTGAGCATTCCAGCTTGAATCCTGAAAGCCAACAATCTTGCAGGGCATATGAGATTCTGTCACAAACATGGGGTCTAATTAAACCAGTTACAATGTAAAAATGCTAAATGTAGAACAGAATGGTCAAAAACATTTTATACCTAATGTGGGAATTCTAACTCTTCTGTTCTTATTTGTGTAATGCTACATTTTAATTTGCCTGCAGAAGTGCTGATAAAGATGGTATTGCAAAGACAGGTGGGTATTTGATGGTACTGTTGGTCATGGTTGTGCTCAGTAAAACCTGCTATGCTGATCAATGGATTATCAGAATCAAATGACATACTTCCCAAATCAGCTCTTACTCCATTACTACCCTAGAAGACACTGCAAAACTCCACCAAATAGCAGTGTTCCCTAAAATATTTACAAATGCAACCGTTTACTGCTTTCCTGTTTATAGCTCAGAATTACACAGATCTGGGGTGAAGAATAAAGCTGTTTTTATAAATCAAAGACTACACTGAGTTTCCGTAAAGTGAATTCAGTAAAGCAAAGCAGGGAAAACAATTTTGATACTAGCAAAAGGGTCATTTAAATCTTGTCAATAATCTACTAGTATGATGCATCTAGTTGTTTTTGATTGATTTGCTGCTAAAACAAGTGTAGAACACATGCATTCATTCTTGTAGCACAATGCTTCTTTCTTTTTTTGTTTGGTTTTGTTTTTGGGTGGTTTTTTTTGGCTGGGAAATATGGGCAATCAGTTTATATGCATCAGTCCCTTTAGAATTTTACAACTTTTTTTTTCCAGTCTAAGAATAGCTTAAGAATAGGGTACTGTATGTTGCACAGTTATAGAAGAAGTTGGTTATAATAAGGCTGAAATAACTGGCCTTTTTCTAAGCTTTTAGACAGTTAATATTAGGTAACTAACAGATCTCTGTTGAGCTAAGTAGCATAAGACAGTGATAATGGGTATTCTCCAGCTCCTCTCTAATAGTCATAACAGCTATTCTGTGGACTAGTTTAACATTAATTATTACTTATGCTGTTGTCACTGTGATGTGCTCCTTATTATTTTCTTTTTCATAAACGGGCTACTCTGCTGATGAACTTTTGACAAGAGTTGCCTATAGAAATAACCCTGGTTTTCATTTGGTACATTTAACCTGAAAAGCCAGGATTGAGAAAGAAAAACTAGATTTCAAGCCGGAAGGTAACTGAACCTATTATTTATATGAGATTTGATATATTTTACTTCTGTCACCAAATGTAGATGATGCTCCAACACCACCCACTTCAATAGCTTACCAGAGTGGTTTTTTTTGGATTTTGGTATCTTTAGTATGATAATAATGTAGGTTAGGGTATACATTCTGCAAGGAATTGCCTAGGTCTCCTTTTCATCCATCCATCCATCCATCCATGCAGAAGTCGGAGAAATTTCTTTCGGAACAGTTCTGTTCTTCAGTGCCCTTTCTTGGTAACAGCCTCTTGTACTTCATGACATTCTGGAACTTTGATCCAACAACATAATCGCTGCCTTGTGCGAGATATTGGGGCAACTTTCTTAGAAAACATGCTTGTTGGAGGACCTCATCTTGTTGATTGAAATTACAAGATTATTAGACAGCAACCCAAACAAAAAGTGACAACTCCCAACTCAAAAAGCTCATGTAACCAGGGAGTATTTATCAGGACAAACCCAGACAAAGACTCCTCTTACACATACCATACATAGTCTGACTCCCTCAGACAGGGTTCAGCTTTTATAGCTCCTGACATTTCTCCCACTAGTCACTGCTTCAGTTAAAAACACGAACAGCAAATCCCCCAGTAGCCTTTAATGCACCAGAGATGGTGCAGACCTGCAGACCTTCCCTTCTCTTTGTGTAGGAACATTCCTCTGGAACAAGACACAGGGCTCAAATGGCCTCTTCCCTTGTAACTGCAGTGTATTCAGGGATTTAGTGCCTTTCAAGCTAGTAGATAAACATTTAGCTTTATTATACTTAAAATTGACATGTTCCTATCTATTGCCTTTGCCAAGCATTTAAATTTCCAGTCTGAAGAACTATGGCTGAGTTGCTGGAGCAACCTGACAAGAAAATGAAAAAAAGAGAGAGAGAGAGAGAGAGAGAGATGATGGCTGGTGAGCCTTGGGAAAGAAGAGCGAAATAGCAAAACAGAAAAACCATTCATTCAGAAAGCCAGGTTCTCCTCAAGCCCCTTGGATGTTTATAAATGACACCTCTTTAGGAGCTGGTTTCAATATATCTAAGGTCACCCCTTAACCCAATGGGATTTAAACCCTATTACACTAGGTGATTTGCCAGTGACAGGATTAGTGATTGAACAGGTAACAGAGGATACATCCCACCATTTTGTTTCCTCAGAGGTACATGAGTAAAGCAAGGTCTATAGGGAGATGTTTACAGTATTGGCTTTCGGTCTCATTGGCATTTGCTGTGGCAAACATCCCATCCCCAACACTAGCAAAGCTCACCCAGTCTTTCAGCAGTGGCTGGATGGAATGCAGGGTGGTTAGTTCTAGTATGCACGCTTGGCTGTTAGAACTAGACAGTTCAGGATGTGAAGGCACTCTCACATTGGTCCTCCCATGCTGCCAGGGTGCACACAACCTTCCCTTTTCATTTCTTTCGCTCTTTCACTACCACATTTAGTCTCTTTGGAAGAATGAAACAATCCTTTTCTATTAGATTCTTTTCCAGCTGGTTCCAAACACTGTAATAAGCCAATTACCCATTAGAGGAAGCAGCAGAAACGCTGGCTCTGAATCTTAGCTAAGTACTTACATGGGTTCATTAATGCAGCATTTGAGCATTCTCCAAGTATTTACAGATTTATCCTAAAAGATATTTTATCCCCATTTTACATATGGGAAATTGAGACACAGAGAGAGACTACACTGAAGGAGCTGGGAACAGAACCTAGCTTTCACGAACAATAATCATAAGACTATTCTTCCTTCTGCCCGTACTTTCAACTTTACTTATAGTTTCACCCTGGAAGGTAGTTTGAATGGACTTTTTGAATGAAAGAAGTAAAAAAAGAGATCAGAGCCAACAGAGAAACCAGGCAATAATGGTAATGGAGATGCTTGTGCTTCAATCTGTCACACCAACAGCAAGATGGGGCTCTTTGTATGTGAGCAGATAGCCATTGCAAAGAGCTTCTGGGAGTCTCTATATTTGCTGGACAAGATGGAATGAGCTACTTCAGTCAGGCAATGCAGCAAGTAAAGATGCTGATGACAGCACACGGAATATGATGGATGGCTGGAGTGGCAGAATATCATCTATGTATCCATGTTTTTCCTACGGCGTCTAGCACTATACTATCTAAACATCAAATTAACAATAGTGACAGTTAATAAGCTATAGATAAATCTCAGCCTATTACATTTGTTTTTAGGTCAGTTTTCCCTAGTTTACACCTTTGCTCATTTCTTCCTCAACCATTGGGTCACAGTAGCGTTTTCTCACAAATTACGGATGTAGCTTTGTGACTTGTGGCAGGAGTGTAGCTTTGTGCACCTGTCGATGCTTATTCAATAGAGCTCCTTGCAGAAAAACAATACAGCCAACTGGTGAGACTTGTTATGAAACTGCAAACTCGGTGCTTTTTCATAATATTTGGAATTAAACTCTGAGGCAGTGGCAGTGCAACTGCTCTGTGCACCTGCTACTTCATTCGTAGTCAGAACTGTTTGCAGTAAAAGAGAATTCCTGTAACCAATATAACCTGCAGCAAAACCTGGAAATCAGTTCATTTTCCAAGTAGTTAGTATTTGGTAAAAAGTCTGCAAGAACTTAGCTTTGTGTGTCTACTAGTACTTTTCAAGAATAAGGCTTGTGAGACTCTCTTAGTGAGGCATATAATGCTTTTAGAAAGTTGTCCTTTAAATCACATTTTCAGAAATAGAAACATAAGCATTTGGAGCAGCATCTTTCTGCTGTGTCATGCAAACCAGTGCTTGTCATCCTCCAGTCAGCAGAGGCTCCCTTCCATTCATTCTGCTTCCTTCGATTTTTAAATGTATTCTCACCAGCCAGGCTATGATTGCCATCTTACCGACTCACTTGTAAGGCAACTGCTTCTCTCAAGACTTTGTGCGTAAAGAATCAAAATAAGTTTTGGGCGGTTGGGGGTCACTTGTTCTGAGTTCCTGTACATAGCGATTTTCCCTTTCATTTGTTTCATCTTTCTCAGTCATATACTTACCCTCTATTCACGTCGCTTTCAAAGGATGTGTGCTGACTTACACCCCATGTGACCCATGAGGTCAGTACAAGTCAGAGAATGAGTCTTATGGAATTTTGCCCATGGCTTCTAAAAAGGCGATAATTCCAGGTACGACATTTCAACATTGGTCAATAGTTTCTCCTATTAACACGCTACTGAGACCTGGCTAACACAACACACACACAGGGTCAGGTTACTTCTCAAGCTATCCCAATACCGCTACATTTAGACTCCTGGCAAAATATATTTTATTATTGGAGTCTCATGAAAGAACTAGGACTCCAGAAGGGACAGCAAGCATCATCATGACGACTATCTAGGGTTTATTCTATATAATTTTTGTTTGAATTATTCTAGAATAGGACTTGACTGGGGAGAGCATAAAGCTGGACACAAACAGCAGAGCTTTTGCCTTGACGCTTGGGACAATTTGCTTGTGACTCAAACTCTTGGAACAGGAAATGGCATTTAGAGCAATGCACAACTCCTGCAGAGTCATACTAGTGTAGAAGCAGACTGGAATACATCTAGTTTGAAGATTTATTAGTTCAATTACTGTTTTGGGAGCAGAGGCCCTAATAAATTATTAGATATGCTATTGGGAAACTGACTGTTGATGAAAGGAAGAAGGCTGGAACTTCGTTAAATATACATAATCAGTGCTATGGCTCAGTTCTGGTTGATATATATTTACTTTTATTGTTTTTCTGTATACGATTTCTATTCTGTTAATATTTACATATATTGGCGAAAATAAGTTACTTTATGTTCTCCAGTTTGGTTGTACATGTGGGTGGCCTTTAAGAAAAGGAGCTAGAAAGTTACTATAGGGCCTATTTTGTGCTGCTTTTGAGTCACTTTTAATTATAAGAAATAATGACACAAACATAGTTAGGGAAACTCACTGAGCCTCATTCTGCTCTGACCATAACTGAAACCTGTAGTAACACCACTGACATTAATGAAGTTACACCAAGAAGAGACGAGAATCACATCCTTTGCTTTCAGGAGGTAGAGTGAGTGGGTGCCGAACACAACACAAAATTTAATAAAAGAAACTACAAGTTAATTGCTGCATATTAAACTAGTGCTAGTGGGTGACAACCAGGACCCTGCCTGAGCACATGCTTGATGGTGTCTCAAGGCAAGTTGGGAAAATTTAGGTAGGTAGAAAAAGAGCCCCCCCCAAAACTGCAGTTAAAGTATTCAGCTGCATTGAGCCAAATCACTTTGGCCAGATTCTGCCACCCCTCCTCCAGATGAGTAGTGCTTTACTCCTCAAGGAGTCTCTAAGCCCACTACAAACCAAGAGAAAAGATGGCCTTTTAGTAACATCGCTTTACTGCGTAGACTGACCTACTATGGCTGTAAAATACCATTGCAGTTCTTATAAGGATGATTCCTTCAGGAAAAAAGGAATTTTTACTATATGGAGGACAAAATGATAATGCACATCCATGCCAAGAACTGTGTGAGAATAACATGAGCTCTTTACCACCACATACTGCACTGGGAAATTTACTCCCAGACACACCTTGACTGAGAAAAAACAGATGGGGAATTGTAAGAAATAACGTGCTTCATCTGATAATAAATTTGCTTTGCAGAAATACACCACAGAGCATGAGGGAATATACTTTCCCAAGGTTTAAGCTTACTTTTCCCAATCAGCATGAGACTAGACAGTTTTTCAAAGCAGCTGCAAATAGTATTCCTCTAATGGATAATGATAGTTTCTAAAATACATGGTTTTTGCTTATGTCATACTAGAACATTTTTGAACACCAACACAAACAGCCTCAATGATCCTGTTAACTTCCCCAATGTAAATATCATAGCAATTATTGTAAAGATAAATATTTACATGCTGGGAGATGAGAGACAACTAGTTGGAAAATGACTGCTTAGAGAAATAAAGGAGTCATCCAATGAAAATTAGAAAGAGAGGTCTTCTTTAATAGATGCAAGTCCTGCAACTACCATACAAGAGGAAGTTTTAAGGAAACTTATTAGCTTGTCCAAGTTCAGGTTCACAGAAGCATCAGTCATAAGGAAGTGAGACCAGGTTTAGAACATCATGCTATAGAATTTTGAAATGCCAGCTCTCAGAGCCCAGACACACATGATTGGTAAGTTTGAAGAGCTCTTTACAGCCAGGGCATTATCAGTTAGCTCCTGCATGCGCCACACTGTTTCAAATAATGTGCTCAGCTTTGAACAAATCATGCACATAGAAACATTTACACATATAGGCATAGGAACTGATCCTACAAAGGACAGTGCTGTACAGTATCAGGGCCATAGAGAAGGTGTACCTTTACAATTTGAGCAAGTCAAAGGTCAGAGCCAAAGTAAAGCATGAGCGATCCAAGGCTGATTAATTTTGTTTCTGGAACTAAAATTAGTCTATGCTCTTAGAGTAAGTCATGAAAACCTTCCAGGTGATTATAACGAGAATATGGGGTGAACATAGCAGAGAACTTCTGCTGTATTCCCATCTTAAATTATTATAATTAGATTAAAGGTTCCCACCAAAATGGATTTATTATAGTAATGTGTTACAGAATTTAAGAAAAACATTTTGAATGGTATGATTTATAAACGTCTTCAAACCTAAAATTCATCGACTGTATGAACTCAAGATCACAGAATAGAGTATTCAGTTAAAGCTAAATAAATCTGTGTTGGTTTTGCTTCTTTCATAATAGCAAGCCAGCTCCTCAGCTGGTGTAAATCAGTGAGTAAACTGTAAATTGGCTTCAGTGGCACTATGTAGATTTTTATTGGCTGAGAAACTGTTTAAAGCAGATATGTTTGCTTAAGAAAAAGATATTAAAAGTCAGCATTTTGCAGCAGTCTTAGATATATTGTCAGTGAATAATTAAAATCAGGGTGAAAAGGAGCCCCCTGCAGAGAAGAAATTCAGTTCTGCCACCTAAGTGGGAAATATTTTATGTGTGAGTAATAATGCAGTTTATGGTTTTCTTGTAATGCTTTGTCCTAACTTTAATCTTGAATCATTTATCAAAGTTCTCTATTGTACTATACTAATGGGTTGCTTTAAAAGAGCCATGAAAAAAATAATCTGCGCCTTAAGGAAAATTGCCATTTGTTTTTAACTCTGAAAAAAAAACCCTCCTCTCTTTACTGGAGATGAGTTTTTGAGTCTGGCTCAGGTAAATCATGCAAAAGTTCTGATGCTTATCTGACTAATCCGAACTACTTGGGCCAACTTCATTTCTGTTGTAAGCAGGCACAACTCCGCTGAAGACAAATGGATCTAGGCCCATTTACGCTGAGGATGATTTTTTTTCTTGCATCTAAAAATATAGCATGAAATTTTACCACAAGCCAGACCATTATGTCAGTGGTTCTCACACTGATTTGACTGGCCCCTCCCTTCTTTGTGTCTGTTATTACCAATCTCCCTCTTCTCAATTACATATACCTCCACCCAGCTCTGATGGCAGAGCAGAGAGCAGCGGGCTGGGCCCACTGCAGCACAGAAGTAAGGGAGGCAATGTGACAAGTGATGCCCCTCCACCCTCCCAAAGTTTGAGAAGCACTGCACTAAGTTATTTAAGCTCAGTGAGGCTGTGTGGGTGTGGGGGCTGTTTTTGACCCTTACACTGCAAGGACTTGACTCTGATTTCACTTATGTAAGTGGAATAACTCCATACACATGCAGAACTGGTATAAATGAGTTCAGAAGCAGGCCCTAAATCTTGTGTGTGTGAGATTTCTGACACATCAATCGCTTCTGGTCTGTGCAGAAGCCACAAGAAATAGCCTACTGTGCTGTATTTCATATTTTCTGGGTTCAGTCCCAGTAACGCACTGGAAGGGAATATCCCTTATTCAAACCTTTCAAAAACGTTTGGGGTCAAGTTTGATACTAAAAATCGGTTGGCGGTTTAAGAGCAGCAATTCTCATTTTATCCAGACTTCCTGACCCAGACTATCTTTGCATCCTGGGCAGTCTTACTACTATTTGATTATTGTAAAGGAAAATTGTTGATCACTGGGGATCCAAAGAAGTATTATGTCAGAGTTCAGTTTGCTTTCTCCCTTGGTTAATTAGAATCCTACTCACAGAACGTACGCCAAAGTGGAAAGTACTGGAGAGACGTCTTCAAACAGTTAAAAATATTTAAGTGAAATATTGAGTAAAATTAGTTCTATTTGTGTTTATATCTCAAAATATTTTGAGGGTGGTGAGTGGATGGAAGAAATGTAACGGGCAGCCTCGTCTATACGGCTTCTGCTTGGCTTTGGGGCTAAGACCAAGTGAAAGTTCTAGTTTTATATTGGCTGTGTCATCTTTTGGGGAATTGGGGCCCAATCCGCTACCTATTGACTTCACTAGGAAGACCTCATGCCATTGCAATGACATGGCCTTATCAATCAAATAGACATTTGCATTCTGTAAACAGTTTGATCCTGTTGCTATGGGAAAGGAAAGTCTAGGAAAGAAACAAAAATGCCAGTCTCATAGGGACGTTGTGAGTCTTAATTCATTGCTGTTTGTAAAGTGCTTTAGCATCCTCAGGGCTTGTCTACACTTAAAATGCTACAGTAGCACACCTGCGTAGCTGCAGCACCTCAGTGTGGACACTACCTATGCCACTAGGAGGGTAATCCACCTCCCCCAGAGGCGGTAGCTAGGCTAACGGAAGTTCCTTCGACCTAGTGTTGTCTACATGGGGACTTAGGTCGGCTTAACAACACCACTGAGGGGTGTGGATTTTTTGCACCCCTGACTGATATAGTTAAAGGAACCTAATTTTCTAGTGTAGACCAGGTCTCAGACAAGAGGTGTTGTAGACGTAAACCATATTTTTTTATTATTATTATTATTATTATGATGATGATAGTATCTCAGTTCCTGTCTTTCTTTACCCCAATTTTCCTCCTATGAACATCTCATGTAAAGTATACAAATAACATTTATTGTATTTATGGAAGTCTTATTGACATCAGTTGGAATAAAATGAGTTCAGGAGGAGGAATAAGTGTAGTCTATGCCTCAAAAGAAAACAGAGTGTAATAAATATATTTTGCAACAAATTCCCTCATTAAATAAAATGTAGGGAATTTCACAGAAAATGTGATTTTTATATCTTGCTCTAATGGTGAAAATGTTTAAAAATTCTGTTGATATCGTTAAAAGTTCTGATTCTCCCCTCTCCCCCGAGGAAAAGGCCCATTCTCTCCATGTTTTTTCTTAATCTAATTATATAGACATTTTCACTTTGAGTTTGATGAAGGCACTTGCCTTTACCAGTGACACATAACAGCACATGCCCCCATTCAATTTGCTAACATATATGTGCAATGACTAAATATTTGTAATGCATGGAATGCATTGTCACTTATTTTACTGCTCTCTCCCACACAATACTTCCTTTCTTTACTGGCTTCCTGAAAAGTGTACGGATTGAAATAAACCTCTCAGTTCTAAAGAACGGTAATTCTTTCGTACGTATATGACTTAACCCAAAAGTAACAATATTTTTAGTACTTACGTTTTCATTAAAATTTACAAAACGCCCTTGACTGTACACTGATTTATTGTTGTATTAGGTAAAACTACACATATTGTATAAAATACCATGTCACTCCACTTGTAGTCTGATCTAACACATTATTGGTGATTGCAAGTACATTTTATAGCCCCAGCTGCCGAATCGAAAAGAAAAAAAAAAAAAGGGTGATACAAGCATCAATCTCCAGGATAAAATCAGACCACTTTCTACCACAGTTTGACCTTAGTGATGCCTTTGGATAGTCTTACTTGTCTAAGTCCTCACAACAATTATCAAGGGACAGTTAGAAAATGCAGCTTTAATGGTGAGGGCTGGAATTACTAGCTGCATCAAAGACTTAAACCCCAACCCTGGAGATTTCCAAGCATCGGAAGAATTTGACGTAACTCTGATACTGCTATAAGAAATAAATGGAATAAGGCTGCAGAAACCATTCATATATTTTGTGTTTTTTATCATCTGTATCCCGGAATTCTGTAGTGTTATTAGCAGATACAAAAAGCTATAAATAAAAAAACCTATAGATAACAGACCTTAAGATATACGCTATCGTTTGCTATTTTTTTTTTTATAGCACAAGGAAACATAGTTAATTACAGGTCACAGAAATGTTAATTTATGTCATAATACAAGTTACAGTCCAAGAAAGAAACCAGCTTATTTTTGGACTGCCACAATTTAGCCTTATAGGGCCTCTGTTAATTCCAAATGCCACAATTATCCTAATAGAGCCTCTGTTAATTCCAAATCTCACTGCCTGTTAAGAGAATGAAGTATAAGCAAAGAAATTCAGTAGAATAAGTGTCTCTAGTCAGCCTATTTCACAGTCCTGAATAGAATATTCAAATCAAAATAACCAAAAAAATTCATCATCTGTGATACAAAATACTGAAGGTTGAAAAGAATGGAGTGAAAGCAATCATTAAATGGCTATTTTGAATAAAAAAGCAATTGGATTTATATTAGGAATGTATTTAATAAATCATTTGTTTAGAAGTAACAGAGTTACCTATTAATTTATACAAACCTTTGTTAAAAAAGAAGTGATTTTAATTTTTACAGCTACACTGATGACCTGGAAAAGAAATATAAAATATACTTCTATATAACATAGAGTAACAAAAAATCTAAAGAGACAGCAACTCTTTAATCTATTCTAATGTATACAAGATGATTATTAGGATAAACACTATGTGAAGAAGGCTGGAGTTAGTTATATTACATACAAGCAGAAACTGGTCACCCTACAACTTACAATTTATGGCCCCCTAATTTGCATTTAGTATCAAAGGTATTCAGTTTTCAGGATTTGTAAAACAGCATGATTTGAGCAGTTCTAAAGATGATATGCATTTAACTAACTTCTAAACTATGTTTCAATCTTTTCAAAACCAGTTACATACCATTTCAGGAAATACACTAGATATTCTTATGCAACTTGAAATTGCTGCAGTAAAATGGTAAAGTCATTTTTGGAAAGAAAATAGCATTGATTTGTCAAATCTTATACAAATACATGAAAGCAGTAGGGCAATATATATTTGAAATACAAAATTTGCAAGCCTATGTTTAGATTCACCTCAGGAAAAAAATGCATACAAACTATAACTTCTCTCTAAGAACAAACTGGCAGGCTACTTTGTTTCGTATTAGGATCTGACTACCACTGAAGAGCAGACAATTAATCTCTTCTGTACAATACTATGACCTGCAGGTCTGCTTTATAGCCAATGATTAACGTAACTTTTATATTCACAATATTATCACATTTTTCCTACGGTAAAAAAAGCCCCAACAAGCCCAATCCTCTTGCAGAGTTTGGAGCTTTTAACGACTGTATTAACACTTAGACATTACCAATATGTATTTTCATCCAATGTTCCTGCAGCTAGGCCACTCTTGGGCTTTCTAAATCTCTAACAAACAACTTTTTTGTATCTCTTCACTATAGATTTAATTTTATATGATGAAAGGGGAGCTCTTAGCAGAATACAGGAGAAACCCTTCCATGACAATCTCCCTATGAGGATATATAACAAGGGTATGTACTTTGAATAGAGGAAAAACAAAATCTTAATTTCTATTGGATTTATATATGAAAACTACACGCAATGAAATAATTCATTACACATCTTGAATAGCTCACCATGTTAAATAACGTATGGCCTGATCCTGTATAGTAGTGAGAACATGTAACTCCTATTGAAGTAAATGGGGTTTCTCAGTACTCTGTCTCTCACTCTGCCTGATCCTGAGAAAAGCAATCTGAGATGATCTTGGTTTAGAAATGGTGTTAAAGTACATATTGTTTTTATAACACGATTTTACAGCCTACTGAACAGAGATCTGTTTTCTGTTGCAGAAAACTAATTTCATCATTTCCTTTACTTCACCACATATTCCTAATGTTTGTTCATTCTACTTAGTTGCTCACAATGTTGGACTCTAAGAATGTTCACAGGAGTTAAAAGAGAAATAAATTAAATTTACAAACAGTGTTGCTGTACCCTGATAGTTAAGCAGAAATGAAACAATATTAACTCTTTACTTTTAATAGTTCACGACACCACTATACCCTGTTAACCTACTTGCAGACAGGAAAACTAAAACAAAGATCCAGAAACAGCTGAAAATCCTCCCACTGTAACAAAACCTTCCTGGATAGCTTATACCAGCACAAGTTTCATTACAATTACAGAACTCACCTCTTTCACTGCCAGTGCCATGTCTTCTCCAGCACGGTCTGTGACCATGTGCAAGCCTGAACTTTATTTGCTCATATAACGTCTGTCTAATTTAGGTCCAAATTTTGTCCTGTGTCTTGCGGCTTCTACTGGAGACAAAGGGTGAAATACTGGCTCCATTAAAGTCAATGAGAGTTTTGCCATTTACTTTAAAGGGGCCAGGATTTCGCCCAGTGGGAGTTCTGTATGTGCGTCTGAGTAAAGAATTTGGCCCTTCTTGTAAGCTCTTTGGGGGCAGGGAATGTATCCTCTTATGTGTTTGTATGGGCCTGGCAATGTATAACTAATAAATACTAACACAATTTGGACTGAACCCTGTTGTACATTAGTTAGGCCTTTAGCCCTTATTTGCAAAAGTTTTAAATGTAAAGGGACCATTATTTTTGGAATGAGGAAAAACATTTATTTATCTAAAATGCCAGTGAATATTTGATCTGATATATTTCTAAGTATATAACATGTTAGAATCTTCAGGCTGACAGGCCCTATAAAATGTAAGATTACTAAGTACAGTATAATAGCTGCAGTTAGAACAGATTTTGTTTTCAGTACGATCTTATAGCACATCTGTGCTTATATCAGTGAAAGTACAGTTACCGTGTGCATTCATGGTAATAGTGGTTATTTATGTAGCTTCACTTGTGTGCACTGAAGTTTACAGACAAATAGGACAGCAAAGTGCTTGACCTGAGAAGTCGACAATCTAAATAAGACAGACAATCTAGTAAAAAACCAGCAGAACGGGTGGATGGGAAGGGGGAAGCAATGGAAAGTAAAGGGAAAGAAAAAACTGATCTTTGAGAGCATTATTTGCAAGGAATCTAGATCAGTTACTATGTTGCAGCATCCTGGAGTTTATTTATGCAGAAGAAGGAAGGGCCAAATGTAGGTGGAACTCCACTGAAGGCAGCACCTGAGTTACAATGGGGATGAATTTTGGCCCAGAGCAGATGTCACCGGAACTGAGAGTGAAGTGGGAAGGGCAGCTGTTAAAAGTTGTGTTTGGAGAGGTGATCTGAAGGAAGAACATTTTATTTCAGCCTGGGTCTATCAGTAGGATAGCAGAGTGTTCTAAATAAAGTGCTGTCCATTTATTGTATTGTGGGAGGGGAGGGAGGAAGGGAATGCTGGAATCCATCCCCTATTTTAAATGAAGTTCTGTGTACTTTTTGCAGCAGCTTTTCAGAGAAATGGTGCATAATTCTTGGAAAGTCAGTCTGGCATTGCTGCTGTTTGACTAGGGAACCACTCTCATGATTCACCTCTGGTCTGGAAGTGGAATTATTTCCTATTCACCAGCTTAGTTTTTCTTGCTGTTCTGACTAAAGGTTAATGTTTCACTGCTTGGCTGAATTAAGATCACCAGTTTCCTATTGCAGTTTGTTTTGTTTTGGTCCCATCTATGAGTCTGATTTCAGCAGGTTTTGACTACTCCAATTCCCTGAATGCTAAGCACAATAATACGTTTTATTAATGTATAACAAAATGATTCCACAAAGTGTTTTAGGTTTTTTTAAGCTGATTGGGTCAAGACTACAGCTACCTTGTGACAGGGTCTGCTGTTTGCAGTGGATCTGACAATGAGCCATGCTGTGGAATAGCCAGTTTCTGATATACATGAACACAGAATAAGAACATGAGAATTTAAGGGGGTGGAGGGGGCAGAGAGGAAAGCTATTCATTCATCTTGCTTGTTTGAGTCTATGTCCAATCGTCAGACCAATGCAAATCAAATGAAAAAAAGGATCTTCTAACCCAAACATTCAGCTCCCATTCCAGAGATTCAGTCTTTATATTAACTACTGCACAGGATTTGAAGTATGAAGTCATTTTTGAAGGCCTCTCTTTTATGCACTTGCCCAAAAGAAAATGAGAGTAAAAACACAGAATTCTTCAAATTGATCTGCTATTGTGTGCTTGTGCTCCCATTCAGAGTGACTAATTGGATAATTTAGCCATAAAACCAGCCTAAACAATGTTACTCTGTTGAAAGTCCACCTTTCTGCCAAGTTGGCAGCCAGTTAAACTAAGATCATTTGGACTTGTATTTGCAAAGTTTTGTCTGAAACCCAGGGTCATTAACACTATTTTTGTAATATACTAAATGAAAGCATTAACCATAAATGTTCAGATCAAGAAAGAAAATCCTTAACACTGAACTATTTGTCTAAGTAAATATCCAGATAAACCGTAAAGCCCCAAACTCTCTTCTCCAAAGTAAGATGAAGATGTTTTAGTGCTTTGAACTAGAATAAGTCACTAGAAGAGTAAGAGGAAGCATTGAGCTAAAGAAGGAAGCTGAGCCAGAAAGGCAGAGGTAGCAGCCTATTTCTCTTTGTTATCAAGTGAAATGACTCCACAAATATGACAATAAATCACTGCAGGAATCAATCTGAGCGGAGGCAACTGCTCCATGCTGATAATGCATCAATCAATATTTAATGTTTACACTTTAATTAATCTGCACGTAGGAAGCATTCTTTCAGTGACAAAAAAGTGATGAGAAATAAAACACCTTTTATATCAAACACCGACGAATGGCTGCCTATCTGTTAGGCTTTGATTGGGCCCTCAATTGATCATTGTAGCCTTTTTCGATTGCACCAGTGTACAATGTCACATTTGGATATAAAACAAACACAGGCTCTGAGGGAAAAGGAGAGGGAGGAGGGGGAGCTTCAGAATCTGGTTTTGGATGATTACAACTTAATCAGAACAAAGGAAGGCTGATACTGAAGTATGGATTCTTTGAAAAGACAGAGAAGAGGCAAATAAAATATAGGATTTTCAAAATTTGTGGCAGGCACCTATCTCAACAGACTCTGTTGTGCTCCACAAATGGTGATATATAGCTCTTTAGAGAGACAAAAGTCTGCCACTAAACAAAATTGCCACCTCTGACACATTTCTTCCAAAAGCTGCCAGTGAAGATACCCTTTTATTTTGCTGCTGTTCATTTGTGATAGCATGCATGTGCAAGGTGCTGTACAAACATAAAGGGAGGCACAATCTCTGCCCCAGGTAACTTACCTTTTTTTTTTATTTTTGCACAATCTACTACATTTTTGTGACCTTTATTTTAAATAAGTCTGATTCAGTGTTCACTGAGGTCAGGGGAGCAACTACTATCAACTTCAGTGGGCATTGGATTGGTCTGTAGATGAACAGCACTGTGATGAATGGTCATTAAAGACAGCTGAAAAGACCATGACACTAGTATCAAAAGCTTTTAATTTATTCTTTAACCACCCCCCTCCTCAGATCCGAGGTTCTCCCCATTATTTTTGGTTTATTTTTCCAAAGCATAATATTCATTAAAATAGCTTATAATAGATACAATAATACATTTTAACAAAAACAAAGGTTTGGATCTGGATCTAGATTCAAACTTCCTCAAAATTCAGGTAGTTTAGCCTGTTACAAAATCTGCTATAGAATAGGAAAGGGCTTTGTCATGCCATTGTAAGCTTTTATATAGCATGCCCTACTAAAATTAAAAATTAAAGATACCAAGCTGGGAAGGGTTGCAAGTGCTTTGAATTAAAATTCAAAAGGATCTGGACAAACTAGAGAAATGGTCTGAAGTAAATAGGATGAAATTCAATAAGAACAAAAGCAAAGCACTCCACTTAGGAAGAAACAAATCAGTTGCACACATACAAAATGCAAAATGACTGCCTAGGAAGGAGTACTGCAGAAAGGGATCTGGGGGTCATAGGATCATAAGCTAAATATCAGTCAACAGTATAACACTGTTGCAAAAAAAGCAAACATCATTCTGGAATGGATTAGCAGGAGTGTTGTAAGCAAGACACGAGAAGTAATTCTCCCACTGTTACATGCTGATTAGGCTTCAACTGGAGTATTGCGTCCAATTCTGGGTGCCGCATTTCAGGAAAGATGTGGACAAATTGGAGAAAATCCAGAGAAGAGCATCAGAAATAGTAAAGATCTAGAAAACATGATCAATGAGGGAAGACTGAAAAAATGGTTTGTTTAGGCTGGAGAAGAGAAGACAGAGAGGAGACATAAGAGTTTTCAAGTACATAAAAGGTCATTACAAGGAGAAGAGAGAAAAAATGTTCTCAACTTCTGAGGATAGGACAAGAAGCAATGGGATTAAATTGCAGCAAGGGCTATTTAGATTGGACATTAGGAAAAGCTTCCTAGATGTCAGAGTGGTTAAGTACTGGAATAAATTGCCTAGGGAGGTTGTGGAATCTCCATCATCAGAGATTTTTAAGAGCAGTTTAGACAAACACCTGTCAGAGATGGTCTAGATAATACTTAGTTCTGCCATTTTTCATGAAACAAACTTCGGCATTTTATCAAACATCAATGCAGAAATTCTGCTTAATCTCTGGTAACAAAATATGCTGACCCAACCTTTGAATGAGCTTTGGATCTGAATTTCTCAGAAGATCTGGATATTGGTTTGGGCCTAGCTCTAATGCTCATACCACAACAGAAGGGATATCAAAGTTATAAACACAAAGAAACCTGAACACAGTGATCTTAGGCTACGCCTACACTGCGCCACAGTGTGGACTACAGGGGTGTGAATTGCAGCATGCGACCAATGCTGTGTTGTAATGGCCCCTTGTGGACATTGTTGGCGAAAACTAAAAGGTATCTAGTTCTGTCTGAAGAGGACTAGGTTAACATGGACTGTGTTAACATGAACTAGGTATATTTTAACTCACACCAGCATCATCCACAGCACTTGGGAGCGCACTGCAATTCACACTCCCATAGTTGAAACTGCAGGGCCATGTAGTCACATATAGTCCTCATAGTTGGATAAATGCAGGCCAGATGTTTTTGGATTCCACTAGTGTGCTGTTAGGATTCAACAACACACTTTTCCTGATTCATCAAATTGCTCCAGCCACTGCCGGATCCATGACTAACATACAGAAGTATCAGCTTGGGAAGTGTTAACATTTTAGGTGCAAAGGCCCTTAAATCCAGCAAAGCCGTAAAGCGTGAATGACATCATGAAACTGTCATTTCTTCTTTACAAGGTTTGAAATATGGCAACATACTTTGTTCTAAGTGTTTGTAATGGGGTTCTCTACTCACCACTGGGGTGCCTCCTTGTGTCTGTGTCAGGAGAATAGTTCCACCTGAGTCTGATGCCTCTGCTTGTCTCTCATTTGCCCTGTGGCCCTTCTCATGCTCCAGAAGTTGCAGTGCTTCTTCCTCAAGACTCAGGACACTTCCTCTTCGTGGCTTGACCCTCCGGCCAGGTCACTATAGTTTTTCCCTTCCAGGGTATCAAAGTCTCACTGATTTGCTGACTGGGTACGGTTCCCAATAGTCCTCCAATTAAAGGCAATGCTTCTTACTCAGTGGCTGGTAGAGGAGCCCAGGCCTGCCCTCTACTCTGGGTTCAAGCTCAGGGACCCTTGAATCAGTAACTAAGGTCTGAAGCATCCCATGCCTTGCTGCTGTTCCCCTGAGCTTTTTCCTTCCCCACCTCTATCTGGCTTCTGCTCCATCATCCTTTTGTGTACGCCCTCCTTCAGGGCCACGATCCCAGGGCTTCTACTCTCTCCCTGCATTTTCTCCCTTCCCTCTCTAAGCCCAGACAGCGACTGCAGACTTTCACAGTGCAGCCTCCTTCTGCCCTGAAGCCCTAGCCTCATACCACCCCTGCCTGCTACTGCCTCACTGACTCCATCACCAATCAGTGCATGCCTATCAATTCTCCTAATTCTCCTTCAGGTGTGGCCTATCAGGTTACTTAACCCCTTCTGAGCCACATTAGCCCTTTCCTGGCGAGTGTGGGGGTGAATGCCCCATCCCGGTGTTCTTAAAGAAAATGGAAAAACAAAGAATATGAAATTCAACTGAAAATGTAATAATGAAGCCATTCTTAGCTAAAGCCTCTAAAAATTAATGTTAATTTCTGACACCATTTCCAGAGATAACCTATCATACCTACATATATTTTCTTCTTCACACAAAGTGTCACTTTTTAGATAAAGAAAAAAGCTAGGATTTCACCAGCTTTATAGAAAATGTTTTACCAACATCTGCTCTGTAAAATCCATAGGTACACCTCATAAATAGCTGTTTGGCTGATTTTACTAACAAAGCCTGCAGAATGGACACACCATACCCACACCTAAGAAAGAGTTGAGTCTGTAGTTTATTTTTCCATAAAGCCTTTTTCCTCCTCCCATGCAAATTAGATGAACTAGCTAAAAAGGGCACGGCCAAAAGAGAAGAATACCCTGTTGTGATGCCTGGTCAACTAAATACTTATGGAGAAAAAAAAAAGACAACGCTACTGTGTATGCACATCAAAATGTCTCTAGGGCAGCTTTCAATGGCACAGTTAACATTTATGGAATAAAGACCTACTTATGGCACATGCAATCATGGTTTCTCTCACCATTACACTCACCAAAACTGTCACTTGCATGGTACATCCCTGCCCTCAAGGAAATAATGCAATGCACCTTCTGTACTTAATATTGTCGCTGAGAGACAGAAAAACAACTGGTTACATTTTCTGATGATTTTATGCTCTAGATGTGTACAGGATCCTGTGTGTGAATCATTAGCCTACACACATATAAGGTCAAATCATGGGCCCTCGGATCTGGCGTGGAGCTTAAGGGAGATGAATAGTCTGGCCTTCAAAGACATTTCTGGATCCTAAGGAGGTAACTCCTTTAATATGGCTACAAAGCCTTCACACAAATATGCAGCCCCCATATCTCAGAACAGAAGCCCATGAATTTGCCCCACCTAAATGCTGTAGGATGAGGAGGAGGAGCAAGGGGGTTCCCTCGGATGAACTAACAGGCAGCTACAGAACACCTTGAAGGGGCTGCTGGCACTCCTAACAGTGCTGTCCCTGGCCCACGTCTCTGCAGCGGAGCTCTCTCCTTGCACAGCACACAGAGGGAGTGTGCATCCCTTCTATCACCCTGTTGCCCAACCCCCATTAGCCTTAGGACCAGAGGAGCTAAAGCTGTTCCCGTGGAAGTGAGGATGGAGGCACTGCTGTTTGGTACAAGTTAAAGCTAAGCTGGAAAGAACCCAGACACCTGGACAATAAGGCATAATCTTGCAGTGGCAGGGAGATGAGCTAGGACTTTGTCACATCTTATTCACTTTTAGCATCTTATGACACCCAGGGAAGTCACACACGAAGCAACAGAGCACAACAAAGTAGTGTTTCAAATTTCACATTAAATGGGTTTAGTTCCGTCCTCCATGCTCAGTGGAGTTACACTAGTGTGAAAGAGTCAGGCCCATGGATTTTACAAACTGTGCTTATGAAATAACTTCCCTCCAGCCTAAAGAAGTACAAACTAATTTTACAACCCTAAATGCTCTTATTTTTGTCAGTGCAAAGGATCAGGTCCCAGCTGATGTAAATCAGCATTGCTCCATTAAAATAAATAGATTAATACCAGTCTACACAAGCTGGGGAGCTGGTTCATATTTTTTTTTTTAAATACAGGGTAAACATTAATGCTAGGCCTGGAAGGTCAGGTCATCTCGAGAAACCTTTAACCATGATAAGCAGTAGGCTACACACTGTAAGAATTGTCCCATCTTTTTAGACAGCGGAGAATCTAGAAATAAAAATGGATTTTAAATAATGGAGGAGAAGGATATATAATTAAAACTGTGCTCTGGTCTATTCATATGAGTCAGGGTTTTCAGGACTGGGTCTTTGGGTTCTGAAAAAAGTAAAGGAGAAACTGGTACCACATTTTGTTTTGAAATGTATTAATTCATAACGTTTACACAGAAATTATCTTATTAATTTAGAATCTTGACCATTTGGCTGATTTCTTTTTGGTAAACAGTTTTGCTTCACTTTGCTTCTCAGGATTGCTTACGCTGGCTAAATGCCCGCTGACTTTGCAGTGCCTCTCAGTCTCATTTACCCTAATTTCTGTTACCTATTCCTGAAGCAGCACACTTTTGCCTTAACTTTTAGCCTGTCCTGCCATGTTGTCCCCTGTAGTTTGGATAATTGCTTTGTTTCATACCCATCCAATTACAGATAAATATTTGACCCGACATAGAATTAAGCTGTTATCTAATGGAAACCCTTACCAAGTTATAGCTTTAGATCAGGAGACTCAAGTGTACCAAAAGAGTGGAAACCAGAAAGAAAACTGATCATACTTAGTCCTGCCTCAGTGCAGGGGACTGGACTAGATGATTTATCAAGGTTCCTTCCAATGCTATATTTCTATGACTCTATGGTTTGTAGACATTACAACTGAAATCCTGGCTCCACTGAAGTCAATGGCCAAAGTTCTACGAATTTCAACAGAGCCTATACAGGTCTTCCAGTTTGTGTAACGTCAAGCAAACCAGAGCTAGTGTCTGGTGGGACACGGTACCACCTTTGCTGCTCCGGGAACACTACTTGGTGCAATTGCTGAATGCCAGCTTGAGGAAACCATTGATACTGTTGAACAAAAAAAGAAAAGCTCCACTATTCTCCTTCCTACTTCACCACTGCTGAAAGGCTAAGAGCTTATTATACAGATAGTGAGAATGAGCAAATCTGCAGCAGGAGATATCTACCAACTGTGCTAGTCAAAATTCAGCCTGAGTTGCCAGCTGCGGATGGAAACCAAGAGTAGTGGCTCTGGTTCTGGTTCTGGTTCTGGTTCAAGTACTAAGTCAGTTTTGGAGGTATAATATTACTGCCAGTGGACCCATTTAGGAGTGGAGGGGCAGTATTTTGGTACTCCTCACAGTAATAGATTTAGGCCATGTTTAGCTTTGTTAGTTATGTTTTTCGTTATATTCTATTTAGTGTCCAGAGGGCTAATTTGTAATTCTAATAATAAAAAGAATTCTAAAGCCCTGGCCAAACACAAGCAGGTTCTAATTCTATTCCACCTCAAAGAAAAGAGCTAAGCTGTTAAACCCCAGCTTCTTACAATATTTCCTCTTTGTGACATACACAAAAATCTGAATCCAACAGTGCTCACCCGGAACAGTTTTAACTCAATCTATCTGATCTCATATAAAGTTTTACTTTCTATACTTTCTTTTTACTATGTTACTTGCAGCATTGTGACACAGCTGGTATGCTGGGTAGACAAGGCCTTTTGCAAGCTAATTTGCAGTTACAGCAGCAAACAGTTCTATAAAGAGGAACTCTTGATCGGACAAAGTTTTTCTTTACTTGTAGGCTTTTCTATGGTGTTCATCACCACAATATCTTAGCACCACATAAACATTGATTAATATAATCATCCAACTCCTCTCTGCGAGATAGCGCACTACTGTCATCCCCATTTTACAGATGGGAAATTGAGGCATAGCCTGATCAAACAACAGAGGGAGATGGCAGAGTCAGGATCTGAATCCACATCCCCTCAGTGCTTTAACAACAAGACCATCTTCCTCACTGGGAGGAACTCCAGTCTTCTGCAGCAGCAGCAGCGGCTTATTTCCTACACATCATTTTTGTCCCTTCCATAACTGATCACTTAAAAAATGAATGACTGGCCTTAGCTGCCCTTCTCTTAGACTAAGCAAGACAAGAATACTGTAATTTTTATGATGAACAACTATTCTCTCTGTCTTCCAGCCTTCAATATTCTTTATTAACTTTAAACAGGCAAGCCCAGAGGCCTTTGCGCTTGACTAATTTGGACTAATCTATTTACTTATTTATTGATATATTTACGACAGCTTGGTAAGCCCAACTGCCAGATGGTTTTTTGGAAGCTCCTGGAGTTCTGCGAGTCTGCGTTGAGTAATAATACATATACACAGTATATTTTCCCTGGCTAGATGGGTGACAGGGAGGTCAGATGGGCAGGAATAAGGGCAGGTGAAGAAAACAGAGGAAGGTCAGGTTGAAGTCAATGCAATGCCTTTTAAATTTATTGTGTTTCTTGTTTTATATTAACAGCTACAGTGGACAACTCTAGGGATTGTACTGGCACATATGACTAGGAAGGACTGAAGTCAGAAGACAGCCATTGAAGAGTGGTAAATAGTCATAATGCTGGTCTACAAACACATTGCCCCAGTTGAACAACAGGTGTGATAATGAACTGATTTAGGGCTTGTCTACACTTACAGCGCTGCAGTGGCACCAGTGCAGCTGTGCTGCTCTAACGCTGAGTGAAGACTCTACCCACACCAACGGGAGAGCTTCTCCAATCAGCATAGGTACTTCACCTCCCCAAGAGGTGGTGGAGAAGCTCTCCCACCAACATAGCACTGTCTATACTGGGGGTTAGGTCAGCATAACTACGTCATTCAAGGGTGTGGATTTGCCATACCCCGGAGTGAAGTAGTAATACTGACATAATTTGGTAGTTTAGACCAAGCCTTAGTTAAACTGCTTCAACTGCATTTGTGGACTCTCCTATTAGTTTTAACCTGGCTTAGCTTGCTCCTCATGTAAGGCAAATTTAAAGTGATGCAAGAATGTCCACATACAGTCGCAAAAGTTTAGCTAAATTGTTAAATCTTTGCCATTTGTGTGTGTGTAGAACAGACTGTAGGGGGTCAAATTAAACCCCTGATCTATAACTTTTCTGATATTAATAGACTTATGCCAAGTTGGAAATTGCTCTGGAACCTCATAAATCATAATCACCTCATTTGTAGGTTGTTTTTTTAAAAAATAAAGCTCAGATTATTAGCTCCTGAATATTAAATTCCAACTCTGTCAAGAATAGACCCAACTGGAGAACAAGCAAAAAATCTGGATGAGAAGCTGGAGCATTTGAGAGGTATTGGAACAGTTATCTACCTGGCAACAATCCCAGATTTAATCCAGAGGTTAGCTGAACTGCCCAGCAGTTATTGCAATATTTGTCATGTTTGAAAATAAGCGTTAAGGGGGAATGTTTCATTATTTTTCCTTCACTTCCAATTCCAGGATCTTGCATTCTGTGCCAAAAAAATATTGAGAATTCCAGTATTTGTTCAACTGTAGTTTCCCAATGTGAATGCAGTTACTAGGACACATTTAACACAACAGTAAAACAATTCAAATTTGTGTTGCTCCTGAGCTCACATTAACGGAAAGTATTTTCAATGAGTTGGGTTCTTAGTAGCTTACTTAAGGATACAGAATATGTATCCTATTAAAGAACTAATAATTCCATTATCTGTAGATTAATAGCTTTCTACTGGACCAGTAGTCATGGTGACTTCTTACTAAAACTTCTTTTAAAATAGAAATTAACCTAACCTCTTTGCTGACAGTGCTGTAGCTGAAATGCAAGAGACAACAGGGAAGCATGGCTCACCTTATTTAGATTGGGTAATTAAAGACACCTAATAGGAGTGGTGATAGAAAACATACTAAAGGACCCAATCTTACAAACACTTATGCAACTGTGCCTTATTCATGTGAGGACCAAATTCTGCAGTCCTTAATCAAGCAAAACTCCTTCATAAAGAGATGATTAAGATCTTCCTTTGAAAAAACACAAAATGTATAGTTCCTCTTGTATGGTTATAACAGCATAGATACTCATAGCCTGTGGATTTCAGAGCATTAATTGCTAATGTACAACTGAACTGAAAGGTTCTGGTTTGTTTGTTTATGTTTTTACAGTATTTAGTTAAACTTGCCAACCTTCAGTTCCCAGGAAGTCATATTTAAGTTTCTTAGCAAAATACTTTATTTAAGGAATCCCCATTTTGTGAAAGATCCATTTCTCATGGTCAGCTATCCTTCCATATTTGTCATGCTGGTTTCCATGAATATGTTTAATAACGTGTGATTTGCTTATATGCAAAATCTAGGGGTCTTTTTTTTTTTAAATGAAAAGCATATACTTCTCCCTGAGAAGTGAAACCATGAAGTCCTGGAAACTAAACCACAATATAAAAGTTTCTATTTTCCTTACATGACGTTCAAGGATTGCTCTTTATCAGTGACAAATAGAAGGTACTTAGTATAATTATTATAGCTCAGATTCTAGCCGTAGGTGATTGCAGCTATAAAGTTTCCCAAATAGGAACAATAAGCCCTATGAAACTAATGAAAAAAATCGCCAACTTCCTCACTCCAAAGTCTGATTTTTACAAGGACTCCATTTCTTTTAGGTTGCCAAAAATGAGAAGTTTATTTGAATCTAAGTTAGGTCTTCAGGAAAAGAACTGTAACGTAAAATTGAATAATGTTGCACCAACGACAGGATAATTAAGCAGTTTCAAAATCCAACATTATTTTAGTTGCTCTTACTATAGCATGTCCCATTAATGGAAATATAGAAGTCCTATTCTAATGTTAGCTTAGCTAAAGATACCAAAAATCTAGTGGTACCCCATGCTATATCACTGTCCTGTAATCAGGTGAATTAGAAGTGTAATGACTGCTTTGACACAAACTGGTATTTAATATGCTGAAAGGTACCAGATTTTTCCCTTCTCCAGGCATTAGTAAAATCCCCAAGAAAATTAAAATCCAGGTCATAGCTAAATTCCTTTGAAACTGGGATTTAAATAAAAGAGTTTCTTTGGTGTAAGAATTTTTTGCGCAATTACATTTTTATAAGGTTAAAGTTAAAAATAAATCCAAAATCTTTTTAGGAGAGAACATTTAAAAACAGACTTAATGTGTTCAGAAACCCATCACACATGTGCCTGTCAAACAGATGCTTCCCCATAAATTAATTTGAGCAACTCTCTTCTCCAATCAGAGAAGAGAAAAGAGCTGTTAAGGGTAGTTTATGGGGTGACATTGTTTTGACCAACAAATCTTTCGTGCTCTGATTCTGTCGTTCACATCAATTATATTTCTCATATATCTGTTTGAAAATGAAATGAAAATGTGGAGCACTTGGTAGAGCAAAGAAATGGGAAAACTGTTGATTTTTAGTTGGCTCCATCCATGCAAAAGTGGATCCTGATTTTAAAAACTGTTTATCAGTGATAAAAACAAGGATGGGACAAAACTCCTGCTGTCATCAGTTAGAAAAGAATTGGCCCCCAAATGTCAAAGTATTCACATCATCCTTTTCTTCTAACATTCTTTCTTCATAGTGTTACTTATCATTAAAGCAGATCTAACAAAATGATGTCGTTTAGTGAGCCTAAATCCTATTATATTTATGGGACTTTGAAAAATAAATCAAAAAAGAAAAATTTGAGGCATAGGAGAAGTTTTGCTAGCATTTTAAAGTCAGGCAAAATTAGTTTTTTACGTTGTTTTGTTCCAATTGTACAAATTTAATTTGCCATCTTTTAAAAAAAAACCCATACAATTGCTAGAAAAGGAATTAGTAGATGTAAGGGGGTTATTAAACATTGGCATTCACCCATTGCTCTTACACAGAAAAGGCAGCACTGAAAAAGACAAAGCTGATTAATATGAATGGCAGCTAACCTAAAAACTAAAACTTGAACAGAATGGTGTATGCTAATCTTGCTCAAATACAATTATGAAAGCTGAATTTGCTGGTGTTTGTCATTACTATGCAGGCTGAGGGTTTATGTGAATGACATCTCTACAGTACTAGGCAATCCAGTAAGAAACAAAGAATTGTATCCACATTGTCAGCTTCCCAACTGCTCTGTCCATCCAGAGCTGCTTGAATACCAAAAGACTTTACAATCTAGGGTTATTTGTGATAAACTTTGTCTAAAAACAACCCATTCATTACTAGAAATGTCCTTAATCCTCAAGTTGCCTGTAAGGAAAAGATTGAAATTCTGTGTTGTTTATTTGCTCTGTTGGGTCCACAACCAAAATAACTCAATATGTTAGTCACATTAATAAAATACCTGCCAGATCAAAAATCTTAACAGTCAACCTTAGTCATGCCATTGTTTATAGATGTTTGTTTACCAGCATATCTGGAGACATAAGGAAAACCTTAATAGCTCTGGCCACTCATTAGCAAAGTACTGTGGAGCCCTAATCCCATAAAGATATTAAACTATTTTTCCTTATAACAGCAACAAATGGAGGGAATTCTCATTACTTATTAAGATATGGTACATTCTTTGCATATTGAGTTTCTTCTTATACTTTGAACTCTTATCCCTCATCATTCTATTTCTGAGACTAAGATCAAAGTAGACCGGCCTTACAGAGCTACAGATGAGTGGACGCATTTCAGAGAATATTAATGCCCTCTTGAAGAGCAAAGCAGGGAAGGAGGTGTAATCCCCTAAAGAGCTAGCCCTGGGAGTCTAATAATACTGAACAACTGTAGCATGCTCGACGGATCAGCTGTTAAAGAGTATAGCCTCACCGAGGTGGAGCTGCTTCTCCTAGTTTAACAATGTGGCCCAATTCCCAAAGTTTTTGGAACTGGCAAATCACGTAAATGTGGATTCTGGCAAATTGGCATAGAGCAATGTGTTTTATAGTAGAAAAATAAGTGGCCAATTTTGTATTTTGCATTTCACTCTGTTAACTGCATTTGCACTGTCTTGATTTTCTGGCCTCTCTAATTTGGCCGATGACTGCTCTCCTCTCCTCTCCTCTGGTTTTAGATGTTACCTTTTGGTATTTTGCCTACTCAAAGGTTATTGTTACTGATGAGCTGGCTGGACGTACTGGTGTGTGATCAGATAGTGTTCTCCCTTGATCTCCCACTTCCAGCAGCTGATCCTGACATACAAGGTTTATTTTTTGCCTTTGGACTGCTTGCCAGACTTTTAAAGAGGAATTACTTTAGACCCTTGTTAAAGCTCAGAGTAAACATGCTAAGTACTAAGGCATTTGGTGGGTATCATTATATGAAAAGAAGAAATGTTATATTCATTACAGAGGAAAATCTAGCAATAAAAAGTATTACCTGCATTTATAGCCCTTGTAACCTAATTTCTGTGACAAAGCGAAGAAGTAAAAACATTCCATTCTGCCTTTCAGTGACCCCTATAAGAAACCCCCCATGGAGTCATTTAGGATAGTAATTTGAGTGAAAAAATATGCAGTCTTTACTTTGCCTGCTCATCTTAAATTAAAAAACCTTAGCAATGGTAAACTTAACAGCATTTTAAGATGATTGCGAAATGCCTTCAAATTAGTAAGCAATTAAAAGAAATAATAACTTAAAAGACATTTTCCACAGCATAAAAGAGTGACAAAACATGGAGCTGTGTTGTGCAAATGTTAAATTGTACATAAAATACCCCTTCAATATATGCTGCCAGTAAACCCCAAGGCACTGCAGGTCATTAAAATGTCAGACTTGGGGCAGAGTGGAAAAAATGCCGTGTTTAAAAGTAAACATGTAGCCCTTTTATAATTATTTTCCCTTAAAGTTAACTGTGCAAAAGGTATGACAGAAAGAAAAAACGGAGTTTGCGTTTTCTGTGTTTCTAATGAACAGCGCTGCATCATCAGGCTGAAGGGTCAAACTATGATCCCAATCCCGCCCCTCATCCATGTAGTCAGTGGAGGTCTTGCCATTGATTCCAATGGGAACAGGATTGAGCTCTACTTATGGAACTTCAATTCATTTTCTCTTAGCCAGCTTTCATAAAAAGAAACAGGCTTGTACTCATCCATGGTGTAAGCCCACTCACTTTACACCAAGAATGAACTGGACAATGAACATAAGGAGCCCAATAATCAAATATACATGTACAAATATACAATAGGCTATCCAAATGACACAAACAATCTCATATTGACAGATTAATACCTGTTCCACTCACCTTTGTGATAAGTGTCCAAATGTGGGGTTTGAACATTATATTAAGGAGTTCAGACTACTACTGGGCCCAATACCGTACTCCTCATACTAGCTAAAAACCTGCATTGAAGTCAAGGAAGGGTTTAGCCTGAATACAGAGTGTGAAATCTTATCCTATTTGGGCATAGCTAGGAGGCAATCTAATGTTACTTAGCTGAATCATCTGTTTAGTTTTTACCAGCTCATTGCAAATGAATCAATAGACAGCAATAGAATTACTTGTTTCACATTTGTGAAAATAAGAAGAGAAGAGATTTTACCAAGCATGTTTCCACACTAAAAACACAAAATGGTGAGACATATGCTGTTGTATTCTGTAGTCTCTTGTCTTATTTCCAGAGCTCTCTAAATCAGTCACAAAAAACAATGAGTCAGAGGGATATCAATCACATTCCAGTTTTCCCTCCCTCCTGCTGGAAGAAAGCGCATCATGGCCCTGAATAAAAATGTTCCATCTCATTAATTTTGTAGATTTTAAGCAAAATGTCTGGAGATGAAGTTGATAAATGTTTGCTCTGTATCATTTACTGAGTTGTGTGTCTAAGCCAATACCAAAAGGTGCTTAATACACCAGTTAAACTCAGTCCAATATGTTTAACTGAGAGAAGAACTGGACTCATAACATTCAGATAAATGCAATGGTTATGAAATAAGTTTACTACTTTAAAACTAGAACTTCAAATTTGGGGCTAAATTCTGCCCTTGGATGCATGTTTTTCTTTTTTCTTTTCAGTCAATGGGGACTGAGCACATGCATCTAAATTTGCCCCTTAGGGTATGTCTACCCTGGGAGCGAATCTTGCAGCCTGGGTCAACAGGCTTGTGCTAGTATGGTAAAAAATAGCAATATGGCATTGCAGCTCAGACACTGACGCCTCGGGAGGGTGGGTTCACAGCCCCAGCTGGAACATCAAAGGAATGTCTACACAACTGTTATTAGTGCACTAGCCCGAACCTGAGTGTGAATCTGTTGACCCAGCAGCTGTGTAGACACACTCTTAGTATCTCCTTTCCTTAAAACTACCTAATAATATTGCTGAAAGTGTATGATGTCAGGATTAAAATCAGCAATTAAATCAACATCCCTCTGATTTCTATCTGACAAATGCAGAGTTCAGAGAGCAGCTCCACACTACAGGGCTAAGTCAACCTACGTGAATAATGTAACTGGAGTTGATGTACCTTAGGTTGACTTACTGCTGCGTCTACACCATGCTGGGTCAACAGGAGAAACTTTCCTGTCCATTTACCTTATGCTTCTCGTTCCCCGGAGTCAACAGGAGAGTGATCAGCAGTCGATTTAGTGGGTCTCCACTAGACCTGCTAAATAGACCCCTGGTGGATTGAGCACCACAGTGTCAATCCACAGTAAGTATAGACAAGCCCAAAGTTAAGTAAAGAGACAGGAATGAAACAGAAAATGCCACTCTGAGATTCAATGTTCAGTTAACCCTACAGTGCTTCTTTAACAGGCCTTTGCTTTAGAAACAGTTCTTATCAGAAGAAAAAAATTTCATCACTTACATGAAAAAAATATACATGAATTTCTGTAATAAAATATACTATACTCAAGGTGCAAATATATGGAAGAATATACTCTCTCTCAGATATTTAATTTCCAATGTTTTTATTTATAATACCTATATTCTAATATATTTGAATGAAAATCACATGTACTAGAAAGTGCTAGTATACTGGACCATATTTAACCTTGGTGTAAGTGAATGAGTCAAAACCTCAGCAGAAGAATCCAAAGACTTAAGTCGTCTAGACAGTCTAAGACAGTGGTGGGCAACCTGTGCCCCCCATGCAGCCCATCAGGGTAATCCACTGGCAGGCCGCAAGCCAGTTTATTTACATTGACTGTCTGTAGGCACGGCCACCTGCATGTCCCAGGGGCTGCAACTCACCGTTCCTGGCCAATGGGAGCTGTGGGAAGCGGCGGCCAGTGGTCTCTGCAGCCTGCGCCACTTCCTGCAGTTCCCACTGGTTGGGAACGGCAAACCATAGCCCCTGGGAGCTGTGGGCAGCCGCGTCTGTAGATGGTCAATGTAAACAAACTGTTTTGCGACCCAACAGTGGATTACCCTGACGGGCAGCAGTTTGCCCACCACTGGTCTAAGACTTAAGTGTCTACATCAGGCATCTGAACCAGAGCTGAGTAAATAATTCATAATGAAGAAAAGATTTGAATTTCACTTGTTTTTTCCATTCATGAATTGTCCCAATTCTATTTATTTAATTTTTTTCAGAAGTGATGGCTCCAGTTTGCAAAGAACGTAAAGCTCCGGAGTAGTCCTACAGAAGTCAGTGAGACCACTCAAATGCGTGAAGTTAAGCATGCAGCTAATAGATCTTTGGTGTATGTAAAAAACACACTTTGCTGGTTTGCTACATACCATAAATGCCATCATTACTGTCTTTTGACTTATAAAACTAACAGCCGCCAATTCAGAATTGCAAATATTAATGTAGAATGTGTATGTTGAGCTTAAACTCAATGGACTTTTCATAGATTCATAGAGTCTAAGGTCAGAAGTGACCATTAGATCATCTAGTCTGATCTCCCGTACATCACAGGCCATTCCATTTCACCCAGTTACCCCTGTATTGTACCTTTGCCCGTGTTTGCTACAAAGTTGGCAGAAAGTGAACATAATATCAGGACAAATTTGTATGACCTTCAAATAAAACAGTTAAGTCCGTGTGTGTCTTCCTTCTTATTCTCCATGTTTTCTTCTTATCTTCTCACTGCTGTGCTTCCTCCCTCTTCTGAAGTCTGCACAGGTACCAGGGAAAGTGGGTGAGAGGGTGGTGCTCCCTGGGAGCCAGAGGGTGCAGGAAGAAGGGGACAACATTGTTGTTCCCTCAAACTAAAATTTGAGAAGACTTTTCTAGGGGGTGCATTTAGTGAAAGGAAAGGACATAACACCATTTTCCTCTTCCCTCCCTTTCACTCTTTAATACAACCCTCAGTGACCCTGGCTCCTGTCCCTAGCATTTAATGCAATTATTAATTCTGCCTCCCATATGCCCCACTCCTTTTGTCTCTTCATCCCCTCCTCCAGTTCCACCATCCCCCAGCTCCAATTCTGATCTGTTTTCCTGCCTGTTCTGCATTCTCTGTTACCTTCCAATGGGTATTTCAATGATGAGTGAGGCATGCTTTAGATAATATTTATTTAGGGCTAGATTGTAGAGTTACCGCTAGTCCTGAGACAGGGGAAGCATGAAGTTGTACTGCCCTAGGAGAAGAACAGGGACCAAATTCTGACTCATACTTACTGTTTGGTACTTGACTTCCATAACTTGCTTCTCTGAGCCAGGAGTGGGGAGTTAATCTGCGCCAGCCCTTTGCCTGATGCTGATTACTTTCCCAGCCTTTCTGGCCAGGGTGTGTGACTGTGGGGCTGCTGTGTAGATGTCCCCTTCCTACTTCTGACTATCCATCCCCATCTACATGGGAGAGGCTCTATGGAGGTTGTTTGCACTGCTGTGCTGTATCCCATGATGCAGAGGATGCCTGCAGCTCCTTAGTACCTTGCTCAGGTATGTAATCTAGTCCTTAATTAATGAAATAAATAACTTATAAAGGGAACACACTAGTGAGGCTACTGGTTTTATTCTTTCTGTACCTGGTCACTGACTCTCCATGCACTGATGTGACACTGCACAGTGCCCTGAAGGATGTGTGGCACCTCTGAAGTAGCCCTCTCCAGCAGATCTCCACTTTTAATTGCGTTTTTCTAAATTCCCTGACTGAACAAATTGTAACATGTACAATGATTCAGCATACTCTTGTTTGTATTGTCACAACAGTACCAACAGGTTTCAGTCAGTATTCGTGGACATGCCAACAGTTTTCTGGATCTACTGTAAAGTAAAATGTTGTTATGTGTCTCCATATCTTTAACAGTCTCATCAAACTTTTTCACATAGTCCAAAACAGGCTCAATCCACAAAGTTTGTGTTTTCCTGATGCATCTGTGCTCCCTTCACTCTTCTATGCTTGCTTGTTTTTCTCATTCTCGTTCTCAGTTACCTTTAGTAGCTATCTACAATTACTTCATAAAATCTTACCACTTTTCTGTGATCACTGAATGTGAACAAAGTAAGATTTTTTTATTCATGATAGCTTTTTCTGGCCAGCAACCCTTTTGCCAGTTTCTAACAGTCTTTGTTTTCTAAATTCATTACAAAGGTAGAAGACTTTTATTAATATTGTATCTGTTGTGACCTGTCTAACCTGTTTGCCAAAACCAAGGGTTATTTGTCATCTTTTGATTATGTCTCATATCTGGTAATTGAGTATGTATATGTCTATCTATTTAACCTTAAAGACACAAGGCTTTATTTTTGCTGGTGGATTGTTTGTAGGACTGCAGAACTAATGGTGTTACAGCACCCTAAGATTTTGAAACATGAGCAATTGAGATGGAAGAGATATTTTGGTCAAATTATTTCAAACTAGGACTGTCAAGCGATTAAAAAAATTAATCACGCCATTAATCACACTGTTAAACAATAATAGAATACCATTTATTTATATATTTTTGGATGTTTTCTTCATTTTCAAATATATTGATTTCACTTATAACACAGAATACAAAGTGTACACGGCACACTTTATATTTATTTTGTATTACAAATATTTGCACTATAAAAAACAAAAGAAATAGTATTTTTCAATTTACCTAATACAAGTATTGTAATGCAATCTCTTTATCATGAAACTTGAACTTATGTGGAAGAAAACAATGTCCTCACTCTGAGTTTGAAGCAACAAGCCAGAGGCAGCTTTATTACGAGCAATTGCAATTAGTTGGGAGAGTACACAAGGATTCCCCTCCCTGGGCAGGTCTCTGCTAGATAACCAATTAGGGCAATACATACAATAATGAGCAATAACTGTATTTTGTTATACATATTTCTTTTTGATATTTTACTTTTTTAATTAATTTCTGCCACAGTCTACATTCCATTCTTATCTAACACAAAGGTCAAACAGTATTTCTTACACTCTGTTCCCACTCGCTTTCCACCTGCCTAGACCCTGCCTTCAGGTCTCACGTTATTAGAGTTGGTGTCAGTCTGACTTTGTTAGCCAGACTCTTGCTCTATTCCTAGAGACTAAGATATCTACGTTCAAATTCCTTTTATCCCTTTCTCCTCTTCCACACTTACAAATGTAGATTTATGTACAAAATATAACTGCATTCAAAAATAAAACAAAGTAAAACTTTAGAGCCTACATGTCCACTCAGTCCTATTTCTTGTTTAGCCAATCACTCAGAAGAACAAGTTTCTTTACATTTTCAGGAGATAATTCTGCCCACTTCTTGTTCACAATGTCACCTGAAAGCGAGAACATATAAATGTTTAGCATATCTGGCATGCAGATACCTTGCAATGCCGGCTACAGAAGTCCCATGCAAAAGTCTTGTCTCACTTTCTGGTGACACTGTAAATAAGAAGTGGGTAGCATTATCTCCCATAAATGGAAATAAACTTGTTTGTCTTAACAAATGGCTGAACAAGAAGTGGGACTGAGTGGACTTATAGGCGCAGTTTTGCATTGTTTTGTTTTTGAGTGCAGTTATGTAACAAAAAAAATCTACATTTGTAAGTTTCACTTACACAATAAAGAGACGGCACTATGTATGAGATTGCACCTCACATGTATGAGGTGAACTGAAAAATACTGTTTCTTTTGTTATTATTTTTACAGTGAAAATATTTGTAACAAAAATAATTATATAAAGTGAGCAGTGTACACTTTGTATTCTGTGTTGTAATTGAAATCAATATATTTGAAAATGCAAAATGACATCCAAAAATATTTAATAAATTTCAATTGGTATTTTATTAACTGTGCGATTAAAACTGCAATTAATCACAATTAATTTTTTGGAGTTAATTGCATGAGTTAACTGCGATTAATTGACAGCCCTATTTCAAACTCTTCCTTTTGTTGCTGTTGTGGTGGTTTTAATTTACTTATTTATTTCTTTTGTTGGTTTTGGTTAACCTCTATTTAGATCAAAGTTCTCACAAACAATTATGGTGTTGCCAACTGTTGTGATTATATTGTGAGGGCTGTGACACTTGAAGTTATTCTTAAAACCTCAGTTCCTGAAGTTATGTGAATATTTGAGAATTGCAGCTTTTTTGTTGTTTTTTTTCTTTTTAAGTACTAGTAAGTTTTTAGCTTTCATGCTTGTGAAGAAAAGCATGAAAATGTGAGACTCCTTTTCCCACTGTACCATGAAGGATCAAAACCAAAAGGCAAATAAAAGAACCTTACATGTATTTTTAACTTCATATTTTTTAACACAATCTTGTGACTTTTTTGGGTGTGTGGGGGGAAGCTGACATGATATTTAAATCTTTATCTCTCAATTACAGTATTCTAATCTTTTGTTGTGAAATCTCCAGTTCTCTTCTCCTCTAGAGACAAAGAAATCATCCAGCAAAACCAGAGAAGCAAAGAGTTCACGTTCTCGATATTTCTGAGGTAAAAACAAGCAGGAAAAAAACTCTTAAAAACAAAAAAAACAAAATCCCCTCAACTCTCAAGCCTTTCAGGTTTTCTTTCTACTCCATGAGGATGCAAAAAAGGACAGGGACACATTTTTTTTTCTTCATTTGCAGGTCACCTTTAAACAGTAAATTGCCTGTTTTGACATGCTAGGCTCTCCACCACAGCCCCGTTGCTTATTTAAACTAGAAGTGAGGCAATGGGGACAAACAATGACCTCTTCATTAATGAACCCACTACTTTTAATTACTTTTAGATTTAGGAGAAATCTAACAGGTTTTATAAAAGCGCCTCCTGCTTAATTAGCAAAAATCTCTTTTTGTTAGGAAAATGGGGTTGTGTGATAGAAAGAAGGAAGTCATACTGAGAAAGATGTAATTCTTCCCAGCCTCTCTGGTGTAATCGGACATTTGACCCTGTTTCAGTAAGCTTCTTAAGCATATGCTTAATTTTAAGCATGTTAGTTGACCTACTGTTTTCCAGCATGTGCTTAAGTAACTTGCTGAACTGGGGCTTTAAATATGTCCACTATTAACGACAATGCAGAATGCAACCAAATGATTTTTTAAAATTATTATTATTTTGGGAAGAGACTCAACTCTCAATGAGTCAATGGATAAAAGTGGCTGGGGAGTGTATGTATTAGAATAAACATTTTTCTTTTGACAAACTCATTCAGAAGCAAACCAGGTCAAGGGATGATTTACGAAACCGTCATTGTCATATGGTGTTAATGTGATAGCTGGTTTCAACTGACATCTGTGAGAAACAGTTGGCTATACCTCTTCTTTTGCATGAACTAGAGTTTCTAATTAATTATGCAAAGCTGAAAAACAAATAAGAGTACACTGAAAAATAATAGCTAAAATCTAGATAAGGTGCACTCTCACACCTTGTTCAGTTATCGATATCTATTGCATTGACCACAATGGTTTCATTTTGACAATGGACTTTTACCAGCAATAACATATATTACTGATAGCACTATTGCTGATTCTAAGACTCTTTTATATTATGATTTACAATCTCTGTAAAGCTAAAGCATTAATATGGGCAAAAGCATGCAATAAGCAACATGTGTAACTTTCATGAAATTGGCATTCATTAACATGGGTTACTTTGCATACAATATAAAATATCCTTCAGTATCAGGCAAGTTGTCTTTTTTCCATTTATTTGTTTCAATGATCTAGCAAGTTTACTGTGTACAACAGAAAAAAAAATCCTGCATCTGTTTCTCTTTCAGTATATGAGAGCATTGAACATACAACACAAGGTTATGCTAGTCTTTTTTGTTGTCACAGTTCTCTTCCATACCACTGTTTGCACAGTGTCCTCTGTTCATGTAATCAAATGTTATACATTCACTTTAATCAAAACATCAGGCATGTTGAGTTATCCGTGTGACCATCAAGGAGCATATCATCCCAATTTGCATCTCACATAGTATCATTTTATCATTTTCATAACCATGCCTGAGTAGAATCATCCCATGGTTTAGTAACCTTTTATTATGGTGGAACTTTCCTGGGCTTTTTCACCTTTAATCTCATTCTGGAATATGTTTTTATTTTAAGAGAAATTGTCTTCTCAGCTATAACTCAGTAGAAAAACCTTGTACAGAAACACTATTTTGTAAGCTCTTTGGGATAGGGCATCTCTCACTGTTTGTTTGCACAGCATCTAGCACAGTGAGCCCTGATCTCAGACTCAGCTGGACCTTCAGGCACTACTGCAAAACAAATATTAAATATAATACTAAATTGAAAAATACTGATTAAGGACCAGATTTTCAGAGGCCTGTAAACAAACAAGAGAAGGTGCCAAGTGACGAGCAGGAAGAAATCACACCATGAATTGCCTTCAAGAGCCTTTCAGCAGTCTTGGCACTCATGACTTGGCTTCTATTTTGGGGATATCCTCCTTCAGCATAGACAATCAAGTCATCAGTTGCTGGGGCTGTCTGAGGTCTCCCAAAAGTGAGGGGCCCCAAGCAGTGCTTTGGTCCTGCCTCCACCGTATAACACTGACTTCACCTGCAAAATCTGACATGAAAACAATCGTTTTGATCTGTAAATCACACGCTTGCATGCATTAACAGCCTGTTTGCATGTGTAGCAACAGGATTTGTGTGCACATGTGCAGGATTTTGCAGGCAAACCAGCTGCATGACCTCCCCTCGCACAGACCTTTGGAAATCAGCCCCTGTATGTGTACACTTAGACTTAGAAGTGAATGTGTTTGAAAGGAAACTATTTGCAAACTAGTCCCTCTTCTACTTGTCTACCAAGGTATGAGGTATAACAATTCTTCTTAATGACATCACAAAAACTGAAAGAAATGCTACTGCACAAAATTACAGGGATTGCACCATGGTCAATGACTGAATTATCATTATAGTTGCTGAAAATTATCAAAGTCTCAGAGGTTTGTTATTTGTAATACTGAGGCTCTGATCAAATAGTATAAAGGACTGATTTAACTAGTGATTAGATTAGAGTGCAGAACTATCTCATTATAGTGACATTCGACATTAGAAGAAACTCCATCATTCAGTGACTGAGACTGATCTGTCTTACTGTGTCACATCAAAATCCAGCACGCTTGTCCAAGGCCCAAGTGTAGTGACATCAAGAGCAAAAGAGATGAAGACAGCGTTCTTATATGTATCAGGCAACAGCTACAGGAGCAGAGGTCCTAATCACATCAGCCACACTATCAGAGGCTCGATCACCTGCACATCTACCAATGTGATATATGCCATCATTTGCCAGCAATGCCTCTCTGCCATGTACATTGGCCAAACCGCACAGTCTCTATGTAAAAGACTAAATGGACACAAATCAGATGTCAAGAATTACAACATTCAAAAACCAGTTGGAGAACACTTCAACCTCCCTGGCCACTCGAGTACAGACCTAAACGTCGCAATATTACAACAAAAAAACCCTTTGAAAAACAGACTCCAAGAGAGACTGCTGAATTGGAATTAATTTGCAAATTGGACACCATTAAATTAAGTTTGAATAAAGACTGGGAGTGGATGGGCCATTACACAAAGTAAAACTATTTCCCCATGCTTATCTCTCTCTCTCTCCCTCCCCCACCCTTATATCTCCTTGTCAATTGCTGGAAATGGGCCATTTTCATTACCACTACAAACAGTTATTTTTCTCTTCTGCTGACAACAGCTCACTTTAACTGATCACTCTCCTTATAATGTGTATGGTAACACCCATTGTTTCATGGGTGTGTGTGTGTGTGTGTGTGTGTGTGTGTGTGTGTGTGCGCGTGTGTATCTTCCTTCTGTATTTTCCACTACATGCATCCGATGAAGTGAGCTGCAGTCCACGAAAGCTTATGCTACAATAAATTTATTAGTCTCTAAGGTGCCACAAGTACTCCTGTTCTATTCATGGTTAACATATGTTGAGGGCTCTTATAAAGACAGATGGTGATCAATGGTTCTCCATGTCTACTGAAGACAGGACAAGAAGTCATTTACTTTATCTGCAACAAGATAGATGTGGGTTAGATATTAGGAAAAACTTTCTAACTATAAGGGTAGTTAAGTATTAAATAGGTTGCCAGGAATTCCTGTCCTTGGATGTTTTTAAGAACAGGTTAGACAAATACCTGTCAAGGATGTTCTAAGTTTACTTGGTCCAGTCTACGCATGGGGGGATAAATTAGATGACCTCTTGAGAGCCTATCCAACTGTGCATTTTGATGATGCTATGATAGGTCCTAGTACTACAAGCCGCATATTTTAAATGCTGTCTTTGGCAGACATTTTGCAGCCATTGTAACTTTTCTGCCACAGAGAAGAACTGCAAGATAAAAACATATGTCAATAATTTGATCATATTGTCCATGGGATATCAAAAGTCTAAAGAGAATACAAAGAGTTCAATGCAAAATATCGGAATAACAAAGAGCAGGAATTAGGATGTGCACTCTGCCTTTCCATTGTTCATGCATTATGTGTTGCATCAAGTTGGGCTATATCCTATTACACTTCCTTGTGACAAGCAAATGTAATACAATCCCATATAATGAGATAGGAGGAAAATTTAACAAAATGTGCATTTTTCGGTTATGATTTGCTGTGTACAAATATCACAGAAGTACTTGGGCTACCTATAGAAAAACACAAATATGCAAGATTTTCTTGGCACATATTGTACCACATTACAATAGCCTATTGATTTCCATATTCTTTCTGATTATTATCTGGTAATTGAGCTAAGTAAGTAAATACATACTGTAATTATCATGTACCCTACAGTAGCATCTAGTCTGAAGAACAGAATTAACCATGTATTTAGCCTATAGCTACATAGCAATCTGTATTATATAACAAATGAATAGTAGTTTATATATAAATTTAAAAAAAGACATGGCTTGCCCACTCTGAGTCAAGGGACGCCACACAGGCATATGCATTCATGCAGATGGATTGCATTGCTGAGCTGAGGCCTATTGTTACTTTATCATTTCTCTACCAGGTTAGGTAGTAAACAGCCATTCATAAGTCCACGGAATGTGTTCAGAAAAAAATGCCTAGTTTTGCAACATAAATAAATTGCTTGCCAACTGTTTTGCCATCAAACTGGCAACCTCAGAGATGATTCTCTCATATCCTCAGGAAGATGATAAAACCCGTTCTGACCAAAAGCCAGTAGAAATGTTGGCAGATCATAGCTGGATGAGTGAATCCACAATAAATGATGTCCTTGATAATCAGGAAGAGTTTGTCAATGATGTTTGCAAAATCCAGATACTTCTTTCACTGAGACTGGTGGAGGAGAGGAGATTTCAATAAAATGATGTAATTAATATATGTAATAAGTATGTATTCCATCATAATTCTAATTGATAAAATTATTTTTCCAAGTGTTCAAAAATGAATACAGATTGGAAAAACTTAGACAAAGGAGAAGCATCTACTATAGAAATACACTAATACCAGATGCAATGTATTTCGCATTTTCTTGACAGCTATTTCCTTTACCTTTTCTCCTTCAGGTTGTGAAGGCAAAAATTGGCAAATGGATACAGGAATAACTAGCCATTGTGAGAACCTCCTTTCCATGGCCAGAATGAGGGCTATATTTGACATTCTCCAGGCCTAGTGCTCTTCCAAAAGTTCACCTTCTGAAAACTCATCCATTGTAAATTCTTATTAAATGCAACACTTCCTTTGAATGCCCATAGATTCACAGAAAGTAGGTCATGTTGCACAAATTCTGTCAGTGCTGGATTGTTCCCTACAGCATCTTGTCTAGAAGTTATTTCTGAAAACAATAGATTTAATTCAGCACAGTTTCCCTTTATAATTAATGGTATATATTTTTTCCTTTTACCAGAAGTGCCTACACATTTCAGTATAAGACTCATCCAATCTGTTTGGGGTTTATCCCTTCAACCCAGAAAATGCATGATGTTAGTATTGCTCAAAGAACTCACTTGGGATGTCTTTGTCCCATAGTTTGCAGGGTACTATCAACCCCATTGACAGCTCAAAAGTGCCAGTTAGGCATAGCCCACAATAAGGGGCAATGCTTCCCAGATCTCTGTTGTATAAACTTAGATGTTCTATATGTCCCAAAGAGTGAAAAGTGTTAGCATCACCCAGCCAGCAGCCAACATTAAACAGTGTTAAACAAGGCTCAGGGTTTGGTACACAGAGAACTCAGCCTGCTTAGTGCCATAGGACAAACCCAAGAATATTCATGATGCAGGTGAGATATTTATTAATTAAAACTCACAAAAGAAAGAATCATAAGGCAAAACCCACTAAAATTGAGTGAAGATGCAAAACAAACAATGAAAACCTATCACCCTCTTTTAAAAGTGGGTGATTACTGGTTAGAATCTCTTAGTCTGTCTTTGGCAGAGAAGAAAGGATTAGTTCTGTTGTTCAGATCTAGTTTGGGAATAATAATCACTTTCCAGCTTTTGACAAAGCAGAGACACACAAGGTGGAGGAACGACAGGATAGTGAAGATGAGGGAAATACAGCTTCTGTTGATGTTCTCAGGATAGAGGGCGGTTGGTCAGTCATGGATGGATGCTTTAGGCTGGCAGGTCGGTCAGCCACAACAGCTGTTGCTTTGGCATCTGGCTTGCCTTGTCATCTGATCGTTGTGGCCGATCTCTCTACTTCACTGGTGCTTTTCAGGCTGAGCAGAGCTGTGCTGGTTTCGTGCAGTGCAGCTCATTTCAGGATCAAGTACAAAGTCAAGACAGAGAGAGAGAGGGGACAGGGGGAGATAATGGGGGATGGAAAGGTACACAGAAGGGAGAGGGGAAGACAGAACAGAATCTCACATGTATTATGCTGGGGTCCTCGCTGGCACAGCAATGACGGTCTCCACTGGATTATCAAGGTTTGATGTCACAGCAACAATCCTTCTGCCACAGCCACGAGGGTGGTAAAAGTTCCTTTTTGCCTCTTTTCAAGGGCCCAAAAGAGGCAATAGGTGGAATGACGAATCCTTTCATTAATTTGCCCATCAATTAGGCCTAATTTTCAAAGTACCAATTTTCATCCATTGATTTCTGGTCACCTACTCCCATTGTTTACCAGTCATAGTCTTAAAACAGTCCTTGAGTTGTATCAATACCACCTTCTGTTTAAATTAATTCAGTCTTTCCATCGCCTCAAATCTTCTTTTAAACAATTTTATGTAACAGGCCAATGCAACAATTCATGAATCTTTATCTGTTTTCCATAAATTAAACCTCCCGTTAAGGTAGGCCTACTAGGAGTCAATTATTACAACAGTTCCGAGGAACACAGATGCTGCTACTACTCCACTTTGTGAGGTACAATTTCTTCCTTGTTGCTGGGCTGCTCAGCTTGACTGACCACTGGGGTGGGGCAGAAGAGAATTTTGCTCCTGCCTCCTCCCTACTCCCTTTTGGGCCTTGTGGCAACCCCTGGGGAATGGGGCTAGAGCCACAGCTGCATGTGCCAGGTCTGGGATTCTGCTTGGTTGCTAATGTGGGCTGCCCAAGAGGCACAGGAGAAGACTCCTGACCCCCTCGTTCCCTCATAGCTCACCATGTCCTCATCAGTCTAAAATAAAAGGAGTCAATCACACCAATATGGTTTTTCAAAAATAGAAAAAAGGACAAGTTACTCATAAACTATAACGTTTTTAGGTGAATCCCCATCCATGGTATCTGCTCGGCAACTATTTTGGAAGATATTTCACTGTATGTTTTTATTGACCAATATGTGTTAAAAACCTCTTTAAACTGGCTCAGATTTTTATCCTGGTGGGTTTGACTTTGACAGGGGGTCATACTATAGAATTTTGTGTTTCCCTTGTAAGCCAACTAATTAGCACCAGATAAACTAAATCTATAGCTGCTTTATACTTTAAAAAGAAGTTCAAGCAACAAACAACCATATGAAGAATGTTGTCTGCCAGGCTTTGTCAGACACTACTTCATGTAAGTTTCATGACTGCATTTACTTTTAATTGATCCTACAGCACTGTGCCCCTTATGGAGTGTTTTAAATCAATGTCAGCCATAAAGTGATACTAAACTGTACAAGATCCTTTTTTGGTTGCAGTTAAAGATAACTTATTTATGAGGACATGAGTAAAACTCTTAGCATATGAGTGTAAATATGGCCAAAATTCTTTCAGGACTATCTTTCTCCTGTGTTTTATAGATTGAGGAATGTCACACATCAAAATGTAGATTCTTTCGGTCTCCGTTCATGAATGATTCAGCAGGGATTTGTGAACGTTTTCCATTCACCTTGCCATTCTGGGCTGTATCCCATTTTCTCCATCCCTTTATTAGCTGGATAATACATTACTTTATCTCAATTATAGAATATGATTTATAAATACATGGGTAAGGAGCTCCCTGATCAGCCTGTTTTGGCCTTACTTTGGATAGAAACAATAGTCTACCTTAGCATTTATAGGATCACAGCAAATTATTTTTGCCAATGAAAGTTTTTCTATGAAAACATTTTTTTTCCATTTTCATCAACATTTTTAAATGAAAGCAGATTTTTTTCCACAAAAATTTCCCTCTCATCAAAAAGTTGAAAGAAAAATTTCAACCAGCTCCAGGCAGCAACCAGCTTATATCATGTGCATAAGTCTTCAAACTTAACTAAAAACAGAGGAAACTGTTTACATGTAGTTTCTTTCAATATTGTGTTAACCAGTGGGAGTGCTTGCTTAGAGCAAGCAAACACCCTCATTAGCTCAAGAAACTTTGAGCCAACTTTTCATCTGATCCCTAAACTTCAGTAGTTGCAATCATGTGTGCTATGTTCATTACCAGAAGTGGGTGGTGACAGCATATTCTTGGAGAGGGGTCCTGAATGCTGAATGTTGCTTTCCATATTGATTTAAATTAAATACATTTCCATGAATGGGATCCTGTAATCTAGAAGGATTCTTACAAAGATTCAAGTCCTTCATTCTTTGGCTAAGATGTGATGCTTTTTAGAATAAGTTGCAAGATTTATCCATAAGGCTTCTGATAGCACTCATCACCATAGTACACAAGCATCTGACCTCTTGTAGCTGCCTACCAGACACTTGCCACTCAAAAACGGACTGAGGAAACCAACCTACTTCGGAAACCTCATCAAACTGCAATCATACTGTAACCATTTGGGATACTATGAACCTGGGCGTCATCCACACTGAAGGGCCACATAGTTAAGCACTGGAATAAATTGCCTAGGAAGGTGGTGGAATCCCCTTCATTGAGGATTTTTAAGAACAGGTTAGAAAACACCTGCCAGGGATGGTCTAGATAATACTTAGTCCTACCATGAGTGCAGGGGACTGGATTAGATGACCTCTTGAGGTCCCTTCCATTTCTATAATTCTATATTCCATTGATAGCTCTATGCAAAACTAAGTGGCTAGCATTCACAAGTTCCAGGAAACCTTTCCTCAGGGATATTGTCTAATCTCTCTACAGCATCTAAATTGTCATATACTCATAATCACTAAAGTATCTGCTTTGAGTTTTACATTTGTATAGTATGAACCCTAACCCTAAACCAAAACACAACATTCAGACAAACACAGTAGACCAGATCCTTAACTCATGTAAATTGGTGTAGTACTATTTTCTTCATTGGCGGTATGCTGATTAACTTCTCTTCATGACCTGCCCCACTAATAATATCCACTGTGAACCTGTTGAGTGTTACTCATATATCCACTGTGAACCTGTTGAGTGTTAACAGTTTTGCTCTGATGCTGGTGAGTTCCATTCATTAATAACAAAAACCTACCAACTAAATTTCCTTGTTTGGGATAACATTTTTGCTGAAGCCCCTAATTTTAGTGCCACTGGAACCCAAAAGCAACAGAAAAATTTGGAGATAGGTGTGCACGTACCCTGGCTGGTTTCACCACAGGGCCCCAAACCAAGGAAGCTTTGAATTTTTCGGTGCAAGTTACTAATGGTTCTACCCATAATATCCTCTCAGCCCTCCAGTCCCATTACAAAATATAACAAAATGTTATTTAGTCATCTGAAGCCTCTGTGCTGTACATTAATCCAGGGGTTGTTATAGAAGTGGATGGTTAGGGTTCTGTGGCCTGCTTTGTGCAGGAGGTCAGACTAGATGATCATATTGGTCCCTTCTGACCTATGAGTCTATGAGTTTCAGGATCTGAAGCAACCATAATTATTTGGGATGTTGATTCTTTAAAGAGGTCTTCAGCATACAGCTGGGAGGCAAGTTGGAGTAACCTTATTTCCTGAAGAAATAAGGAAGCAAATCTTACCATGTCTCATAGACTTTAAGGCTAGAAGGGACTACATGATCATCTAGTCTGACCTTAGTAGGTTGGATATTGTGGCACAGGCTAGCCAAAGGGATGGGCCCAAAGGGACAGGCAGACTTGTACTTGTACTTAGCCTGTCATTGCAATGTCCACACTGCTATTTTTAGCATGCTAACTCACCACAGGCCACAGAACCTCATCCACCTGCTCTTGCAATAGGTCCATAACCTCTGGCTGAGTTACTGAAATCTGCAAATCTTGATTTAAAGACTTCAAGTTACAGAGAATCCACCATTTAGTCTAGTTCAAACCAGCAAGTAACTTATGCCCGTGCTGCAGAAGAAGGTGAAAAACTCCAGAGTATTGGCCAGTCGTGGTATTCAGGATAGCTACATTGAGTTCATTTGTCAATTAACTGTTTTAGGAAGGAGGAAAGAGAACATATAGTGGTATTAATGAAATCCTGTTATATGGCTCCAGGAAACCACAGCTTGGGAAAATGTGCCATCTCATATTACTCAAGTATGTAACACATTGACATATAATTACTGCATACATTGTGATGAAGTGTAGGATAAGAATGCTTTACAATCTTTTAAGCATTTACATTTTTCCTTTTAGCTCCTCCTAGGGACAAATCATAGCTCCTAAAGGCCATATGGTGGTGGAAAGGATGCAAAAAAAGTCATGGCAAAGTCTGCATGACAGAATTTAAGACAGTAAAATACTGATAATGTTGTTCCTAATGCTGTATAAATCAGAGGTAAGAGATTATATTCAAGAGAGAGAGCGAGAAAAGGGGGATAAACAATGACAGGGCTATTGTAAGGTTATTCCAATTTCTCTCTTGTTCCTGAGATTTTCAATTTTTAAACTGTGAATCTGGATGGTTACCAAAGGACAGATTTCACAATTTACCTAGATCCTCCCACTGCAATGTCAACAGAGACCTGCAGGGGGAAACTCAGGGAGGTTCTGCTTGAGGATTATTCCCCAAATCACTGCACTGGTGTGTGATGGGGAGACTAGGAATGGGATTTGCAGAGTTAGGGTTTGTCTACACTGCAGCTGGGAGAGTGCCTCCCTGGTAGGGTAGATAGACATGTACTAGCTCTGCTGGAGCTCGAGTGCTAAAAACAGTAGGTTGGATACTGTGGCACAGGCTAGCCACCTGAATACGGATCTAAAGGGACAGGCAGACTTGTACTTGGGCAGTTAGCCTATGTCACTGCAATGTCCACACGGCTATTTTTAGCTTGCTACCTCAAGCAGAGCTAGCATATCTGTCTGTCTGGGATGGGAGGCACACTCCCAGGTGCAATGCAGACACACTCTATAGTTCTGCTGAACCTGAGATCCACATGAATCTTAGGGGAATCAGGGGCTCACTTGGCCAGAAGTCCAGGGTTTCTGAACTTGCCCTGGAGCCTCCTCCCTGGCAGTTTAGCAGTGTGGCTCCAATCATTGCTTGTGGCGTCCCCTGCAAACCCCAATTAAAGGGATGATGTCATAGACTGGAGAACCTCTGCAGGAATGTTAATACAACCACAGGATGGATATCTAGTAAAGCTGGTGGGGTGGGTGATGATCAGAGGTGAAAGTATGCCCGTACGGTCCGGTACGGCTTACCGGCAAGAGCTACACCATGCTAGACCACACTGGCTTCTGCGGCGGGGATTTAAAAGGCTCTGGGAAGCCCAGAGCCCTTTAAATCCTGCCTGTGGCTCCAGCGGCTGGGCTGGGGCCAGGATTTAAAGGGCTTGGAGCTCCCTGCGGCTGCGGGCAGCCCAGAACCCTTTGAATCACGCCCATGGATCCAGAAATTATCTTCTGCTCAGATAATGCTTGATAGCCTCAAAGGGCCTCCATTGCTTCTGCACACGATGAAGCATCTTTACTATAGGCAGGAGAAAACTTAACTAAACACCTTTTGTTTCAGTTATAAGCCTTGCTTCCTATTCCTCTGACAACTTGGTGCCAGGATTTAAACCTTGGATGCACAGCCCACTTACAGAGGCAGTTAGAAGTATACACAAAGGGAATGGTTTTCCTGGAAAGAGGGGAAAGGAAGGCTACACACACACAAACAGTTGTATGCATAAATGACGTCCTTAAATAATAAAATGAGTCAGATAGTCCTAATAGAGGCTGAAAACTGTTCCATTCCCAAGGAGTGAAGGACCTGAAAGATTCTTCCTGAAACAATCTTCCAGGCTACAGAATCCCATTCATGAAAATGTATTTAACTGGACATTTACCATGTGAACCTTTCCCAAGATAAGCATACACTTTAGAGAGCCAACAATGGCATTCCCTCTGAGATGCATCTGTGAGATGCAAAGTCCCGAGAGTTGAGGAGTAGAGCTGTGCAAGATGTGGCCATTTCTCTGTCTAGGGGGTTCAGCAATTAACTTTTTTGCTTGCTTATTTTGGTTTGCACCCTGTGTCTATTGCATGCTGCCTAAGATTCTCTGGTTTCAGGGCAAAACTATAAATCCCACCCTAGAACACTTGGGAGTAAAAGGATTTGCTTAAAACACAAGTGGAGTCACTCTGAAAGGTGCAAAGTTAGGCAGAGTTTTTGCATGAGCAGTGAAACTAGGCAAAACCTGGGCTTGTTGTTCTTAAATATTTGCACAGCTCTAGTGTGAATTGTTTCCCCACTTGCAAAGGCTCCCCAACTTAAAGGAAATCCTTGTAGTAAGGAGGACTGGAGGTAGCTCCTCCAAGAGCCAGTTCAGCTCTGCTCCCTTAGTTGAGTAACTAGGTTATGCTCTCGTTGTCCCCTTTGGCTGAAGAGCCAAACCTTTCCCAAAGAGTGAAAGATCAGAATCTTTGCAAACCCCCATGTCTCAAGGTGAATTCATACTACACACACACACACACACACACACTTGCTGCCCCTGTCTATACTAATGATTAGTGAGTTTCACTATGAAATCCTTAGTATACACAATAACTTAGACTGGAGAAGAAGAGCAAACAGGAAGTGGGAAGACACAACAGAGGGGCAGAGGCAATGGAGGAAGTGGGGGTGAAACAGGAGGCAACGTAGAATGGGGGAAGGAAAGGCAGGGGAAGAGGCAACAAACTGGGGAAGAGAGGAAGCACAGGTGTGCAGCCCTGTCAGACTGAGCAGGATCAAAGGGACTCATGAAGCAGTGTGGGGAAGCAATGCGACAATAACAAAATCCATATTTCCTTCCAACAGTCCTCCCAAACTGACAAATCTCCTTCTAAAATCTTTGTTTGAAATTTAACAGCACTGCCAAGAGGTGAGGCGGGAAGGGTGGACTTGTCTTTAGTCAGGCAAGCTCCCACGATCACCACAGAGGCGTACAGTGGTTCTACGCTGATGTGTGGCCTCATCGCATTGCCTCAAAAATATAATCATGAAGAAAACAAAACCTGAGGATGCATCGAAATGTTCATAGAGTTTTTCAATTTGAAAGGTGAAAAGAGGCTCTGATTTGGGATGGGCTGACACTCAGGGTCAGGTCCTGCTTTTCAGATAATATTCCTATCGGCAAATGCAAATACCCTCATCAACTAAATACCAGTTTCTATGCTCTTTCTCCTCCAGCACATCCTCTTCTCACCAAATCAGCCTCCTTTCTCCTTATTTTTACTGATCATGTGGCTCCCTGACATCTCTGAGGCAAATTCATCTTTGAGAAGCTGGCTGGTACGCCCACTGCTCCCTTAAAATAAGGTAAATAGCCCTGACCATTGCTTCTGCATCTGGGAAACACTCTGGTCTGCTGACCCTAGTAAACCAGAGCCAGGGAATATTCATGAGCTGCATATCACTCAAAGGTGGATGCAAAATGAAACCCGTAACTCTGTATAACCAGTTCAGTCTTAGATCATCCCATTTTACTTTCATTGTTTCTTTGGTAATAACACTGGTAGTTCAGACTCAACATTTTTCATCCAGATCTCCTTCCTAAAATACTGAAAGAGACTTTGAATTCATTGTGAGAAGTAAAAGCAAATTCCTTCCTGTTACCCAAACCTACCTCCAATTTCAGCGATACATTTCAGTTGTGTGTGCCTGGTGACATGCGGTAAAACACCAGCATCTTACTGTACTGGATACTGATTAGAAAAAGAAATGTGTTAGATGTCGGGCCTCAAGAAAGCAAACTTAACATTCTGACAGCAGCTGGAGAGTGATAGCCATAATCAAGCATTGTCCCTGCTTAGATCTGTGCCAAACAACCTCACTTTCTTCAAGCTCCATAAGAGACAATCTTTCTTTACTGTTCCAAAGAAACATCTTGTCAGTTCCCACCTGCTGGCATTGCCAGAAATAAAACCACAGTTGATCAGACGCAATAGGTCAGGAAAGTAATGCATTGAACCATTGTCTATGTTTCTAGGCTCTGTAACAGGGGAATCACTAGCATTTGTCCCCCTTCCCTCTAACTGCAGCAGTTTTGTTATGCTTTTATTAAACAATAAGATTTTTAGAGCTAGAAATATGTCCTTTTTGGAATTTAACATGGAGGCAAAATTCAGGCTTGCTGCCAGGCTGAAAGTTCGATATCATTTGGAAAACAAAATATATTAGAACAGCTTTTGGGGGAAAGAAAACGCAGATGTCAGTCTAGTGACACAGAGTAATCTATTTGCTCAGTGCTTGTATTTTGCTACCAATTTTGTATTTTTCAAAAAGGACAATAAAAGAATTGTGCTCTCTGCTAATTAATGACAAGCTGGTAAAAGCATCTATCCATTGTTCCATTTATTTCTTCATTTCCAGCAGTTAACAGCCCTGTTCTGAAATGAATCAATGTCGTTTACACAATGCTGTCACCCCTATTGTTTCTTTATCATCCTTGCATTTTCATAAATTGGAGGTGTTAATTCCTTAATGGCTTTTCTCAGAGCTTTAAAATGTATGCAAAATGGTAATCCGCCTCTAAACAATTCATGTTTACACAGGAACACTCTTAAATATGTTTACTATCAAAATGAATCCTTTGTTTGGATCTAGCCCTATCTGTTTGTTTTCCAAACACTGAATCATAGCAGGTATGTGGAGTCTAATTTTAATTAGCAACACTATCAGGTAACACTATTTTTTTTTGGGCGCAACAGCCAGCTAGTTCCATTCACAGGTGAAAGGCCTTATATTTTTCCCATAAGAGCTGTTGTCTGTACAATATACAGCTGTTGTGTAATATAAATTAGATTATTAAATACAGATGAGTTTGTGTACGTCAGGGTTTGCAGGCTCTTTTAGTTTGTGATCCAAAGACCACAGATATCAATGGAAAGACACCCTTTGGGTGGCCTTTGGTTCAGGGCCGAAGTTAGCCACCTTATTTACGTATTATCACTTAAGGACACAAAGAGAAAATATTATATGCAGAATTTCTGCATAATAGTTAGAGATTAGCAGAATAGATTTAAACTGCTTGTGGGAAGGGAAATTCACTGTAGGAGCAAACTAAAAAATAAACTTAGTAGGGAGGCCAATGAACAGATTTCTATGGTACTGCCAGGAGCATCAGATTTGATATAGTCCTCTCATATTTAACAGAAGATGTTAACTTTTCAATAGCTTCTTTTGGGATCATCCTTTGTTAAAAGACAATGAAATCCCTGCTACAGAATTTTCTAGGATGGCTTAAAAAATAAAACACATTTTAAAAAAGGCTGTAGACTTTGGACAGATCACTTAATCGCTCTGTGCCTCAGATTCCCATCTGTAAAATGGGGATACGAATATTTCCTTTCTCCCACTTGTCTCTGTCTTGTTTATTTAGGCCAATGGGACTATTCACATGTGTAAAGTATTGTCTACACTGGGGCCTAAGATTGCAAGCTCTTTGGAGCAGAAACTCTTTCTTCCTCTGTACATGCAGGGCCTAGTAAGAGGCTCTGAACTCATTTGGCTTCTTGGAAATATTGCAAATAATAAACAATAACAGAAATTATTACATTATTACTATTACATTCAACAGGTTTTTAAAAGTAATCTCTGTAGAACGCTATTGATTTAATCGCTCTCAGATTATGTCGATTTTTCCATAAGTGATTTATAACGGTCACCTCATCACAGACCATCTTTTCATTCTGCGTCCATACAACACCTAGCACAATGGGATCCTGGTCCGTGACGGGGGCTGCTAGGTGCTACAGTTATAAGACTAATAAATAAACAAATAATAATACTTCATATTTACACCCAAAAGCCTGTTCCAAAGCCACTCACACCGAAGAAAGTCTTTACATTGACATTAGAGGATTTTGGAGCAGGACCCACATGAACTGTACTGAGAAAACTTTCTATGAGTTATACACAAAGAAATTTAGGCTAATTTTGTTTTTTCTGGAATCAAAGCACATTTCCTTAAAAGTGAGCTTTCAAATCTATTCTGAACTAAGTATGAAACAGTTTGATGAGGGATATGTTGGCATTACAATAAATATAAAAATGAGAAAATACCTGATTTTTACCTGGAAATTAATGTTGCCAATTCCAAGCAGTCAGAGGAAATATGTGAGAAAAAAGCATTGGTGGTGATAAAAGGAAGAGTTTGAGTAAAAGAACACTCTGAAATATTACTGCTGTAGCTCTGTTTATTTCTCTTTTGTATCAAGTTAAGGAACAGATTAGATATTGCTTAGAAGTGACACTGGAGTTTTCCATAAAGTGTAATGAGTGTAAGATCCATGTTGCTCAAAGGATGGATTCCTCAGAGTCACGACTGGCACTATGGGTTTTAGCGCCCTAGGCGCATGGCAATTTCGCCATCCCGCACACTGGTCCCGCGGTTCCGGTGGAGCTGCCACAGTCGTGGCTGCGGACAGTCGGCTGGTCCTGCGACTCTGGTGGAGCTACCTCAGTCGTGCCCGCGGGAGGTCTACCGGAGCTGCGCGAGCAGCCGACCGTCCGCAGGCCATGACTGCGGCAGCTCCACTGGAGCCTCCTGCCGCCCCCTCCGGCAAAACGCCGCCCACCAATAATCCTGGCGCCCTAGGCGATTGCCTAGGCCACCTAAATGGAAGTGCCGGCCCTGCTCAGAGTACATCTAAGGCTTTGTCTACGCTAGCACTTTTGACAGCAAAACTTTTGTCACTCAGATGTGTGAAGACAGCACACCCTGACTGACATGATTTTCATTGACAGAATGCTAGTGTGGAAAGCACTAGGTCGTGGGAGAGCTTCCTGCCGCTCGTTGGGGGGTGGTTTAACCAGGCCGGCAGGAGAGCTCTCTCCCACCGGCATAGAGCAGCTACACAGGAGCCCTTACAGCGGCGCAGCTGCAGTGATACAGCTGTGTCACTGTAAGGTCTGTAGTGTAGGCAGCCTAAGACTGAAACAGACAGAGAAGGTCAAGGCTTGGCAGTGACCATAACATGCTGCTGAACAGCAGGCAAACACTGGAGTGGAGCTGCCTCTCCCTTAGGGCCTTGTTCTGAGTTTTGTTAATCATCCATTGTTCTAGGTGGGAGAGCCAAATTAAAGAACAGGATGATCAAAAATAGCTCCAATTCATCCAGTGTAAGCAGGTCATCTGAAATACCACCGCATTAGGAAGCTATAAGCAGGAATTAGAGGCATACCGGGGGACACATCATTATAAGTGGGCAAAAAGGCCAATTAACTGAGGCTAAACAAAAATTATTTTGTAATCTTACCAACTGTGAAACATCTGCCCTTACTAAACACTGGAGAGTTTCTGAACGCTCATATGGCAACACCTGAAGCCACAGACACACCAGGCTATATTTCATTGCTAAGAGACGTACAGCATGGGGAAAGAAACAAGAACTCTTATTACTGTCCTTCAAATTCAAGACATTAAAAAAACCCACCTTCATTGCTTTTGTGATATTTCTTACAATTCCCACAAAAATATTGATGCTATAGATTGCCGTTTCTGTACTGTTAACCACAGGTAAAATATGTATTAGAGAGGGCCTTGTGTACACACAGAAGTTGGAGCCCTTTGTACTTGCGGGAGTGTCACCTAGCACTGGAATTCATTATGAAAGATTTATTCTACAAAACACAATAAGAAAAGCCAGTGTATTTCCTAACCAATCAAAGGCAGCAAGGTCTGAAAAGTTTACAAGAGTTGCCTCTATCATAAGATTCCAAGCCTAAGATTCCAAGCCAATTCCATGACCAAAAAGGTTTCGAATAAGCTTCACATACAGATCCAAAAGCATCAAACAGCATGTTCCTCACAAACCTCTGAGGTCTGCCAATCATTTCTCATTATGGCCTAACTCACTCCCAGACTCAGTGGGATCTGGGGACAGAACACATCCCTGCCTTCCTAGTAGATAGAGAAGCTGCAGTACAGCCCAATGCGGCAGTTATTTCAGCCCATAGATTGGTAGCTATGCTCTACATGGCAAATATAGTGCCAATCTATAAAAAGAGGAATAGAACAAACCAGGGAATTACAGACCAGTCAGCTTAACTTCTGTAGCTAATGGATCAAATAATTAAGCAATCAATTTGCAAACACCTAGAAGATAATAAGATGATAAGTAACAGTCAGTGTAGATTCCTCAAGAACAAATCAGGTCAAACCAACCTAGTAGCTTTCTTTGAGAGGGTAACAAGACTTGTGAATGGGGGGAAGCAGTAGATGTGGTACATCTTGACTTTAGTAAGGCTTTTGATACAGTCTTGCATGACTTTCTCATAGACAAACTAGGGAAATATAACCAAAATGGAGCTTCTATAAGGTGGGTGCATAACTGGTTGGAGATGGTTCCCAGAGAGTAGTTAACAGTATATCATATTATAACACAGTTCACAGTCAAGCTGGAAGGGTATATCAGGTGGGGTCCTACAGGGATCAGTTCTGGGTTTGGTTCTGTTCAATAACTTCATCAATGATTTAGATAATGGAATAGCGAATACACTTTTAAAGTTTGTGTATGATACCAAGTTGGGAGGGGGTTGCAAGTGCTTTGGAGGATAGGATTAAAATTCAAACTGATCTGAACAAACTAGTCTTAAGTAAATAGGATGAAATTCAATAAGGCCAAAAGCAAAGTACGCCACTTAGAAAGCAACAATCAGTTGCACATGTACAAAATGGGAAATAACTGTCTTGGAAGGAGTACTGTGGAAAGGGATTTGGTGGACATAGTAGATCACAAGCTAAATATGAGTCAACAGTGTAACACCCATGGGCGGTGCATGAACAGGCAAAACCTAGCTCCAGCCCTGCCTTTCCTGCACCCCCGCCAGGGCCACTGGCCCTGCCCTAGGCTTGTCCCCCCTCCAGCCCTGGACTGGTGGGAGGATGCGTGGTGCACAGCCGCAACCTCCCCAGCCCTGGAGGGCCAGAAGGGCAGGTGGGCTCATGACTGCTGCCCCCCTAGTCCCACAGTGCCAGGAGGGCAGGCAGCATGGCTCCAGCCTCCCCAGCCCAGGAGCTCCAAGAGGGCGGGCAGTGCAGCCCCCATTTGAGCCAGGGCCACTGCACAGGTGGACTGGAGCTGCATGCAGAGCAGGAAGTTCAAGAAAGGCAGATGTTAGGGGTGGAGTGTGTGCAGGGTCACACATGGCTGTTTAGGGAGGCACAGCCTATGGCACTAGCCACCCATGGTAACACCATTGCAAAAAACTAAACAAAACAAAAAAAGCAACCATCAAACTGGGATGATGGGTGTTTTGTAAGCAAGACAAGAAGAAATTCTTCCAGTCTACTCTGTTCTGATTATGCCTCGTCTGGAGTACTGTGTCCAGTTCTGGGTGCCATATTTCAGGAAAGATGGGGACAAATTGGAGAAAGTTCAGAGAAGAGCAACAAGAATGATTAAAGGTCTAGAAAATATGACCTATGTGGGAAGATTGAAAAAAAATGGGTTTGTTTAGTCTGGAGAAGAGAAGACTGAGAAGGGACATGATAACAGTTTTCAAGGAGGAGGAAGGAAAAACTGTTCTCCTTAACCTCTGAGAAAAGTAAAGAAGCAATGGGTTTCTGCAAATTGCAGCCAGAGTGGTGTGGGTTAGACGTTAAGAAAAACTTCTTGTTAGGGTAGTAAAGCACTGGGATAAATTGCCTAGGGAGGTTGTGGAATTGCCATCATTAGAGATTTTTAAGAATAGGTTAGATAAACATTTTTCAGATGGTCTAGATAACACTTAGTCCTGCCTTGAGTGCTGGGGATCCGACCAGAAGACCGCGCGAGGTCCCTTCCAGTCCTGTGACTCTATGGGGACATCTAGGTCATTGGACTGTGTAGATATGAATCCATTAGGGCCCTCTGTTGTGCATCCCATGCAGTCTATTTGAGGGAGTCTATTTCATGGTGTATGTGGAAGGCGTTTCTCCCTCACAGAGGGATAATGCAAGTCCAATGAATTTCACCTGATATGATGGTATTAAAGAACAAAGTGCATAAAAATGACCAACACAATGTGAGTGGAAAACAGATGATAGAAGCGTTTCGGGGGTAATAGATTGTAAATAAAGTTGGAGGTGCCACTCTCAAACAACAGGTCGACTGACACTGTTATCCTAATAAGTTACACACGCCTCTAATTTGAGAAAGGAAAAATAAATATGTTATATATATATTTAAAGTAAAGAAAACTATTTCTGTAGATGTGTGTTGGTGTCAATACTCCCTTGCCCCCCACAGTAAAATCACCTTCATTTTGAAATTTCCTTTCTTATCCTGTGTCGTACTAATGATCTCATGACACTGCCCTTGACCTGCATTGATGGGAACTGTTTTCTAAACTACAACCACAAGAGCTTTGAACTACAGCGTGGAGAAGATATTCAGCCTCTGAAAGGCCTCAAACTTTCAAACTGCAAATCTCCAAAACAAAGCAATAAAAACTAAAGCTGCTGCCATGGAATAAACAATTGGAAAACCCTGGCTGTAGAGTGAATATGGGTGGAGAATACTAGGTTGTTGGTGATGTCTTCAGACCTCGGGGGGCAAACACTGGCCACACTGCAGCTTTCCAGGCCTTACCACTTTGAATATGTCTACACTGTACTCATGGGGCATGACTGCAAGTTGAGCAGACATACCTGAGCTAGCTTTAATCTCAGAGACTGCTAGTAATAAAACTGCAGCATCATGCGTTTCAGTGCTGGCTAGCTACACTAGTAATTACCCAGAATTCTGGTGGGCTTGTACAGCCCATCCTGGCAGCTGCACTGCTCTGGTACCTGAACGAGCTTGATTAAAGCTAGCTCAAGTATGTCCACATAAGCTGCAATCACACAATTGCTGTATAGACACATCCCTAAATTTCAGCCCTTTTGTTTCCATCATCAATAGCATGAGACATTTTAGATCATGACATCTGCTTGCTCCTCTTTGTGGCTGCACCTAAGAGGTAAACAGTGTGGGGCCTGATCCAAAGGCCCCCGGAGCTCCTGGTTTGGAATTGACTTCAATGGTTTTTGGCTCCAATCCATGCTGAAGGAACACAGACAAACTGAAGGATAATTAATAAAAGGGATTAAAAGGGACAGATCCTGATTTCACTGAACTTGTGTCAATTTATACCAACTGAGGATTTGTTGTCATTTTATTCCTCTGAGCTTGTGACTGAAAAAAATACAGATTTCCCATTATTTGACTTAATATATGAGGGAATTCTTTCTAAACCAAGGCAAACAACAACAGCTATGTAGAACTATTGACTGTTTGACTACCCTGCCTCAGCTATACACATTAGGATTATATACACTACCATTTACAAAAAGGAGACTTGAAGTATTCTGCAATATATGTTTTTCAAAGATACTACCCAAGAACATCACGCTTGAATGAGCCTGAGCGGAGAGTTTTGGCAAAGCAGTCTGAACCTGGATTTTTTTAATCCAATTCTGTTGCAAATACAATTACTCTGATTGTTTTGATGTAATCAAAACTGTCTGTTAACTCTCTAATTCTAACATCTTTTCAATCCTTGCTCAAACTGACATACATGTACTCTGTGACTGTGCATTATGTAGTTAACAACTTGTTATTTGGCCTATCTGCTGAATATTCAGACCATTGCTGGAATTGTTCAAAATGTAAAACTACTTATTGCCTTTATCGCTGCTGTTTCTCATTTCCTTCTCAGAGTTTATAGTTTTTACAGAAATCAATTAAGAAAAATACAGTGATGTTTTATTTTAACTTCTTATGAGGGTGAAGGTTTCCAGATTATTTTTGTAGTGAAAGGAGGAAAAGCATAAGAATGAGGAGAAATAAAATATACATTTCATCTTCTAATTCTATCTCCCTATAAAATTATACATTCATTGTTTCGATTATTTAGTCAGAAATCGAAATATGAAGTCAAAATTGCAGTTAAAATTATTTTTTAAGAAAACCACAGAACCTACCATTCAAATTTGGATATAATTACAGTCTTTTGCTTTTAAGGCTTTACGATTAACTGGTTCCCATGTATGAAAATTAGTTTCTTGCTTATGTTTTTCAGTAGCTGTTGAAGTTCATGATATTTTGGGGCCCAGTTTAAACAAGAAAATATTTCTAAGTAGCTAGTGAACATTATTTACCCCTTGGAGAGACAAAGCTGTCACTTGTTTAATGGGGATTACCATTAAGGTTTAAAATTAAAAAATGCTTCAACAAATACAACTTGTTTTCCTCACTTAAATAATGACAACTAGTATTTTCAAGTGAAGGAAGGGTACAAAGTGTAAAATTGAGCCTTGCTGTTATAAAGGAATCTCTTAATGTGTGGCAGTAATCAAAATCAAATCTCATATATGCCAAGTCTGGCTATCTGCACATATACTTGGAGGATAAAATAAATTGGGTCTATGTCATTTGATTAGTTCTGTAATCAAATATCCCATAGATTAAATGAAGCATTACTTGACTTTCATTGAAAGGAATAAAACAGAGGGTATTTATTAACCTTATTACCAGCTACCACCACTATTGGGAACATGTTCAATACTTCTTGTGCCTATTAGTATCTCTTTTGGTTTCCTGAAAGCAGCTGCTTTCCATAGAGAAAGTTCACATTTCTGTATCATCTGTGTAACGAAAAGCAGTTGTACTACTTGTTTAACAAATCTCTCAGCCTCTGCTGGATGAATTATCTATACAGTTAAAGTCACTTCAGTCATGGTAAGTTTACTTTCACATCAAATTTTCATCACCCAAACAATTTATAGTAGTATGGGCCTGATCCAAAATCAATGGAAAGATGCCCACTGACTTCACTGGGCTTTAGATTAGGCCCTACATGTACATTAGCATAATGACTCATTATTTTGAGTTTATTTTGTGATCTCATACTGACTACCTGATAAGCCTGTTTTTCCCATCACTGCTAGCCAATTTCTAGCCCACCCTTCAATGAAAGGATCATGTCTAGTCTTATTTAGCTTTGATTAACATCATTAACCTATCATACACTGACGCGACTCACACAGCAAATTGGTAAGCCAATTTCAGCAAGCAACATAAAGCACAGAACAGCTTGGATTGTCAGATAAACATACCCAGAGGTGCAGTTAGGATGCTGAAATTATTAGGTGAGTGATAGGAAGCCAAAAAATCAGTGAGGCACTTGAACAGAGAGCATAAACATAAATATCCAAAAGCATGCCACAGTGCATGTGTATTTTATGTTGATGTGCTAATACATTATCTGCTAAGAGTTTATTTAGACCGTTTTTGTATTCCCTGCAATTCATTTATCTGCATAAGGAAGAGGCACTAACAGGACAGTTCCTTATGAACAAGCAGCCCTGTGTGTTTTCCACTGCTGTTTATAATCCTTCATGCTCATATCTATAATTCATGAGCAAACTGTTTCGTGAACGTTTCCATAAAGGTTGAGCAAAGTACGGTGCTGTTAACATTCGCACTGTCATGCACAGAATCGAAATGTGCCCACTCTCATTCTATTCATCACAGCTCAAAGACATTTTGGCAATGATATTATCCAAATATTATTAAAACTTTGAACCCTGTCCCCATAAATTATCGCAAAATGGCTTCAGAGCCATTAGGCAAGGAGGATGTATGGGCTCCAGTTGCTTTGGAGTAATTATGTGCTTAAAAGGAAGCGTGGCTAAGCATTCTACTAGTAAAAAGAGAAAAGCTATGATCATTTGTTACTGCTTCAGTGCTATGCACAGTACTGTTCATACAGGTCAAGCCAACCTTACAGCAGGACAATTATCTGCCTAGAGAGACCAAACATCTGTTATTAAGTACGCACAGGCACCACTGCAACATGCTGGAAATCTTGTCCACTTCATTGGCTGAGCTTATGGTAATGTACTTCAAACACTTGGCTAACTCTGCACAACATCCCCCTTTCTTATTGTTACTTCAACAGTTCAGCTTTGAAATATGCAGTATCTTCACTCCCCCATTACTTCCTTTAATATGCGCACAGCTGTTAAAGATGCCAGTGTAACTTTAGATGAGTCTCTGTCTTTTTTTTTGTATTTGTTTCGTTACATTCTTGTGCATTTATAAGTTACCAACTGAGCAGTGTTGTAGAGATAAAGTACAGCATAAAAGCACAGGGTCACTCTGTTTTTGCATTATAAAACAAATCCTTTGATTTCTGTGTTTCAAACATTCATTAGGCTGTTAAGAAAGATGAAGGAGGTCATTTTAATTTTATAGGTATGAAATATAACCTTCCCCCCCACAAAATAAACAAACAAAAACAGAAACCTAGGAATCTTTTTTTTTTATATATATATAATTAGTTCTGGAGTAGAATATATTGCAAAAGGTGACAAAAAGAGAAACACAATCAGGTAAAGAGAGATGACTTGATTAGGACATTAGAGGGGCTAAGTGGATGTGTGACTGCAACCGAGACACCAACAAGCAGTGCAGCTGAAATCTGTTCCAGGTGGGTACTGTAAATCCATTCTGGGGTTTATTGATCCAAGGTTGATTGTTTTTCTCTGGTGAAGAATGTTAGCTAACAAACTTGCAACTGCTGATAAACAGGTAGATCTTCTCTCTTTCTGATAATTTACCTGAAATAAGGAAAAGATTCTGAACTGTATATAATTTGCTCTGCTACTAATAGACTTGATGTTAATAGACAATACTTTCCCCCCTCTGATAGATATTGCAGATGTAACTGACACATTTACATTTACAGGGCACAGCAACAACCTTAAAGGAGATCAGTGAGCTGGTGGCAGAGATGTCAGGGTAAGAAATTAGATCCATCTTTTCTGTCTTAGCCTTTTCTAAGGCATCTATCGCTGGGTAGTAATGGGAGCTTGGGAGAAGGAGGAAGAGGTTGCTAGATGGAGGAGCTGCAGAAATTCAAGACCCTAAAAATATTTTTTTACTGCAAGGAAAATGAGCAGTTTGGATTTGTTTTTGTTACATGTTCCCAGTAACCACCACCTGTAGTCATTTTAAGAGGGGCCTCTACAGCCAGCAGATTTATGCCTGCCTAATCTACTGTCTATATACGCTTCCTTTAACAAAATCCCAGAGTCCCCTTCTGAAAAATAAAGTGAGGCCAAGATATTGACCTCGGTTCTACAAATGCAAAGTAAAAAATGAAGAGCAAGACAAGGAGTAGTGGGGAAGTTGATCCTGAATTAAAGATAGCAAGAGAAAAAACTGGGGGGAAAAGGGAAAAAGGAGGATCCAGGGAACTACATGGAGCAGGTCCTCAAGGAATCAATTTTGAAGCACTTAGAGGAGAGGAAAGTGATCAGGAACAGTCAGCATGGATTCACCAAGGGCAAGTCATGTCTGACTAACCTAATGCTTTCTATTGTGATGGTCTGCCTTGAAATCTGTCATATTATTTTTGTTTAGGGGGTGATCTATTCCGGGTACTCTGGTATTCTCTATATTTTGGTGTCTAGTTTGGGTTTTTGTGGTTGTATTTTCTGGTCCGGGTTCGTTTGCGGGAGGGGGGGGGTGGGGTTGGTTGTGGGGGGTGTTTTATCTATATGTTTCCTGTATTTGCCTCCTCTTTTTTGTTTGTATTTCTTATATTTATCTGATTATTATATAATTATCTTTTGTTTTTATTTTATTGTTTTTTTTCTATGTAATATAACTGCTCTGTGGATGAGGGGTGAAAGCAGTGGACAGTTATTCCTTTGGCTTTAGCAGATGCTTTGATACGGTCTCCCACAGTTCTGTGCCAACAAGTTTAAGATAGTATGGGGATGAATGGACTATAAGGTGGATAGATAAGACTGGCTAGATTTTCGGCTCAGGCGTAAGTTATCATGCACCTGTCTAGTTGGCAGCAATATCAAGCGGCAAGTACCCAAGGGTCGGCTCGCCCGGACAGTTTGTCAATATCTTCATTAGAGAATGAAGAGGAGTGTGGAATTGCACCCTCAGCTAAGTTTCAGATGACACTAACTGGAGTATGCTAGATTTCACTAGGAGATAGGATCTAGGATTACAGAAGGACCTAGACAAATTAGAGGATTGGGTTCAAAAGAAATCTGATGAGGTTCAGCAAGGACAAGTGCAGAATCCTGCACTTAGGATGGAAGAATCCCTTGCACTGCTACAGATTAGGGACTGAGTGGCTAGGCAGCAGTTCTGTAGAAAAGGACCTAGGGGTTACAGTGGACAAGAATCTGGATATGAGTCTACAGTGTGCCCTTGTTGCCAAGAAGGCTAATGGCATTTTGGGCTGTATAAGTCGGAGCATTGCTAGCAGATCGAAGGGTGTGATCATTCCCCTCTATTCGGCATTGGTAAGGCCTCATCTGGAGTATTGTGTCCAGTTTTGGTCCCCACACTAAAAGAAGGACGTGGAAAAATCGGGAGGAGTCCAGCAGAGGGTAACAAAAATGATTAGGGGGCTGGAACACATGACTTATGAGGAGAGGCTGAGGGAACTGGAAATATTTAGTCTGCAGAAAAGAAGAATGAGGGAGGATTTGATAGTTGCTTTCAACTACCTGAAAGGGGGTTCCAAAAGGGATGGATCTAGACTGTTTTCAGTGGTAGCATATGACACAGCAAGGAGTAATGGTCTCAAGTTGTAGTGGAAGAGGCCTAGGTTGGATATTAGGAAACAGTATTTTACTAGGAGGGAGGTGAAGCACTGGAATGGGTTACTTAGGGAGGTGGTTAAATCTTCCTCAGATGTTTTTAAGGTCCGGCTTGACAAAGCCCTGGTTGGGATGATTTAGTTGAGGATTGGTCCTGTTTTGAACAGGGGGTTGGACTAGATGACCTCCTGAGGTCCCTTCCAACCCTGATATTCTATGCTTCTATGAAATGCACACCTAAGCACGTGATGGATATGAGGAGGAGCCAACTACAGCTATCTTCATTTGTATCACATTTTTTTAACATATCTACTTGTTAATAAAGGATCAGTTGTGCAGGGGGTTTGAAATCAGCTCATTATGGGGGACCATGCCTTGTGTCTAACTTAACATTCACCCAGGCCGAACCTCAAAGGATTTGCGGGATCAAGGCCATTGATAAAACACACTTGTTGGAAGGATTTCCAGTTAGTTTCTAGTTCCTACAATAGATTTTCATTCCTTCCTTACATAGCCAAGCTCAGACACACACACACACACACACATGCTAGAGGTGTTCCCCCTTCCCTGACTAGAACGGGTACTGGATCCATAATAGTCAGATCGATAAAACATGGTTATTTTTCTCAAACAATGGTCCATTAATTTAATACCTAACCCAGAGAAGGCATTCGGAGCAATTTTGCGAAAGAGTAAACCAACAAAGATGTTCACTTTACTATTTTATAAAGGTTCAGGCTTATGAGTGTATGGTCTGAATTCCAATTCATTGCCTACCTTCCTTTGAATTAGAGCTCAAACTCTTACCAGGGATAAGAAGCCTTTATAATAGGTTCAGTACAATTACTTACACACTCTCACTGAAAAAAGGCCGATCTCTCTGCATAGGCCCTTATGATGGGTAAATTTTGAAATTCGGTATATATACCTTCTCTGGCATTTCTCAGATACAGAGGGCAGTAAATAGAAAAACTCTTTGGGGGACTGGGATGGTTAGGTGATACACTTGATTTATGTTCGGTGAAAATAGAAGATACCCTTCCCAAGGAGATACGCTTCTCAAACTGCTCAACATCAGTTCAAAAACAACCTTGAACACTATCACAGAGACTCAGTTTGACTGACAATATTACCACACTGTAGATTTCATGGTACAAGAAAGTGCGAGAGAAACGGTCTCACTTTTTGTTGTTTAAAATATGTGCACCTGCGCCTTCCCCTTTGTTATTATGACTCCTGCCACAGTAGTCAAAGGGATGCAGCCCTGCACATCTCTGAGCTTCTTGACAGTCCCCTCTGCACAGTACTGGAAGCCAAGAGCTGAAGTTTTGGACTAGAGAGAAAGAGATGCCAGGGACATCATAAGCAGCCAAAACAACTTCAGAAAAAGTCTCAGAGAAGTTGCATTGATTTGATTATATATAATTAAAAGAGAGAATCCAATAGCCCTGACACAAGTGGACTGAAACATTATCTGTGTGGATTATAGAGAGAAATGTACATTGAGAGGGGAAGATAATGCATGGGGCTGAGATGTTCTCAGGTAGTAACTGGTGTGTAAAGACGGAAACTGAGATCCTGACCACACTGAAACAGAACCGTGATAGTTTCAATCACGATTAAGAACATAAGAACGGCCCCGGGTCAGACCAAAGGTCCATCCAGCCCAGTATCTGTCTACCGACAGTGGCCAATGCCAGGTGCCCCAGAGGGAGCGAAGCCAACAGGCAATGATCAAGTGATCTCTCTTCTGCCATCCATCTCCATCCTCTGAATGACAGAGCCTAGGACACCATCTTTTACCTTCCGTGACTACAATACATTTATGCGTACCACCATGAATGTATCCAGTTCCCTTTTAACATGTTATAGTCCCAGCCTCACAACCCTCCTCAGATAAGGATTTCCAACAACTGACTGTCCTGTGTGAAGAGAACTCCTTTATTTGTTTTAAACTGTACTATAATTTCATCTGGTACCCCTAGTTCTTGTATCATTGGGAATAATAAATAACTTTCCTTACCACTTTCCAACATCACCATATGCCCTTTAGTCTTCCTCTTTTCCAAGCTTGAAGAGGCCTGCCTCCTTTAATCTTCCTCAATGGATCCTCCCAAACCACCTATCATTTAGTCCCTTTCTGCGACCTTTCGTAGTGCTAGAATATCTTTTTTTGAGGAGGAGACCACATCTGTACACAGTATTCGAAGAGGTGGCATACCATGGATTTATATGAAGGCCATATATTATTCTCATCTATTCTCTATCCCTTCTAACGATACCTAACAATTCTTGTTTGCTTTTTGACCGTCTCTGCACACTGCGATGGACATCTTAAAAGAACTATCCATGATGACCCAAGATCTTTTTCCTGACCATTGAGTGAATTAACCCCCATCATATTGTATCTATAGTGTAGGTACTTTTTTCAATGTGCAACTTGGAACATTTATCCACATTAAAATTTCATTTGCCATTTTGTTGCCCAATCACTTAGTTTTTTGAGATCTTTTTGAAGTTCTTCACAATCTGCTTTGGTCTTAACTATCTTGAGTAGTTTAGTATTAATTATTAGATTAATGTCTAAGTTATTTCTAGCAGGGCACTATGACAATTTTCCTTGTTCAAAATGGCCAGGGATTTTCTCCAGCAATGACAATAGATATGCCTACTAGCTATTCCACATATAAAGTAGCATCTCTTTTCTTAGTGCAAAATGCTCTCATCCTGCTCAAAACCTGAGAAAACTGGCGTTACGCCAATTGGCTGCTCTAATTTACACCAGGGGCTGAAAGGGGCCCTAATAATTGAAGGAGAATAGTGGTGGCTCCTAGCCATCTTTCCCCGCCACTTTCCCCCTCAGGTATACTGAAGGAAGCTATAATGCATTTGAGCATTTGGGTCAAAATGAGTATTTTAGTGATAGTCAAATTCTATTTGGTTCCCCAGGACACTTGCTATCAAAAGTGTCCCTTACACACGCAAGTGAAACTCTCTCTGATTTCCCATTACCGGACTAGGTCTAATTTGTAGCTCTTATTTATGACACACTGGATTTTACATGTTCAGTATCATTTTTTTCACTGAACTCTGCCACCAACTACTTGTCTCTTGAGAGAAGTTTCATAGGGAGGTTGAAAAACTAAACCTTTGCCTGTCTGTTGGCTTCAGATGCATTTGTTTGGAGATTTCAAACCTGACAGGCCAAAAGCCATTCAGCTGATCTTTAGCTTACATAGCACAGTAGCATTTTAAACACACTCTTATGCAGTACTGAACTAACTGTAATGAAGTCAAAAGTAAACAGAAGTCGCTGGTAGGTTCATATGGTCAATACTAGCAAAATGGTTATTGAAATGTATATTAAAATCAGCACTGAAAAAAAAACCTTGGTGAAAATCCAGCTGACACAATACTTGTGTTTTGTAGCTCATTATCTTTCATAATTCAACCCAAATATGGTTCTACCATATAAAGTACTTGAAATTTAGATACTGCACGCATTATATATTATTATTAGATATCAGTGGGCACTATAACCAATGTCTTCAACCTATAGATGTAATTCTATATTAAACTCTTTGACCTGATTTAAATGTCGTACAGAAAAGATTTAATTCTCTATTAAATTATTGAAAGTTTCAGAGTGATTTCTATAGAACCCTGATCAGTTTTTACAGAACTCTATTGGTTTCAACGTTATTAAATTCTACAGCATTTTTAATAAGGTATCCATTGTGCCATCAATTTTTCTGCAGAACTCCCCATCAAAATCAATAGGGATGTCTGCTTAAAAACTGAAGGTAAGTTCTTTTCACATAACTTTGGATCTTAGGAAGTGCTATTTGGTGCTTAAAGCTCATGCACATCTTCAAAATGAAGCAAGGATTTCATTCAAGCAGACAGCACTTGCCCAAAGATCTTTGCATGTATATGTCATGTATATTTATCTCTTTCCCAAAAGGAAAATGTTGACATAAAGGAGATTCATAAATTACAGGTATATCATGGTCAGCTTTATGGAATATACCAAGCCCAGATCCAACTCATAAACTCAGCATTTTCTAATCCATTTCTACACCATTATCAACAGACCTTCCTTGGAGCATTCAGCATCCTCTGCCCCTCCGTGGGCTTCCCACAGCGAGCCCACCCAGGCGGGGTCCTGGGAAAGCCAGAGAGTTCTGCACCCCCACTTCACAGTCAGGCGTGACTCTTAGCCAGCCAGTAAAACAGAAGTTTATTAGATGACAGGAATACAGTCTAAAACAGAGCTTGTTGGTACAGAGAACAGGACCCCTCAGCCGGGTCCATTTTGGGGGGTAGTGAGCCAGACACCCACGTCTGCACTTCACTTCACGTCCCCAGCTAGCTCCAAACTGACTCCTACTCCAGCCCCTCCTCCTCTGGGCTTTGTCCCTTTCCCAGGCCAGGAGATCACCTGATTCCTTTGTTCTCCCACACCTTTAGCTATCTCCTTGCTGGGGGAAAGGGCCCCAGCCATTAGATGCCAGGAGACAGAGTGTTGGCCATGTATGCACACTAGCCCTTTGCTCTGCAACAATCTCACCCCCTAGAGACTTAAGAAATGCATAGGGAAAACTGAGGCACACACATAGGATGCAGAGGAAACATTAAGAACAGCCCTACTTCGTCACACAGTACAATTAAAATTATTCTCTCAAAGGATGTTGTTTGTCAATCTGCAAACAACAAAGAAGGGTGCATAGTTGTTTGTGTCACCATAACACAAGTGATAGTAATGGAGGTGTTGTGGCTGAAACACAGAACTGGGAGCTGGGAAGCCTCTCAGATTTCCTGTGTCACACTGAGCAAGTCTGTCAATCTTATTGTGCCTCAGTTTCTGCATCTGTAAAGTTGAGATGAAAACAGCTACATCACAGAGGTGTGTGGGGCTTAATCACTGAGGGATAGGCTGTGCCACCCTATTCACTCTGAAAAGCATCTTACTCATTAAATAGTCCCATTGACTTCAAGGAAACCATTTGTGGAGTATGATACTACTCAATACGAGTAAAGGCATCAGAATCTGGCCCTTTGAAGTGCTCAGAGATCCTTACATGAAAGGCACTATATAAAGGCAAAGGCAGATAAAAATTCCTGGAACTCATATAAAGGAAGCTTCACAAAGAGAGATTCACACACATGATTGATGGCTGTTATTCATAGTGCATATTAATTAATGCAGCCCTGAAACTTGAGAAAATTCTCTATGTACTGACACTGCCAATTCTCTCAACATTTTATACGGTAGATAGCTTGCCCTTAACGGGTCACTTATATAGTTTCTTGTATTGTCTGGCTACTTGATGTTTAGTATTTTTGTATGTAGGATTACATAAGAAAAAAAATCAAATGATTATGCAAATCTAATTTACTTTTAGCATAATATTTATTTACATGATGATGCTAATAGGGATGGATATTTATACAGAAAGGTATTTACTTACAAACTGATGACACAGGAAAAAATAAAATGATTTTTAAAAGTTCAACTTTACATATTAGATAATTACCAGCTATATTGAAAGAACTCAATAGCGTGAGGGAATATGAACTCCTCTAATATATCAGTACTTAAAGAGCACACAAAGAAAGTTTATGGAGAAGGAATGAAACATTCCTGGCTGAGGGAGAGTGACACATACATTATGTTACATGTACACTTGTTAAATTTCTCAGTAGACAGTAACAAACGTAACAGGTTACATATACTTATTCTACAATACTATTTAACATTTATACTGTACACAGCACCTTTTCTTTTATTGGGATCTTATTAGCATATACCAGGAATTAGAGTGACACTGATGACTGTTTGCAGTAAAGGTTACAGAAGAGAGTTATCATGTTTGAATTGTTATATGTCTATTTCTTCAGTAAACCTGAAGGGGAGGAGAAGGAGGAAAATGAGAAGATGAGTGGGACTCGGGGGGAGGAGGAGGGAGAGAAAGGAAGAAGGTGGAACATATGCAGAAGTGATGTGTAAAGTTACACATCATGAAAGGCACCCTGCTCACGCTCAGTAGTACTTTACACTATGAGTTGTCTCAGAATCCAGCCCCTATTAGCTGTAAGGGAGCCTGAATCTAAGGGTGTATAAATAACTGAAACTTACATGCTGAGGAGTAAATTGGGGAAGCCTTCCTCTGCAGCGTGGGGCATGGGTTGCTTGCTGGTGGAATCTCTGCAGCTTGAGGTCCTCAAACCACAATTTGAAGACTTCAATAACTCGGACATAGGTTAGGGGTTTTTATAGAAGTGGACGGGTAGGGTTCTGTGGCCTGCTTTGTTTAGGAGGTCAGACTAGATGATCATATTGGTCCCTTCTGACCTATGAGTCTATGAGAAGGGTAGAAGAAGGCATGAGTTAAAGCTGCACCTTTTAAACACACTCTTCCAGCCCCTTTGGGTGTAAATCACACCACGTTAGACTCTCTGACTAGTGCATAACTTACACGGTCAGTGTACAACAAACCTTGATGCCAACTCAATGCCAACTCTGCCCACATATCTACACCAGTGACACCATCACAGGACCTAACCAGATCAGCCATACCATCACCAGTTCATTCACCTGCACGTCCACCAATGTAATATACGCCATCATATGCCAGCAATGCCCCTCTGCTATGTACATCGGCCAAACTGGACAGTCACTACGGAAAAGGATAAATGGACACAAATCAGATATCAGGAATGGCAATATACAAAAACCTGTAGGAGAGCACTTCAACCTCCCTGGCCACACTATAGCAGACCTTAAGGTGGCCATCCTGCAGCAAAAAAACTTCAGGACCAGACTTCAAAGAGAAACTGCTGAGCTTCAGTTCATCTGCAAATTTGACACCATCAGCTCAGGATTAAACAAAGACTGTGAATGGCTTGCCAACTACAAAACCAGTTTCTCCTCCCTTGGGTTTCACATCTCAACTGCTAGAACAGGCCCTCATCCTCCCTAATTGAACTAACCTCTTTATCTGTAGCTTATTTGCGTATATATACCTGCCCCTGGAAATTTCCACTACATGAATCCGATGAAGTGGGTATTCACCCATGAAAGCTCATGCTCCAAAATTCTGTTAGTCTATAAGGTGCCACAGGATTCTTTGCTCTTTTACAGATCCAGACTAACATGGCTAGCCCTCTGATACTTGACACCGTCAGATAGAACACTTCTGAATTTGGCCTGGTGTTCACACACCATGACAAGTGTGGTCCACCTCTTTTTGTCTGAACAGCCATACGTAATTAATTTGGGCCCTGCTCCTGCACCACTGAACTCATCATTGAGTTTTGCTAATGATTTCAGTGCGAGTAGTAAAGAAGTAAACTCACCCCCTTTCTGCCACACTCCAAATACTCATCACCTTACAGCAGGGCAGAGGGGTTTTCCAAAAGACAGGACAAGTATGACATTGGCTCATGTCTAGTATCCCCAGGTCATGTTTACAAACATTCATTGAAAAAAGAAAGTTAAGAAGGGCTTCTACACCACTGCAACTTTCTCTAGCATTCTAGAAAACTTTAACTTAACTTAATTTCCTGAGTGTGGTAACAGCAGATAAGATGTATCAAACTAAGAAATATTTTCACAGCAGGATTGCTGGGTCCAGGGCCGGCTCTAGCAATTTCACCGCCCCAAGCACGGCGGCACGCCGCGGGGGGGCGCTCTGCCGCTCGCCGGTCCCACGGCTCTGGTGGACCTCCCGCAGGCATCTCTGCAGGGGGTCTGGTGGTCCTGCGGCTCCGGTGGACCTCCCGCAGGCGTGTCTGCGGATGCTCCACCGAAGCCGCGGGACCAGCAGACCCTCCGCAGGCACGCCTGCGGGAGGTCCACCGGAGCCGCCTGCCTCCCTCCCGGGAACCGGCAGAGCGCCCCCCGTGGCATGCCGCCCCAAGCATGCGCTTGGCGAGCTGTGGCCTGGAGCCGGCCCTGGCTGGGTCAGAATACCATATTAAGAACTTCATCATTCATTTAGAGGCAAGCAAACGCTTGATCTATACATGATGTACATACACCATTCAGAGCCATACATAGCTAGATGCTGAAATCATTCTTAACCAAGTCAAGTTGGCTACTTGGTAAAAATAATCTAATTTTATGCCCAACCAGTTACATTAATTCTTTGCCCTTCCGAGACGCAACATACAGTACAAATGTTCACCTTAATGATTTGCCTATGAGTCTGAGCAAGGGCCTTTCCCAGCCTGCTCTAAAACAAGCTCCTCATTCTTTGTAAAGAATTCCTGGGGTATTAATAATGAAATTAACAATGACATAATGTTCAGCTCTAGCCTTATCCTCAAACTTGGGTCCTCACTCAGAACTGCTCTGCGCTCACCCTCTAGACATTCTCTCTCAAAAGAAGGAACCACTCCCACCTCCTCTAAATCCAGGTAGAATACTAAATGACAACCATGAGTGAGTCAGCAGAGCCAGTCAGATCAACACTGTTTAGACAAACATTGCCAACCTGTTACTCTGTTACTGTAAATGTATCTTGCTATAAATCACTTTTAAACCCGTTTTTATTAATAGTATTCATTTATTTAGGAAGGACTGGTTCACAAATCCTTGCCACATAAACATCAGAAACAAAACATTCATTACAACAGTGAGCTTTTGTTTCAGGAGACATTATGGAGGAATAGAGTCATCAGATCTCTCTCTTTAACTGGGTGTCACCATATTACAGAGGGAGCATCATTGCAACACTCATGACATGTCATTTCTACTGATTTTATTAAATTGAGTGAAATCTCTGATTACACATTTAACAGAAGAGACACGTCTATCAAATGTTAATGTTAAACAAAAAAACTAAACTCCTGTTTTCAGTGAGACAATCACCAGAGACCATTCAAATTTAGAGTCAAATATGACTAAGAACTGAATCTGAGCTGCACTTGTTCCCAAACAAAACACCTGCACAAAGCTAAAGGCCAGAAAAAAATGTTCAGTGGGGAGACTTTGCTACCCTTGCAAACACTCCCTCATGCTCCCAACTTTCTTTGATGGCCTACTGGGCAGTTGCAGGTTCCCATTGCTCATGGGTTTCCCATACTCCTCCTCATATCCCTATCTTGTTAAGTCAAGTCCAATGATATTCTAAGTAGTCACTGAAGCAGATTTCATCCACTGAACAAGTCTACTCATGGCTGCCTTCTGGACAGTTAACCACTAGACAGAAAACTATTGTGAGGGTAGAAAAAGCAAAAAACAGGAAATAGAGAGGCGGCTTGGGAAGGGAAGTTCCTCAGAGAAGTTTTCTTCTGGCCTGCACCTCACGTAGTGTGTTGATTGGGTAAGGTGGCAAGAATGTGAAGATGAAATTGTGCTCTTAGGGAAACTCATATTCATACTCAAACTTTAGAACAAATAGTACAAATATTAATATCAGCAATTCAGTGGCCTATGGTTCAGCTCACTTTGACAATGAACATTTAGATTTTCTCTTTAGCTGTGAGCTGCATTTTTTAAAGGCGCTATAATAATCAAAGCTTCTCAAGGAAACAGTCTGTGTTCTGGAACTTGGTAAGAACTCCTTTCCCTCAAAACAATGTGATTTAGGGTGAAGCACATTTTTATAAGGCTTCCCATAATTGAGAAGACATCTGTTAAACTGCAGGTGTCTTCTCTGTCTATTTCTTGCCTACTTGATAATAGATGATCTAATTTGTGTCTCTACACAGTTTCCTCCTTTATGTAGGTGACAGAGATAGAGTGATACCATCCTTCAACTAAAAGGAAAAATGACTTCCCTGCAAAATGTGACTGTACTTCCCATCACATTAAACGATCAAATCATGAAGTTTTACAAACTTGCTTTGCAGCTCTTTTGTTATGATGCTATGACCCTCGTGCCTGTTTCGTGTAGATATCTCATGCTTTTCATAACGCATATCCTGATTGCATAAGGAGCTGTGTGGTTCTTTCAGAACCCCAGTCATGAACACAGTGCCTCATGTACTGTGAGGACTTCGTGCACAAAATAAATCTGTCCTCCCTTCCCAATTTCTTCTTCTTCTCCTTTCCCACTAGCCATTTTCTCTCCTTACTTGATTGCCAGTTTGATTGCAAAGTGTCCAGAAACCATTAACATTCAGTGATGGCATCTTTGAGGAGTACTAAATTCTCTCTCTCACGCACACATGGACACACAGTTGTATGTGAAAACATAGTCCCCTATTCCTTTTAGGCAAAACAAGGGTACTGGGGTTTAGAATTCGGAAGAGGTTTATTCTTGGCTTTTTTGTAGTTCTTACATAGTGTTTATATGAGGGTGATTCTGCCACTAAATTATTTGCAAATGCTTATCTTATTGGGGGTGGGGGCATGGGATGGGGAGAGATTTGGAGCCAATTTGTAATAAGCAAGAGCAGATTGACCCAGATTAAAAGATACAATTAGTCTGTCTGAACAGTAAACCTGAAAAGTACTACTTACAACAAGTTATTGTTTTATGACAAAAGGAGACACCCTGGCAGAACAATAAAGCCAGTGCCACATATAAGAACCTTGCAATTTGCTCAAAACACTATGGAAAAACCAGTTCAGAGATATAACAATCCCTCAAAAATAAAAAGATATACAAATGTTATCAGGACAAAGTTAAGTTCAATGACACACACATATTCTAAACATTATACATATGTACATACATATATAAATATACCAGTATGACTCCGATTCTATTTTACACGAAGGATACCTCTCACAGCAGGGGTTCTCAATCTTTCCTGTCTACTGTGCCTCTTTTAGGAGTCTGATTTGTCTTGCATACCCCAAGATTCAACTCTCTTAAAAACTACTTGCTTACAAAATCAGACATAAAAATACAAAAGTGTCACAGCACACTCTTAGTGAACAACGGCTGACTTTCTCATTTTGTCTGCATGAAATTTTAGTTCGTACTGACAGCATTAGTGCTTTTGATGTCGACTGTTGTAAAACTAGGCAAATATCTAGATGAGTTGATGTACTCCCTGGAAGACCTCTGCATACCCCTGGTTGAGAACCACTGCCTTACAGTACACTGGAGGCAAAATTCTGGTCAATTAAAATCACTGTTAATTGACTTAAATAGGGTCAGGATTCCACCTTGACAGCATGAAAGGGCTCTAAAAAGTAGGCCTAAATTTCATTTACAATCACGTTAAGTCTCCTCTACATGGCCAGTACAATGGAAAGTTGCCTTAGAGTAAATGAGAATCTGGCTCCATCATATAAACATATTCACATGTGTATTTATATGTACACACACTTTTTTAATATATCTGTATAATTACTAAAGAACAAACTTCTTGGGGCAGGGACCACATCTTTTTATGTTTGTAAAGCACTGAGCACACTCTCAGCACTCAGATAATAAGCACTACTTGTGTGTATGGGTGTGGGAGGGAAAAGCTTGTGGGAGGGAGGGAGAGCAAATAGGCAAATATTTCTAAATAGAGCAAATATTTCTAAACACTGAGCAGAATGAAAGCAACCTCACAATTTATTTAATTTTGTTTACTAGATTTTTTTCATATCTAACATTAATCTTAAAAATAAAGGCATTAAAATATTATGCTCTGAACGCATACTCCTAATGGATATCGGTGCCACTGACATTCAGACTCACCCTACCGGGATGCCACCATATTCCAGTTCTCTATTAAAACTCTAGTCTGCTGAATGTGGTGAAGAGGTGGGATTAGGGTTATTCTAGAGGGCCAAACTGCTTCTGTTGCTCATACATGAAGTCTCTGTTTGACCTAAATCATGTAACCTATGATGTGGAGGAACTTCCGTAAAACCTTGCCTAGTTAAAAACACAACAGAGAGACAGAAGGGAGCTGTTCCTGTGATAGAGCTAGCTTCACCTCTGTCCCCTTTCTGGTCTCTCTCAGAGCATTTCCTCTGATCTTGTGTCTTTATTTACCCTCGGGTGGAATTCAGCAATTCTCTTACTCTCAGACCAGGACGTAGGCTACAGGACCCTGTGGATCAGCCATTCTTACTCAACAGGACTGACTCAATTTGGGCACCTGCAGTTCTTCCTTTTGGGGGTCTGTAAGCAGTGGTATATAGTGACCAGACAGCCTTCTTAAAACCAAAGCATTGCTTATTTTAACAGCAGGAACAAAGCATTTAGAGAAAAAAGATTTTAAAACAACAACCTGTCTCTCTTACCTAAAAGCTTATTGGCCACCTATGCAAGCTTGGATTCTTCAGACACCCCCAGTAGGTGCTTGTCTCTCAGTCTGGTTCACTTGAAGAACTATCCCGTCTCTTGAGAGCGTTCCTTTTTGAAACCTGCCACAGTTCTCTTGTGTCCTGCATCCACAGGACTCTTCCTGTTGTGGCTCAAACCAGTTTTGCAGATTGGCTAGAGAGGAGGAAAAAATTTCAAAGTTCATAGTCGTGGCATTGTCCCTTAGCAGCACTCAAGTGTTTGCTGAGGGAGTACTCATCTTGAGCCAGTCTTTCTCCTTCCTCCTTGTTTTCCCCAACAGCCCCTATTAAATTAAGCCAATACATGTATACAGTAAACATCACAACCACCAAGCCAACATGCAGTATTCATACATTATTACAGAATTACAGAAAGTGAAAGATGCTCTATCTGCCTGAAACTGCATGGAGGATATGAATAGATAGAATGGAACAGGAATTTGTCCAGGATACAAGGGCGGACTGGTGAACATTTGCTATGGGATATACCATTACCACAGGTGGCTGGACCTTAGTTTTACACCTCATCCCAAAAAAGCATCACCTCCATAGCACAGGGCACCTCATTGAACCAATACCCCAGCTCTGCATTACCGACTGAAATGGAAGAGTCCCACTTATTCAGTCACCAGCAAATAGCACAACTGCTGTTACTCTTTAGTCCTGTATATGTGAATTCTTCATTCATGGCTGCTGCTCACACATCCCTGTACCTGTTAACAAGTGCCTCTCCTGTGATCTACTGCCAGCAATGGACATCATATTGGGAAAATATGACTCTCCGGGGGGAAAGGTTTAATCTTGATATTCAATTTTTTTTTTGTTTTTTTGGCCTCTAATTGCAGGCTTGAGGCAGTGCACAGCAATTATCAGTCTGCAAGTGTGAAAAGAAGTAAATGCCAGTCAGACTGTATGGCTGTTTTGTGCACAGAACAGCTTCTGCAGTACTCTTCCATGTCAGTGCTGGGCTGGCAGCTTGTTCCTTTAGTTTAATGGCCGTGATTCAGCTGGTAACTGGATGAAAAATTGCAGCAGGTTCCCCTGTTATGATTCTTTCATGCATCTCTGTCAATGGCAGTTTACGTTCTGGGATTGAGATCATTTGTTTCCTGCTTGTTCACAGCTTCAGGCTTTTCTTGTTTGCAGCCATGAATTTAAAACCCTTTCTCCCCTCCTAGCAAACCGCATCTAAAGGGATGAAGGATTATAAGGCTTAATACTTTGCAGCTCGGCAACTTTAGCAGGAAGTTAAAACTACTGTAAAGGGGATGATGACTAAATACTTCTATGGAGGGAAGAGAGACAGAGGGAAAGTGTGTGTTGGGGGTGGGGTGTATGTAGACAGGAGCATAAAATACACATGAGATGGTAGGCTGAGAAGAACTGTTAAATCCCCCTTTAAAAAATCCCATTCTTTATGGGTTCATTCCCTCAACCCAACTCTGGAAATGTTAACCAGTAGTCTTGAAGTCTAAGAAATACATTGAGACGCTCCAGAGAATTAGTGCTTTCTACGTCCTAAAGAAAAGGGCTCTCCTGTGTTCATACCATAAATGAGCAGAAGCGCTTAAGGTCCGGTTCAGTGCTAAGTGAAGTATATGGGACTATTTTACACTTGTGCTTACAGATCTCCAGCCGGAAATAGCTACGTTAATACTGAAAGACATTAGTTGATCTATCTCAATATCTTAGGTATTCATATATACTCACTATCTTCAATGTATTTATTCCCAGGGTCCCTTTGAAGATAATTTCCATTGTACAGATGAAGAATTGAGAAACTAAATGACTTTTCTAGGGTTCCACAGGGAGTCTGTGGCAGAGCAGGGAATTAAAGCCATGTCTCCCAAGTCCCAGGTTAGTGCACTAATCACTGGGTCTTCCTTCCTCGCTGACTTGGAAGGTCTGTTCTTCATTCCAGATAAAGGTGGGAGGAGGGCCTAAAAGAGATAAGAGAAGCAGTCTAAGAGTGGGAGCTGGGAGTGGTGGAAGAAGAGTACAAATAAGACCCAGGATTAGGAAGTAGGTGAAAGCCACACAACCCTCTTTGAATGGGGTTACTATTTTAGTGTCCCTATTTCAAGCATGGAAGAACCCCATGACCAGATTCCCATGGGGGGGGGGCCAGGAAAAGGATAACCCATTTCTGCCAACGGAACCACACCATAGTCTTCAAGAAAACCTGATGCTAAGCATTTTTACTCTTAAGAAACAGCCTTTATAACTGGGATTTCTAAATAATCCTTCTCAAAGGGGATTGCAGCTGTAATCAATTTGTGGAGGGCTGTTTTAATAAGAAACTGCTCCAATAGGATTAACTATGAGACCCTCGACCTCTTTCCCCCCCAGTCCTTAAATTCTGATTTGAAACATTTAGATACCCCATAAATTATTTATTGGTCTTACAAGGTGTCATTCAAGCAAAGAAAATGATGCTTGACAAGTTGAAAACCATAGCCATTTCCACCAGTTTGTTAACAGCCTCCCCCAGATGGCATGTAAGGTCTTGCTTTTGCCCTGTACTATGAGGACATGAATTGTATTCTTGCATTGTGCCAAAAGGCGACCCCCAGGGAGGTCCTCAAGACTTTAACCACCCAGTTTGCTTCAGGACCTGTTATTTTCTGACTTCCTCACAACTGGTTTATGGATAGTGCGAGGATAGGAAGTTGAAGGGGATCAAATTTTCCCTCCAAATTCATAAAAATCTGGTAAATGAGGGACCAGACTAAGCTCCACGTAAAAATAGATGCTTCTTTTGATTCTGAGCTGTGAAAATAAACACCTAGAAAAAACAAATATGATGAAAGGCAGTACAGGGTTAGCCTAATACAGGCCTAGGCCAAGACAAGAGAAATCCTCCCTGCTACCTTGGAAGTGTCTTGCTCCTCCCCTGAAAGAGCACCTCCTTGCAATATTCCAGGCAGGAAGTAGTAATACAGGAAAGTCTAGCAGAGACTCTTTAGGAATACTGGTAATTCTCTTCATGGGATAGCTACAAAGAACACTAGTAGCAATGGTCTAAAATGTTACAAGAGGAGATTCAAAACAAAGAGCCAAATCATGAGGTGCTTACATATAGTAAGTCTACACAGAATCAGGATGTACAAAATAAGAGGTGATCTGCATGTAACCATTATTTGCATCGAGGCCCATTACAATTCCTGGTAGAGATAGGTTCATTGAGCTGTCAACTTTTATATCTTTTGTTATTTGAAAAAGGGCAGGAGGCCACAGGCACCTGAAAACAATACTTCCCTGCCCCTAGGACTGTGTCAGATAGATGGTCTCCTCCTCTCCAAAGGGATCTAAAATGTTGTGCTGCAACATTGGCCACCTTCTCCTAACGGTTGGGTCCTTTTTGTCCTTTAGGTCCAGCGGGTTCTCACACTCTCCCCCCTGACATGCCCCATCATTACTTGCCCCGGTCCCTCTGGAACTTGAGGCCACGATGACTAATTCATCTAAGAATGTGTTTCTCTCTCTTCACAGGTGCTATGAGATTATGGATTTGATCCATGTCTATCCACAGTGCGCCCTTCTCTCTATCATGCCATGGTTTGTGCTAATATATCACATAAAGCAATTAAAGAAAACTGTTAAACAAGGACTTCAAAGTGTGAAGTCCTGATTTATAACATTTACTGATGTATAAGGTAGTAGCCTAGCTGTACCAGATCAGTCATTGTTCAGCAAGAATGTAATAAAACTGTCCAGGGGAGCAAGCTGAATGTCTTTTTGTGGGAGTGGGATCTAATTTTGAAAGGGTACAGTTTCCACAGATGGAATATTTGAAACTGAATCCACTCAAAAGCATAGCATTGGAGAAAGAATAGATGCACCCAAGTACGATCTTTGTCTGTCGGACTTCCTGATATAATTTCAAGTTCACTGAGCTTCTTTGATGTCTGTGTTTCTTCACAGACGATTGCTGAAAACTCCTCTTCCATTTTGTTCTAGTGTATGTGACACAAACATGCACAACAATTAGCAATATGACTTAAAAGATGTTAGGAGGAGTGTGTGTGTGTTCGTTCATGTCAGACTTTCTGCACACTTTCAAACTGGTGTTTTGTAACAGAAAGTCCCTTTGTGTTGAAAAAGGAGAATAAATAAGAGACAAATCTGATTAAACAAAATTATAAGGGCAAGTCATATGCATAAAAATACTTCAGCACTCTATTTACTCTTAATCTTTGCTCAGAAATATCATATATCTTTAAATTATTTAAGATGCCACATGTCATACGTCTTTGCTTGATGAAGCACTATACTGTACAGCTATCTATTTTGTAAAGATATTGGTGGAGATGTCACTGAAGTGCTAAAGTTTATATTTCAACATAGGGAATTTGTTGTTTCTATTTAACTACAAGAAAATATTTCCAAGATTAAGTATGATATTTAATCCCTTGGTCTAGTAAATCAGTAAGGATAGGAAATTCTGTGCATTGATTTCACAAAGGTATCCAAATGTATAGGTATGCAATTATTTTTCCTTTGAAGAACTTATTTATATGACTTGCAAAGAATGTAAGTGGTAGGAATAGGCAGTCATAGAGTTACAGTAAATCCCCAAAGGAAAATCTCTCTCTTACAGAGCTTCACTTTGTATCTGACAAACATTTTGCAAGAAATGCCTGAAAATGTAGGCACTTCTATATGTCAGGATTTCCAGGAGCTGGGGAATTCAGGGGGTTGGTCGGATTACACCATTCTGGTCCTTCAGAAACAAAGCAATTTTGTGGTTTTGGGTATACACCGGGAGGTAAATGAGTTTACAAGCCATAGAAAATAATACAATTTAGTGTGTGTGTGTGTGGAGGGGGAGATATGAGGAAATCCTTGTGCTGCTATGGGAAAAGGAGCATGTTGGCCTAGAAATCCTTTTTGTTTATAATTTCATAAATGAAGTCAGTAGCCTGAGACAAGCCTGTCACATCTATGGCTTTGAACAAGGGTCAGTGATGGATAACTAACCTCCTCTCCCACTTTTATCAACAAATGTCAAAAAAGGCAAACAGCAGCAATGACATCCTGCCCAAACAACCAAGAGTGTTTCATTTTCTTTGCACTTCTGTTTCCTCTGTGCCTTTAATCAGGGCAAGGGGATGTAATTGCTCTGTCTGTGCACAGCTTTAGGCATGCTGTGCAACTAACAATTAGTTTAGAGACTGTGAACTATAAATTTTGAGAAAAGAGTAAGAGGATTTGGTGAGGTTGAGCTATCCTTTCTAATGAAGAAAAATATCACACCGGAAGGGACCCAGAGTGTTATCAAAGCAACTTAATATCATCTGGTAGTGATTTGTAGACCCCGGTAATCTATTGTGATCATTTTGGGTGTCAGGGGGAGGGAAGTGCACGTGCTCTATTGTTTATGAGATTTCCAAACGATGGCCGCCATCTGTGCAAACGCCACTAATCTCAGCCACCGTCTTCATGGCAAATGGCTCCACATAATGGTCTGAGAGAAGGGAAGCAGTACAGGAATGTACGACTATTTATTGTTTATAAAAATAAACCATCTGGACCAAGATGTATGTAAGGAATTTATATCAAACAGCTGCAAAAGCAAGTTGCTTTGATGGGGAGGGTGTATTGGTGATGCAATTGGACCACACTGAAAGACATTTCTATTAATTGTAGATCTCAGACCATATTTGGCTTGGATTATGCCACCACTGTAGCTCTCTTAACTCCCAAACTTGCACGAGTTTTACTAAAGATTTAAAAGTCTATTTAGTTAAGCTGATGTAAATCCTTGTGTGGGCACTCTTAAATCAGTTTACATTGACTTAGCTTAATTCACCAATTAAATCCACTAGCTAAGTCGATATAAACCAGGTTTAAAATCAAATTTAAAAAGTGTCCACACAATGGTTTACTCCAGTTTAATCAAATAGGTTTAGTGATCGACCATGATTTTAGTGAAACCAGTGCAATTTCTAAGAACAAAGCAGAGCAAGGGCACACATTTAATATTCATCTTGCAATGCTCATCCCTTTTATGTGTATATAAAAACTGCTGGGATCTGGAAATCTCTCCTGATTACCAGGCAGTCAGCCTGATCCCTTGAAAGCTATTTCCTCACTTTTCAATGAAGAAACAATGCATCAGCCAGAGAAGGAATCAATATTTCATTTTTTTGGATAAAGACTCATAAATTATCATAATAAAAATGATAAACTATGACAAGGCAAGAAACGAAATGTGATTTCATTGTATTGGGTCCGCATGACAATGTCACACAAATCGAGACACACACACACACACACATATACTGAGAGTGGGCAAAAAAAAAGTGAGAAAGGACAAAATCCTTGGGTATGTCAAGCCTGCAGAGCTAGTTTACCAGATTCAATTTGACGTTGGAGAGATCCTCACTTATTTAGCTGTTAATGGGTAGGTATGTCTACAGCAACCTCTGGGAAATCCTTTCCTTTGGTCTACATGCTTGAGAATAGTTATCTTCTCTTTTCATTAGAGCTGCATGCACTTTGAAACACCTGCCTCCAGGAAAACTCTCCAGCTGATCGGTTCTAACATGAGAATTAATTCAGGCTGTTACAGTGTATGGGCAAGGTTCCAAAGAACAGTGCATAGGCATTAGGCTTTCCTATAATGTGAACTGGCAATGATTGCTCTTTTGGGAATCCTGCTCAGCTGGAATTCAAGTTGCTCTATTTGAAAACAAAATTTCAAGGTGTGTGTCCTTTCCCTCTAAACAAACAGGCTGTATACTTCATGGCTGAGGTATATAAAATGGTATAGTTTGTAAAGACAGCACAGGACAACTAATTTGTCAGGAATTGACTCAGTACAAGTTTGTGAGTATTTCTTGCATAGACTGGTAATAGATACAGAACTTCGCAGCTGAAGGACAGACATTTAATTAATTTGAACTTTCAAAACATTTGGTTATACAAGTGGCAAATAGATAAATGTCATGATTTTTGAGTACCTGGTGGACTCCAGACATGGGCTATTCCCTGGTAGGAGAGAAATGAGTTGCACATGACAAGCTATTGTATTAAAGTGGATGTAAATTCTTGGATATGGATATTAGATGTCAACATACAAAATGAAGTTTATATCTCATGGGCCATGTCTACACACACAAGTTCCACTGATTTAACAACTAATTTAGTTAAAATTGGTGAAATGTGTGTGTATAGACAAGGTCAAAGATACCACACACTTTCAGAACTCCAGGAAGCCAGTGTCCAGCCAGAATATGTTTCTGAGAAGCTCTCTTAACTCCTCCCCAAACATTTTAAAATCCTTTGTTAAGAGCATGTGCCTATGCTGTTGCTTGGAATCATAACCATCATGTGGTCTTGTTTACAAAACAAAAGAAAGGCTGTCTCAATTCAAGTATCAATGTCCATCCTACATAGAATCATAGAAGTGGAAGAGGCCTCGAGAGGTCATCTAGTCCAGCCCCCTCCACTAAAGGAAGGACTAAGTTTTATCTAGACCATCCCTGACAGGTGTTTGTCCAACCTGCCTTTAAAAATCTCCAGTGACAGAGATTCCACAACCTCCCTAGGCAATTTATTCCAGAGTTTAACCACTCTGACAGTTAGGAAGTTTTTCCTAATGTCCAACCTAAACCACTCTTGCTGCAATTTAAGCCCATTGCTTCTTGTCCTATAAGAACAACAATTTTTCTCCCTTCTCCTTGTAACAACCTTTTATGTACTTGAAAACTGTTATGTCCCCTCTCAGTCTTCTCTTCTCCAGACTCCTGCTAATACATCCCAGAATGCTGTTTGCTTTTTTTGCAAGAGCATTACACTGTTGACTCATAGTTAGCTTGTGATCCACTATCACTCCCAAATCCCTTTCCGCAGTACTCCTTCCTAGGCAGTCATTTCTCAATCATGTGCGTAACTGATCATTCCTTCCTAAGTGGAGTACTTTGCATTTGCCCTTATTACTTCAGAGCATTTCTCCAGTTTGTCCAGATCATTTTGAATTTTAATCCTATTCTCCAAAGCACTTGCAAACCCTCCCAGCTTGGTATCATTATCTAAATCACGCAAACTCTCTATGTCATTATCTAAATCACGGATGAATATATTGAACAGAACCAGACCCAGAACCAATCTCTGCTGCAAATCCATTCACTATGTCCTGCACATTGCCCACAGTCACAGTCCTGTGTAGCAGGAAATGATTAATGGCCCAGCAAACTTGCATGACGACAACCCCAACAGTGGATTTTCCAACTCCAAAATGATTTCCCACTAACTGGTAGCAATCTGACATTGCGAGTTTCCACAGCGTGATCACCACTCACTTCTCCACTGTCTGTGCAGCAGTCATGCTGGTGTCTCTGTGCTGGAGGGCTGCAGTGAGCTTGGCATACAGATCTAGGAATGTGGCCTTTCACTTCTCAAAATTCTGCAGCCACTGCTTATCATCCCAAGCCTGCAATACGATGCAACCCTACCAGTCTTGGGCCCAGAAGCAGCACTCTACCACCTGCAGCTGCTTCGTGAACACCACACCGACTCTGAACTGGTTCTTGCAGCAACCCATCCTCCACTAAATTGTCACATTCTCCACTGATTCAGTTCTTCGTGCGACTCTGCAAATACACCCATGACAACAGTGCAGAGCTGTGCAGGCTACAGGCTTCCATCAGAGATGATAGATAGTGAGGAGGCCGGGCAGGTTCATGGGATTTTTTAAGATGAAGTGAAAATTATGGGATATAGATGACATTAGGGGATGGAAAAAGTTGCATTCTAGGAAGTTGACCTCTTGCTCCCAGGCATCCCTGCATGACTTGTTTCTGCACCATCATGGATTGCCAAAACTTCCCAAAAGACAGTGTGCTGGATGGTACCCAGTTTCACACTGGGACCCCTACCCATGGTGCACTGGACTCTGCATCAACACAACCACTCCTGTTCAGTACACACAGCACCAGTACAAGGAGCAAGTGCACAAGTGATATACTAACTGTGACAGTTTTATAATGACATAATTTGAGTTGGGCAAAAATTTGGAGTGTAGACATGACCCTCAATTTAAGAATGGCTTGTACTGATTTAGCTTAAGTCAATTCCTTGTGAAATTCAGCTGAAGTGATATAAGCCAACCAGTGTCTACACAGGGGTTTGTGCCATTTAAAGAAAGGTCCATTTTTAAAGGGAATTAGTTAAACTAGTCCAAGTTTGTGTATAGACAAGGTCTCAAATGTTTATTTCAGTAACTCTGTCTGTTTCACAGCTTTATCCATTTTGCTACGAACTACCAAGGTCTGGTCTACACACTGGTCGTTTGGTTTTTATGTGTCAGTATAACTATTTCAGTTAGGGGTGTGATTTATCAGTGAAATAGTTATGCTGGTACAATGTCGAGGGCGGGCACAGTTATATTGGAATAAAGGTACCTTATACCAATAGTGTTTATTCCCCTCCCTTTGTGGGCATAAGCTATACTGGTAAAATCATCTTCATACCATAATAACTGTGTCCACACCAGGGGTGTTATACCACTTTAATGGTGAGGAACCCAGTTGTGAGGAAAATTTTGTGATGTATGGACACCTGTCTGCTAAGAACTGGATTGAGACCCTTAACATATACCACTGAACAGCTCTTCAGCTGAAACATCTTTCGGTCACTACATGGCTGGTATTAGAACCAGTGATATAATGAAACACTGTGTCTCCTTGCCAGTCCTCTGATTCATCCAACTGAATGCAATATGCTCCTTGCTGTTAATCTCTGTCCTCATCCAAACCAAAACACACTGAACACATTCAGACACAGTACAGACCTAACTGGTTTTTTACAGCTAGTCTTTTCTACAAAGACTTTGCCATTATAGCTAGGTTGGCAAAGCCTCCTAGTGAATGTGCAGCTTATCTTGGCATAAGGAATTCTTTTGCTGGTAGTTAAATCACCTTCCAGAATAACAAAAGCTATACTGATGTTGGTTAGGGCTGTGTTTTTTTCACACTTTTAACCAACATATCTATGCCAGCAAAACTTTTTAGATGTGGCTTCAAAACAACATTGGCCTTGTGGCCTGTCAGACAAAGTGTGAATAAGGCAGAGGATTTGGGCAAACAGTAGTTAGATGTTTTCCTCCACCATTTGCAGTAGAAGTTGTGCATCTTGTCCTACAAGATCATTCTTTCATTTCTATAGAACTGATTATCTGACCTATTCCACAGAAGCCACCATGCACCTTCAGGCTGAAATTTGAGGTATTCACTTGTTCATAAGTGTAATAAGTAGTTTATATTCTTTACAGGGGCATTGACTTAGATATCTGCAGAATTGGCCTTAGCACTTCTGATGCCTCAAAGCAGACTGAATGATAGTTAACTTATATGGGGTCAGAAATGAAAGACAGTGTTTGTCAAGGGATTTCATTAACAAAAGAGAAGCGAGGGGGTCAGATTCTGTCCTCAGATGTATATGTCCCTATGTCTCTATCTGTGCACCCATTCCAGGCTTTAGCCCTCTAGTCTCCACTTCCCTGGGGTGAAATCTCATGATTCTCCCACTCTTCAGACTGGGTCCCTGGGGTGCTGCACCCTGTGTACCAACCCTGATTCCTCAGCAGGCCCAGCTGGGTTCAAGCCCTATAAATCCTTCCCTTCCAGAGCTGTGACCAGAGCACGAGTAGAGTGACATAAAACACAGTATTGTTTAATCTCAACGGGAGGAATTAAAGCATAGGAAGAAAAGGATTTTTTTAACTCACAAACAGCCTACCTGCATCAGTTGTACTTAAAGTCTAGGTAGGTTTAGTTTATCCACCCACTCCCACTTCTGCAGCTGGGGTTCAATCTGCTGCCCTCTTATTCCTGTCTCTCTCTTTCACGAGCTCAGACACACAGGTTTTTACCCACTCCCAAGTTCTTTATTCCAGTTTTCCAGTCTGGATTCCCCCTTCTGTTGTGCCAAGTCCAGGGTGTTGAACTGATCACAGTTTACCATCAGTTTTGTCTTTTATGTATTGGGTGCTACCTAAAGCTTATGGTCTGCCTTTCTGCCTCAGTCCAAGACAACTTCTGCCAGAATTATCCCTTGGTAATCACAGAGCCAACAACACAATAACAATCAAACTAATAGATACACATATAATATTAATAAAATATTACAGGGAGTTGCCACATCCTTCACAGGACCTTTCTTTCAAGCATTTTAGAGACATTCATTAAGATCACAACACTCCTGCAAGGTCCGACAAGCAGTTGTAAGGTCCTTTTTACACATTGGATCCAGAGAGATTCAGTGACTTTCCCAAGGCTATGCAATGAGTCAGTGGACAAAGGAAAAAAACAAAAACAACAACAAAAACCCAGGCAGAATCTGCTGTGATTATTAGATCATGCTCCCTTTAATAGCTGATCCCGCAGCACGACACTCATTATACCATTAAAGTATATAACCTTATGTACGGCTAGAGGAAAAGAAGAATGAATAAGATTGGGTTTTGAATAAATGTTGGTAAGATAACTGTATAGGGGCCAGAATCTGCCACCCATATTCATGCCTCATTTCATGAAAAGTGCCATTGAATTAAAGAGTAAGCACTACTTAACATAATACGATATGGTTATAAGTAAAAAAAAAAAAATCTCATTTTTCCTCCCACGTAAGAAAAATAGACTACAAGCCCAAGTGTTCAAAATCATAAAGCAGGCCCTCTGGAAATCATGAGACTGGCTCAGATGTCAGGAGATTTTTAAACAAGAATCCAAATGTATCATTTTTTATTTTCCTTCTGGCTTTTGAATCTTCAGGGTACACCGGGGCCATATGTTCAGACTTCTATCTGCAACCAGAAAGAGTAGCAGATTACTTGGCTAAAAAAAAAAAAAAAGGAATCTGAGATTTTCACAATCATAGAACTTTGAGAGCTAAGGTTTTAACCTCCCCTTCGCCACACCAATGAGTTATTTTAAGAGTTATCAACACGGGACTATTGAACACTATTTGCAGTAGACCATCTTACTGATTTGCACTCAAGACCTCTCTGGACCTGGTTTTGCACAAATATAGGAAAATTGGCCACAACAAACAAATAAAAAATAAAAAATGTTTTTAATTCTGGAGATACAGCTACAGCATGTTCTTATATTTATGCATGAAAAAAAAGCAGAATATTGGAATTAAGATCTTCCATGTTGACCTAAGAGGACCACGTGTCTCCTTATTACACCCCAGGCAAAAGAATCATGAAACATATTCTTCAACCAGATTTCTTTCTTTTTTTTTTTTTCTCCCTCCAAGCTTCAACTTGAAGGTCATGTAAGCCTTCAAAACTTCAGTTTGCTCTCTACTCCTACACACTTATTCATCATCATTCATCCACAGCAGTGTAAAATACCATATTTGCCAGTCTTTTAGGAATGTGGACTTATATTCTACTTACAGTATGCAGATTCTGGATCACGGAGTAATTCTCGTTATGACCAGCAGATGAAAGATTTTACAGAGTATGCCAGTAAATGATATTTTTTTCCATAAGTTATTTGTCAACCTTTCAACAGAGCACCATATTTTTCCTATTAAGCCCCTTGGAGCTATCACCCAGTAGCTAGAAAAGCTTGTGGCGCTTTGCTGGAGCTCATAAAGCACAAGGCAAAGTGTTGGTAACTCAAAAATGCACATTGCTTTAAATCAAATTTATTAAACAAGCAAGGCTGGCAGGATGTGAGATGCCCAATTGCTTTAGTAGAAGGATGACTAAAATGTTCCAGTGCTGCAGAGATTACACACACTGTACATGCTGTCCAGTGTGTAGAGGGAGAAAAGGAATATTTCCCTAGTCAGAAAATAAATGTGCTCCACACAAGTGAGAAGTGGGTCCATAGAAATAAGAAATCTCTTGCAGTCCCATTCACAGCATTATTTTTGCATTTGTAAGGCTTATGCCAGCAAACAGGACAAAGTGAGCAGAGATAAAATACAACATTTGGAAATTCTTGCAGAGCCCTATTAAAAGGCTCACCCCATAACAGAAAAGGGGATTTGGGGCCGATGAATTTGTTTTTCTAATAAGGGAACCAACTCTGCCACCTCTCCATCGAGTAGTATCTTACTACTCAAAATCAACAAATCCTGCACCTCGATCATGCTTACTCCAGTTTGCCTGTCCAGGCAATCCACATCTGGGCACAATAGGGTTCTTACCTCTTACTCCCCTGCACGGTGAAGCAGTTCAAGTTTCAATACAGCCTTTAAAAATAATACGAAAATACTTATAATAATAATCATTAACAATACCTAGCTCTGATTGATGTCTATGGATGAAAACGGATCTAAGTATTTTATAAAAGGAGGGAATTGTTGTTATCTCCATTTTCCACATAAGGAAACTGAGCCACAGGGAGATGAAATGACATACCCAATATCAAATAACAGGGCTGTAGCAGAGCTGGGAATAAACCAGTTCTCTTGAATGCCCAGTGCATTCTCCTATATACTAGACCATGCTGCCTTCTGATGATCCTAAATGCAGTCAGCTACTGCCTATCTACTATCTTGGGTCCCAAGCCTGCAAACATTTACTCATATGAGTAGGCCTTCCTCTGTCATGTGATTAGTCCCATTTATTTCAAGAGGATTCACTCATGTGACTAAAGATTTGCAAGATTGATCTTTTTGCTTGAAATTGTGTATAATCATATAACCCAGTACGTTAACGCTGCTGCACCACAGCTGGTGGGTTAGGGAGGGGGACTTTGCATGGTTTATGACATACCTGATGTGTGGCAAAGAGAAAACATCATTCCCTCGGGCTGGCAACTATCACAAGCACAAAATCCACATGTTTGGCCCGATCCTCAGCTGGCATAAACTAGCTTTGATGACCATTGCTGATTTGCACCATCTGAGAATCTGGCTCATTACCGTATTAAACAAAGTCTGGGTTAGACCTTTTACGGTTTGCTCTCCCCCAGTCTATTTTTACTATGAAAATCAAATAAAAATTGTAACACAGCAAACCATTACCCCCAAGGACTATATATATTGAAGCATTACCAACCCTATGGAACACAATTAATCATTACTTGAATTATGGATTGCAAACGGAGGGTCCTAAGACCTTTAAGATCTAGTATTTAGCAGTTTAACCCACAAAGAAGGAGCCCGTTTTTATAAGAACAGACTATTACATTTAGCATTTTCATATCTTAAATGGCTACTTTTTCACTGTATGGTTCAATGGCAATTAATTGGGCTTGTCAACAGTGCAAAGTAACATGGAGTAGACAAGGTAAACTTTCTAGCTGACTTGTAACAAATGAGTCTGAATCCACTGGAAATTAAATTTGAGGGGTGAATTATGCGATGGAGGCTTTCAGGCATGTGTCCAAGGCAAGGAAAACTGGATAGGGAGAGGGGAGGTAGTTGCTCTCTTATGAAAGATCTGGGTCACCCTACCTGGACTATCACATAACAGTGGATGGCTCTCTGGCCACAGAAGTGACAATACATGCTGCATCTTCTTGCAATATGTTAGGCTGTTATAAACATTCATTTCCAGTAGTAATGCAAGGCCAATCCTGCATTCCATGCACAAGCTAAACGCCAACTGTAGTCAAAACTTGCAGGGTAATATAGCAATAAAAAAAATAATTTTGGGTAGCACAGAATTCTAACTTATTTGGGTTTTAAATTAGAAGTAGACTGGGACCAAAATCCTGGAGCAGAACTCTTCTATATTTTTTGGGAAAGATTCAAAAGCTGAACCAAGTGCCACATCTTTATAACAGACTGAACCAAAATCCTGGATTTAAAACTTTGGAATCTTTGAAGTCTACAGCCAAATTTTGTGGTATAAACCCATTTCACCTGTAAGTGAAAAAAAAATCTGTATTTTTAAGGACATGATCTATACTGTTCTCAGTGTCTAAAATATAATTCTTTGTTCCTCAGTCCTCACCTTTCCCCACACATACTTCTCTGGAAACACTTCTGGAATATTCCAGTATAGCCAAGGTAATTTGATCGAATTTGGCACATAAGGCAGTATCATACCAAAACCACAGGAAAAGGACAGGACAGCCTTTCTGAGTTTACACTGAACATTCATCTCAAAGTAGAGGCATGAGGCACAGCCCCCAAACCATGCAGATCCTCATTATTTTGCAATGGAAGGAAGACCCAACAAAATGGAGTGGGTTGGCCAGCCATGCTGTGCTAGGCTCCCTTTTCTCTCTGGCAGCAGGACTTCCAAAAGGGGGCCTGATGCTCTTGACAGGGCCCGCCTCACCTGCTCCCTATTCCTCCTTGATAAAGGGTGGAGAGGGCATAGAATTGCTGCTGCTTCTCATTTCCATCATTACTAACTCTTTCTGGGTTTTCTGGAAGAATTACTGCCAGTTTTGGAGGAGACCATGTCATGAAGAATGGCTGCTCCATGGCTTTTCCTCTCCTGTTGCTTTCGTTTGCCCCTTGAATCTATGGATCTCCAGGGAAGAGCCTATACTGACTCCAAGACCCAGGTTGAAGAGCCTTTACATCACCTGTTACTCCCTCCCATATCCTACATGTGAGAAATGGGGAAAGGGAACCCACAATAAGTAATCTAATGTCATCCCCCTACTAGTGAAGGAACATATTTGAAGTCAACGGTTGTTCTGCTTGTGTAGAGATTGCAGGTCTAGGTTCTCAGTAATGCTCTCAAACAGTCATATTTTTCTCAGCTCCAGCAAATGCAAAAATCTACTGCATCGACTTCCACTCAATGTTCATTCCCCATTGATTGCCATCAAGCACTTCACTGTAGTGTTGCAGATTCTGCAAAAGTACAAGTCCTTTTGAAATAATTCTTGATAGATGATTGGCATTTAAATATGAATGTTCTGATAAACAATCTGAAGTTCTCAGCTTATCGTTCTGGGTTGTGTTCTAAATTGTATTTCTTGGAGGATCAGAAACTCAGGGTGTGAAGGCCTCAAAAACTTTTTTCTTTTTATGTACGTTCTTTTCCTCATGTCTAGGTATCATAAGCTTGGTTGCTACAGGAGAGTGAAAATCTGAATGAGGGTTTTGTGAACTTTTAAATTGAAGGTTTTGATAATTTGGGTGAAAGCCAAAAAGGCAAATGCAAACTCCAACAACCTGCATTTCTTCTAGTTTGGACTGACTCTGTCTGCTTGATCAATAAGCAATCTTTTTCACATGATAAAGACATCTTAAGAGCTATCCATGTTTAAGAACGGTAGCTCTAATGGGATAAATAGCACATTCTATGGTAGCACAACAAAAAAGAAGCGTGTCCTTTAGATGTCATCTCAATTGTAGTTGCTATCGAAGCTAAAGACAGACTTTTTAGCTGTTCTGGGCCTAAGCAGTCAATGTGATTGGACAGTCACCCATCCAAACTGTTTGGGTATCTTCTGATAGAAATAGCTCCAATGACTGGCAGAAGAGATGTACATGAACTTCCATGCCTGTCATAAACAGATGAGAAAAGTTAATAGCACAGAAGTACTTTATATCTCTTTGACTATAAAGGGTTAACAAGTTCAGTAAGCCTGGCAGTCACCTGACCAGAGGACAAATCAGGAGACAGGATACTTTCAAATCTTGAGGGAGGGAAGTTTCTGTGTGTGCTGTTAGAATTTGGTTGTTGTTCACTCTGGGGGCTCAGAGGGACCAGACGTACAACCAGGTTTCTCTCCAATCTCCCTGATACAGGTTCTTATAGATTCCAAATAGTAAGTTACTAGATAGATAAAGCGAGTTAGGCTTATGTTTGTTTTCTTTATTTGCAAATTATTTGGCAAGTTTAATTGTGCATTTGGCTGAAAGGAGTTCAAATTTGTATTTTGCTGAAAGGATTTTAATTTGTACTTGAATACTTAGGCTGGGAGGGTATTCCCAGTGCCTATAGCTGAAAAAACCCTGTACCTATTCCATTTTAAATTTACAAAGATAAATTTTTACTGTTTTTTCTCTCTTTAATTAAAAGTTTTCTTGTTTAAGAACCTGATTGTTTTTTTTTATTCTGGTGAGACCCCAGGGGACTGGGTCTGGATTCACCAGGGAATTGGTGGGGAGAAAGGAGGGAAGGGGGAGAGAGAGGCTAATTTCTCTCTGTGTTGAGGCAATTACTTTCTCTCTCAGGAGAGTCTGGGAGGGGGAAGAGAAAGGAGGGGGAAGGTGAATTTTCCTCTCTGTTTTTAAGATTCAAGGAGTTTGAATCACAGTGATCTTCCAGGGTAACCCAGGGAGGGGAAGCCTGGGAGAGGCAACGGTGGGGGAAAGGGTTTATTTTCCTTGTGGTAAGATTCAGAGGGTCTGGGTCTTGGGGTTCCCTGGGCAAGGTTTTGGGGGGACCAGAGTGTATCAGGCACTGGAATTCCTGGTTGGTGGCAGCACTACAGGTTCTAAGCTGGTAATTAGCTTAGAGGAATTCATGTTGGTACCCCATCTTTTGGATGCTAAGGTTCAGAGTGGGGAATTGTACCATGACAATGCCACAGAACCCAAGCACAGAAGGGGTGCTGCTAGATTGGCTGCATCCAGGGGTCCTTTGTGCTCCCTGTGTACCAGGGAAGTACCTCCTTCCACGCTCTGCACATGCTCATGTGGGGACTATGTGTTGAGGGCAGACCTGGGAATCCAGTGGATTCACATACTAAGGTCCTGATCCTGCAAATATTTACACATGTTAAACAGTAAGCATGTGAGCAACCGCATCCACATCTATAGACTGATTCGTTGGCTAGGATTCCCTGCACCGGGGACACAAAGGGGCTATTAGTCCAGCCCACAGAGTTGAGTAGCTGCTGTGGGGTCTTGATGATTGGAGATGGATCTTGGGAGTTCCTTATTCCAATTCTGTATCCAAACTGAAGTGGGGGTTGAGGTAACTTCCCACTTCTCTCTAGATACTGCTAAACCACCTCAGCAAGAGATGACTTGTTCCTTGGGCTCACACGAATGCCACTGGTATTAGACCAGCCCAGATTCTACAAAATGGGAGGTATTTTTAAAAACTCTGTATGAAAGGACGCTCACAGACCTCTGCAAAAGACCTACAACCACAGCTCCTTCTTCAGACCACACAGGTAGAACACTGGGGTATACTATCAATTTATGCAGCAGATTTTTGCAGTGTGAAATATTAACATTTCCAGCAAAGAGTAGCTCAACATAAGTTGGTCTGCCAAGTGGGACTGCCTCATCTTGTTTTTGCTTGAACTGGAACAAATGAACACGTTTCCCTGACTCTTGTGCCTCCTCCATGCAGCACCCCAGGACACAGGCTTTACCATGGAGTAACAGGAGATATATTTGTAAAAGTCTTACTAAAGTATTGACAGCGCATCTCTGCAGTGTATTGCTGATGAACGCTTTGTTGCAGCTCATGGCCTGTCTCCTATCTGGTTGGTGCACAGCATTAGTCCAACCTGCAGATGGACCCAAGATTGTGCTTTCAGTTATATTAATCTAAATCTCCAGGGCTCTGGTGATCCAGTTTTCAGTGGGTCTTCTAGCTGCTACTTTTTTATTTACAGATCAGAGTTACATCAGATCTATACCAGCCTATCTGAGATCAGAATCTGGCATACAAAGCTTTACTCAGGTCAGGTTTTTTTCAGTGGCTTATGCATGTAGGGATGAGTGTCACACCTAGTATATTACAATAAAATGGCATAATTTGTATTTTCAAATGTAAATTAAAAGTCAAACATGCAAATTCTTATTAAAAAAAAACAAAACAAAAGGAAATTATCATGTGAAAGCTTCTCAAAACCAGAGCCAGATTCTACCACCCTTGTTCACACTATTCCTAATTCAAAGCCCACTGATGTCCATGGAAACACTCCTGCTAAGTTCAGTCGGCTTTGGATCAGGTCCGTTAAATCAACAGGACTGTTCATAGAGGGCCAAATTTGCTTCTCCTTACTCAAAGCTTGTGGCAAAGCTACGGATTGGACAGACTAAGGGCTTGTCTGTACGGGGAAATTGATTGGCTCAGATATAGTGGAATACTTATACTGCTATAACTATATGTCAGTATAACTTGCCCTGTGGACACTCAATCTGAATTAATGTGACTTTCAAGGTGAAATATTCATACCAGAAATAAGTCTCTTTTATTCAGGAGCACAGTATCTATGTGGCATAGCCACAGTGGTATAATTATTCCACCATAACTATGCTGGACAATTTCCCTGTGTACACAAGTCCTAAGATACTACTCGGTGTGATCTAGGGAATTTGGGGCTACAATTTTTAGCCAAGAAAAAAGTGGCTAGTCTAAAAGCCTCACCTCTCTTCAGTACATTACTATTCACGTGAGCAACCCCCCTGCCAGCTTCCAGAAGTGCAAGAATGCAGACAAACTCAGAAGGAATCTCAATATTCTTGGAACAAGTGATTCTTCATATTACTACTTTTTCTGGCAGTGCCTGTCAATCATGAAACTTCGGAAATGTCACAAACACCCACATGCACTATTTCAAAGGTATCTAATGTAGGCTATATAATACCATATTTCAAAATGGATTCAAAGCTTTTCATGTCTCCAATAGTTAAGAAAAAGGAAAAACACAAACATGAAATGAAAATGAAATATGTTTGTTTTGCTATTAAGAGCAACACTATTAGTCTATTCCACATCAACATTTCATCACAATTATTTCTGTGGTACATGTTATGGTCCTGATCCTGCAATTGAATCTGTGTGGGATCTGCGTGCTCATGCAAGATTCCAGTGGGGCAGGCCTGTGCAGGTGTGATCCGAAAATATACTTTATGATTTTAGAAAGGATGTAGACTACCAGTTAGTTCTTTGGGTGTTCCAAGTAGCAACACCATTCCCATTCTACACCCACACTTGACTGTTGCAATTAAAAAATAATTAATTGTTACCTTAAGACAAGAGGAGGGAGAGAACCACGTTTTTGTGGAAAGTGTGCATCTTCCACAGTGATTAATATAATATAATAGCTAGGCAGATCACACCACAACTTCTCCTCCTTCCAGGAGCAGGAGCCACTGAAGAGCATAAGCCCATGAGCAACAGGCCACGAGAAAAAGTTTTATTCCTTGGGCCTGCATCAGTCTGGCATCTGTGTTTTAAAGTTGTTATTTAATATTGTTAGTTAAGCACCAGCGATGTGCCTGGAACTATACAAGACACAGGAGAGAGACAGTCCTTCTGCTGCAGAGCTTCTCTTCTAACCAAGAGCTTGTCTATATGGACCATTATGGGTAGGTTGACATTTAGGCGGCATGCAGAGTACAGATATTGCACACCCAGCTAACATGGCTATAAACAGCAGTGTAAGATGGTGAGGCACTTCTCGGGTGAGTAGAATACAGACACACCCAAACTCTAGGGTATATACCCCACATGGCTATCTACACGCCCAAGAAGGTTCTCACTGGGCTTCCAGGCCAGAGGTGAAGACAGCATGAAGAGAAGCCAGGATTTAAAGGAGCGACTGGCCACTCTCCTATCTGCCTCTTTTAAGTCTCAACTAGGAAGAGTTAGAAAGCAGGAGCGTGCCATTATCCCATCCTCCAGTGCTTCTCTCCTCTCCTCTCCCCTGGCTGCTCTGCCCACTCCCTGCCTGAGTCAGGTGCAAGAGCAGTAGGCATTGCCCAGTCAGATCATGGAATTGAACCCTCATTTCCTGATTCCTAGTCTTGTGCCTTAACTACAAGCCCATCTTCCCTTCCTTTAGTCCAGTATCTTGCCTTGACAGAGGCTCCATAGGAAGGTGCAAGGAACACTATATGAATAACTCTGGGACTATCAGACCATAATGTCTAATCTCCATCCCTAACATCTGCCAGTCACTGCTTGGTGTATGCCTTGACGCATGAGGGTTTACATCCCTATTTTGTACCCTAATGTAATGGTGGACATTCTCATGTTCCAAGGAGCTCAGAAGATCCCTCTGTGTATTTCATTTACCATCATCTCTACAAACTGGCACTGAGTCATATGAAGCTAGAGCCAGCTACTGTTGGCTTCTCCTGAATCCCCATAGGTCCAGCCCAGGAGTCTAGCCTGCTAAAAAGTATGGTTACACCCTCACTACTAGATGGTGGTTTTGTTTGAGTGTGTTCTGCAGGCTTTCCTCTGGTATGTAGTACAGCCACCTTTGTGTCTGAGAGTTTGTTTCTAGAATGATAAGGATGTGGAGCTAAAGACTCAGACACAATATTTAAATCCAAATGTCCACTTTTGTAATTTCTTATATGCCAAAGACTCAGAATCATGTAGCGCACACAGGTGAGGGCAGTAATGCTCTTACTAACCAAGCATTAAAGACAAGTCATTCTGCCACATCTGCACCTTGAGCTGCACGGTTATACAAGTCTCTACTATCCTACCCTGTCATGTTAATAGAATGCCAGGGCCATTAAAAAATACTGAATATATTTCCCAGTCTCAGCAAGCAACTTTCAAATGACTGTATTATTTATTCATTAGTATTACGTTCAAAGTGCTGTTTCCCTTGTTATTTGGTGAAATAAATGAAAGAAAAGCAATATCATTCTAAATCCCAATTTACTGCTCTTGGAAGCCTGGAATGGCCACATCATAAAATTCTCTCTCTTCTCCCTAAGTCTCCTCTCTGTCCTGCTTCAGACTGAAAGAATAACTGCCTTCAGCATCTCCCCTTATATAATGTTAGAAGTTAGAGGCAGGCATGGGGTAATGGTAGCTCTAGCTAATTAAGTCTATACTACTATAATAATCATCCTCCTCTAGTAGGGAGGAGGGATGGTGTCGTGATGAAGACACTGGACTGGGATGCCAGAGACTGGGCTGCTTGCTGGCCAGAGTAGCACAGATAAACTAGGTGAGCGTAGTACACTGCTCCAGAAAAAGAGGTGAAATAACTTACCCCTCCCCCAGAAAAAGGGGGGAACAGGGAAGAAATTTAGAGTACAGAAGATTGGAATATTTTCCCTTGCTGTCAGAAAATCTTGAATTTTCATCAAAAAGCCTCAAACGAAAATGTTTTTCTCCAATAACTTTCAGTTGAAAAATTTGAGGGTTTCAGTTTGATGAGAAAAAAAATCAAAATTTTCCACAAGAAAGCAGAAACTCCCAATAGAAAAATTAATGTAGCCCAAACCCCAACTTTCCATCGAACCACTGTTTTGGTGGAATATTTTCGACCAGCCCTAACTGAGACTCTTTAAGGCGCAGTTTGTTCTGGGGCCTCTTTCTGTGGTGGTGCATCAATGTCCTGCCCCTTATTCAGGGCAGGATGTAGAGCTCGAATCCCTTTGAAATCAGTAAAGGAAGGTACTGCTCTGTGTAGGCAGTGCTGCCAACTCTTATGATTGCATCATGCGTCTCATACTCTTCTTAAAGCTCTAGCTCCTGGAGCCCTATGATTATGGGAAAATCTCAGTTCTCCATTTTAAAAAAGTATGTTTCTATCCTTCATAGTTGCAGAGGAAAGTTTGAACATGTAAATCCCAAAGGCTCAGAAACTAGAACAACAAAAAGAAGCTCAAACTTAATATATATTTTTAAAATTATGATTTTGAGGGTGGGGGCAGAGCGGGTAGCTCAGGATTTTTGAATGCTTAGCAATACAGCATAAGATGGCCAGGATCAACACCTCAGTCATATGTGATATTAAAAATGCATCAGGTAGGATTTCACTAGCAACCAAAATCATTTCCTGATCCAGGAGAGTTTGCCAGGCCCTCTGAAACCTCACTTTGTAGGCAGAGATTTTTAGAGGAACATGGGATTTTTAAGCACTCAGCTCTCACTGCTTGTCACAGAGATTTGGGCACTTTGTGCCTTTGAAAATCTCCCCTGTAATCTTCAAAGTCAATATTATCACCTCCCACTTTTCAACTCCCTAAGATCTGGTTTAAGCTATAACGGCTACTTTAAGCTCCTGCAGTGTCAGGAAACTTGAATTTGCATCCCAAAATGCTCTAGTACAATGATGTAAAGAAAAGTTGGCAGGAAAAAGCAGATATTTGACCCACACAGATGTGTGTGCGCGCTCGTGAGTGTGTGAGAGAGAGACAGACAAATAAGGGATGAACCCTGCTGTGTACTTGACTCTTTAAACACACTGACTCTGCTTTCAAATTGGCCTTGAAATACTAACTGCTAGGCAGATGCAGACACGTAAACTATGACTTTAGAGGAGGGCCCCAATGTGACAAAAGCAAATTTAGTCTCTACTATCTAGCAGCTCAAAGAAGCACAAGCAGGCAGAGCTAAATTAAACTGAGGTCAGAATATAACCCCTTCCTGACACAAATTCAGACAGCAAACCCCAATTGCTCGAGGACACAAAACGTGGTAGTTTATCTTGAAATCTAACATGCATGATCTGGCAATGGCATTGTTTCAATTATGAAACAATTCACATCTCAGCTGACACATGTAGTGAAGCTTGCTACTTGCCTAGTACATAATTTAAGGTAAAAGAAAAGAGGGTGTGTTTCATCATGGTCTATCATATCTTTGTCTATTGTTCTGAAATCCATTTGCATACCTAAAGGGAAATGGCCTCTTTAATTTCTTTCCCCTCTCCTAATCATCTGAGGCCTATTAAGAAGTGCTCTGTATCCTGTAATCAGACAATTTATACAGTGTGTACCCTTAGGCTACAGCCACTATAAACAAGCTGGAACACTCCTTTACAATAAATGATTAGCATGGGAAGACACCATTCATAATTAATTTTTTTTTGTTTTTGTTGGCAGATGGTTCCAGGCATCCCAGCATGGCCTATTACTCACCTCTTTATTATGTGTAGAGAAGGGCAGTCTGTGGGGGTGGGGAAGAAAGCTAACGTCTGCAAGGCTAACTCACTTCAGGAATAAAAAATGCTTTTCAGGTCTCCCAACCTTCTCATGAGTCTGTGGGGAGTTTACTGCTGAAGTTGATGGAAACATTTATAAATTAGCTTCAGATCAGAATCTTAGTTAAAATCAAGGGAACATTTTAGATCAGGATCACATTTTGATGCCACTTTATTCACAGCATCTATTCTTGATGCACCTTAGGCAATCAGCTAGTATGTCACACATCTGGAACTCAGGTATCTGACAGATCTGGACTATGGACAGCACTTCCACCAGGCTAAACAAAAGTTCTGCTTGTAATTACTTTTTAAAACCAATTGCCTATTTACCTGCTAGTGGAACCAGATCATTGACAACTAGGCATTTCCATTTATTAATTTATTTATTTTACTGTTTGCTTATTGCTTCTCTCTCCATTGTCTGTATTAACCTTAACACTTTTGAGTTCCTTGAAGCATCGTTAAAGCTTCTTCACACTGGATGCAGCCAAAGCGAACTGTCATTTGAATGACTTGTGCCTGCACTGGTGCTGAGACCCTCTCCCGTTGAGTTCTCCTGACTGTGATAGGGAAAATTTATCAGAAGACCTGGATTCTACAGAACAGATTCCTTCCCTAAGAGCAAATAAATCTTTTTCTGTCATGGCTCAGTAGGATTCCGAACCTTCACTTTGCTCCTTTCAGAAAATAACATGCTGTACTTGCACATTAGACCTTTGGAGCCAGATCTATCCTGATCTCATTGAAGTCTGTAGGACTTTTGCCATTGACTTCAAGGAGATTTGCCCTCTGGAAATATAATAGATTGTTTGCACTACCTAGAAATGTACAAAGTCATAATTTCCAAGTGAAACAAAAGGAAATGTATTCTAGAAACATTTTCATGCCCACAGACACTAAGTCTGATCCTTGGCCAGCGGCAAAGCAAGCATTAAGGCTGGGGTAGCCAGCTCTGAAAGGATCATGTCGGTGCAAGGGGATGATCCGTTGGTAGACAGCCTAGCAGGCAAACACAGCAAGGATTGTGGAAATGGGGGTATGGCTGGGGCTTCTTGTAGATGCCCGACTGCTGCTCGCATTTACAGTAGGGGACCAACCTCGAGAACAGCTGAGGAGCAAGGGATCATAGAGCTGGCTTAAAGTCACTGTAATGAGGTGTTCACCCCCACATTAGTCTGGAAAGAGTTAACGAGGCTGGGAAAGGGCCAATTAATGGACAGGCCACACCTGAGGGAAATTAGACCTAAGCAACACTTGAATGATTATGGAGCCCAGCTGAGAAAGAACAGGCAGAGCGGCTATAAAACCAGGAAGTTGGCAGCAGAAAAGGCTGCAATGAGGAAGCCTGCAGGAAAGAAGGAAACCCAGGGGGAAGAGCCAGGCCACGAAGGAAGGGATTACCCAGAAGTGTGGTGGAGCAGAAGTCTGAGAGAGGAAGAGTAGGAAAAGGCTCAGGGAAACAGCAGCAAGGTGGGATGTAGCAGACCTTGGCCACTGATTAGATGATCTCTCAGATGGAACCTCCAATAGAGGTTGGAGCCGGGTTCCCCTACCAGCTACTGGGGAAGTGGCACATTCTGGGCAGTGGAACTGAAGACTGTCTGAGACAGTTAGTCCAGTGAGACTTTGAAACTTTGGGAAGGGGAAAAACACATAGTGACCTGGTTGAACGGCCAAGCCATGAAGAGGGAGCAACCAAGCCACAAGAGAAAGCACCCCGAGTCACAGAAACAGAGAGAGAGGCTTTGGGGTATGCAAATGAATGACTGAAGTGGTCAACAGACCCAGAAGGAGCTAATTCCCAGAGCAGCCAGGAGGAAGTGCCCTAGAGGTGAGTGTACTCCATGACAGTCACCTTTGAATTCTTCTTCTGAGTCCTATTATGCCCTTCTCAGCCACAATCAGCCAACCTGGATTAGAAGCAGAAGTGTCAAGAAAGGTTGTTCTCATGCAGATTTCAACCTGGCTTGAACTAGAATTTTCACACAGCAGGCACATGGATTTTGCAAGCCAAGGAGTTCCAGATAATTTTGACAATACAACTTCTGCAATTTTGTCAGGTGCCATGTTTTCCCTGATCTAAACTGGTATGAGAGATCTTCTTGGAAAATTTAAATGTTGCAGAAAGTGGAATTGTTTTCTCTGACTTAGCCCTGACTCGATACCAAAGCATGGTTTGCACTGAACGGCTAGATATGCCACCTTTCAGATGAAATGTAAAATTGGGGCCCTGATCATTTCTTAGTTCTACCATGAGTGTTAAGGAGCTTTTGCCTTCAAAACCCACCGTGTTCATGGCGGTCCTGTTTGCATTTTCCATGCCAGAAGGTGTAATGCATCTTGTACAGAGAACAAGCTAGTCTGATTTCAGAAAAGGGGCCATGTTGATGTCAAACTTCTCCAACTCTCTGCAGGTGATGGTGGAATTTCTAGGGTCACTGACCTCCTCTAGATCATTTGACTTATCAGTGCCCATTGTCCTCACATTCCAAAAGCAAGCCTGAAAAGGATGACCACTATATCTGAACCTTCGGTGCATATGCTTAATCAGGGTGGGGGTGGGGGAGGGAGGATGCAAAGGATGGCCTTCGGATCAAAATCTTTTTCTTGTCAGTACTGAGTAGGCCCAAAGGCTTGTAGACCAAGATGTTTGGAAGCCAGAATAGCTGTAGAAGATGCTGGAGGGAAGAGCTGAGTTGCAGACCAACCACCCTGATTTTTTTCTCTGCAGTGGATTTGGTTCAGAGTTTTCTCCTATAGCCTTTGTTCAGCCAAGAGCTTGCTGCAAGACAGCAGCATCAGATGGAGTTATTCCTTTGTCGATACTGTAAAAAGCAACAAAGAGTCCTGTGGCACCTTATTGACTACAAAAGATAGGTTTTAAGTGACAGGCAAAACGTCAGAGTTAATTACCAAAATAAAATACAATTTAATCATATAGTCTAAATTCTCAACCCTATTAGACTGGGCAACATCTAGATTAAGCAGTTTTTCTCCTCCCACTGGATATTGCAGTTCACAGTATGCAGGTTTCACCCTTGAAACCTGGGCCAGTCCCCTTTGTTGGAGTCATCAGTCTTCTCTCAGTGTCCTTATTGCTAGTTGCAATGTAGGTGGGGAAGAAGGAAGGCCAAGCATGGGGATCCTGTGTTCTGTTTTATACCCTCAGTCCCATGTGCTTGGAGAACACAAGTCCAGGCATGTCTGGTGAGCCTTGCTGAGTTCCCATGCAAGGTTGAGCAATTCCCCTGATGTGGCCATATGCAGGCGAGTCATTGAATTGTAGCTCCCTTGTCTGTTCAACATCCACTCAGGTGTTGGCTACCTCCCTTGTCATTGTCTCTGGAGAGCTAGTATCTGGGCATCTCCCAACCCATAGTGTACTTTAGTGACAATCATACAACACATTCTCATAACTTCATATGCATTAGTCATATACATATTCAGATAGAAAAATGACTTTCAGCAGATCATAACATTTCCCCTGATACCTCACATGGCCTGCTTTATATGCAATATTATAATTACATATAAATGAGGAATATGAGGGTTACAGGATTCTCCCCCAAGGTATAGAATGTCTCAGTAGGTATCTGGCATATGTCCCAACCACTCAGTGAGTGGTGGGGTTTCTGGTTTAGTCACTAAATACCTGACCTGCAGTAGGTTGTACTGGCTTATGTGGTACCAGTAGCATGCCTGACCTGACTTTTCAGGATGAAAGATGAGTCATTTTATTATCCTGACCAAATCTCCTTGTCTTTGGAAGCTGGTTTGCCTATCAGTTCAGTGAAACATGCTTCAGTGTGTACTCAGGACAAAGACTGCACTTTTTGCTTTGTTCCTGTCTTTTCAGCAAATGGGGGGTGGCTTTTTTCCTTTCACAGACAGATACTGCAGCTCCACATTACAATCATCATTAGACTATATCAATGTAAAGGTAAGTCAAACGCTTGGAGTAAGCTACTTGACAGAGCCTCTTTATTTGTCTGGATGACTTAAACTGCAAAAGCTGAGGTCATCCAAACCTCTCAATCATGGTGCAGCCTAGTTCCAACAGTTGTAGTAGAAACTGATGATGTAAAACATGCTTAAAATGCCAAGTGCAAGTTTCAGATGAGGGAATCTGTTACAAGCTTTTTTTCTACTTGAATGTTACACAGCAGCATACAGAGATTTATTTAAACCGTTTCTAACAGTATGCTACTCAGATCCCCCCCATGATTTCCTGCTCCTCCAGCTAATTGCAAGGACTGTTTTGTCATGAAGCAGAAGAAAATTATTTCTTGACTTTAGATCTTTGCTGCATTCAGGTCCACAAGCGATGGGCATTGCAGGTATTTAAACTGGATTTCAGAATCTGGGTTTGGATCCATATCTTGGGCTTCTATTGTAAAGGTTATTACTAATAAATGCTATGAGATCAGGGATAAAAGGGAGGCAATATAGATGCCAGAAGTCTCCCATAAGCATTTTTTTGCAAACCTGTTCATTTAATTTTTGAGCATGCTCTTACTCCTCTGTTGCAATGCTGTTCTGGAGAACAATACAAAGTGAGGCTCTGGTAGTGGTACCTTAGCAGGAAAAACTAAAGTATAAAATTCTTCGCTTAAATTAGATAATAAGGCTTCAGGCAGGATTTCCAGCTCCTGAAAAGTAATCTACCAGTAGAAGAGATCCTTCTGCAAAAGAGTTTCATAAAGCAAGTTATGTTGTACTGTATTATAGGGCAAGAAAGTGAATGAAAAGAAAGAGAGGAGGCAACTCCACCAGGGTGTGCTGGGTCATCACCACTGTGGTGACGTTTAAGGCCAGATTCCAACATCTAATGCATCGCTTGTATTGCCACACAAGTTTTCAAAAAGTATCTGCTGACACTTGTAAATCGCCACATGTTTGGATTTCCAACAAGATCTCTGCAAGTCATTATTTCCACTGGAAATAAAAAATGGCTGTAGCATGTTAACTCACAGCAGGGTGTGCAACAGTGTCAGGATAACTCACTAGGGAGCATTCCCACTTCAAGGCCAGAAGGTTCTGTTCAAGTCCCACACCAGGATTTAGACTGAGGGCTTTTACCTTATATATTTAAAAATTGTGCGAAGCCAGTGCTCACGGACAGTGCCAAATTGACAAGCCCTGGAGAGTGAAATTACCCTGCAACAACAAACCTTCCACTTCACACTGCCCTGTTGACATCCTCAGTTTTCACATGTAGGAATGATTTTGAGAATTACATGCTCACTCAGCCCCCGAGCTTTTCTGCTAAGGCTGCCCTCTAAAGTTACAATGAAACTGAGAGATTCATAAATGTTAAGGCCAGAAAGTACTGTTGTGATAAACTAGTCTGACCTCCTGTCTCTCACAGGCCCAAGCACCTCACTCAGTAGTTTCTGCATCAAGTCCATAACTGCTGCGCGAGCAGTTTGAGACGTTCAGTCTCCATTTAAAAGACTAAAGAATTAGTGTCAGTTGGGGTGGGTTTTTTTGAAACAGACTGAGACCAAACCAACCAAACATTTTGAGTCAGCTGAGATGTTCTCTAATTAATCCACCAGGTTCCAGAGGCTCTGATGAGCACATTTTTTATAAATCATTAAATGATGCATAAACATACATCCTTCCCAGCTGCCAATCACAGAGAGCAATGGCTTTCAGTCAGTATTGATCTGAGCTGGACTAAAACTAAGATATAAATATATTCTTGTACCAACTACCAGGACCATCCAGTTCACAAATGGTTCATGTGTCATGTTAGAGAGTACTCGACTACATCAGACTACTGTTGATTTCAGGCATCACTTGAGATGTTACTAGGATGGCCAGGTGTTCCACAGTGAACAACCTGGACAACTATTGTCTCCCATGCCTGGACACAACACAGCACTCGCCTCTGGTGCAGGGCAGATGAGGAGAAGCTTAGCCACTGACAGTCTGGGTCATCTGCTTACTGCAGGTGTCAGTGTGGGCAAGCTATAGTTAGGTACTTACACAACTCTCATCATGATAGTATTTGAGCACCTCACAATCATTAAAGTAGGAAAGTATGACTCCCATCTTACATGTGGGTAGCTGAGCAGAGCTTCAAAAATATTTAGGCTCTTAACTTCCTTTGATTTTGAGGATCTGAGCCCAAGTGATTTGTCCTAGGGTCACAGAAATTGAACCCAGATCAAATGGGTACAGTTCTGGGATCTATCCATAGAGTACCCCTTATGCCAGGGGTGGGCAAACTACGGCCCTGGGGGCACATCTGGCCTTTCAGTCGTTTTTCTCCGGTCCTCGAGCTCCTGCTGGGGAGTGGGGTCTAGAGCTTGCCCCGCTCCATGCAGCTCCCAAAAGCAGAAGCATACCCCATCTCCGGCTCCTACGCGTAGGGGTAGCTGGGGACTCCGCACACTGCCTCTGCCCCAAGCACCACCCCCGCAGCTCCGATTGGCCAGGAACCGCAGCTGACGGGAGCTGCAGGGATGGCGCCTGCAGACGGGACAGCGCACAGACCCTCCTGGTTGCACCTCCATGTAGGAGCCAGGGAAGGGACATGCCGCTGCTTCAGGGAGCTGCTTGAGGTAAGCGCTGCCCGGAGCCTGCGCCTCTGACTCCGTCCAGTGCCCCAAGCCCAAGCCCTGATCACCCTCCTGCCCTCCAAACTCCTCATCCCATCCTCCTTCACCCCAGAGCCTGTACCATCAGCTGGAGCCCTCACCCCCTCCTGCACCTCAACCTCCAGTTTCATGAGCATTCATGGCCCGCCATACAATTTCCATACCCAGATGTGGCCCTCAGGCCAAAAAGTTTGCTCACCCCTGCCTTATGCTCATCATTCACAGTAATGTCTGTAGTCAATACGTCTGCATGCATGACTCTACATGCAGGGTGAAAAGCTCGGTTAAAGACTGATGAGAACAGCACTGGATAGGTTGTGTGGTGTATAGTCCTGGAAGCGCACACATGCACACACACACACTCGTTTGGCTGGACGTCATTTTCACCAGCTCAGCTGGCTGGTGGCCAGAACGTGCAATTGTTTGCAAAAATCAAGGAGACACACACACACACACACACACACAACAAAACAAAAACCAGCAAGCAACCCTCTCCCACCCCAACCTCCATACACACAGATTGGGATGCCAGGACAGACCATGAACGCCAAGATGTTTCTGTTTCCCAATGACACACAGTTTGCCTAAGGATTAAATGAAGTTCATTTCTGTCCTCCTGATGTGTGTTCAGAGCCCATCAGACTCTCCAAGAAGAGCAAAGTATTTTCCCTGAGTCATAGTTAGGGAGCAGGGATAGTTGGGTGGTTTGAGCATTGGCCTACTAAACTCAGGGTTGTGAGTTCAGTTCTTGAGGGGGTCATTTAGGGATCTGAAGCAAAAATCTGTCTGGGTATTCGTCCCATTTTGAGCAGGGGGGTGGACTAGATGACCTCTTGAGGTACCTTCCAACCCTGATATTCTTTAGTCAGCTCTCTCAGTAAAACATGCTCTAATGTACAAGGTGATGTGAAAACTATTGTTGAGGGCATTTCAGCTACTCCTTTTGCCTACATAAGACTTGATCTGAAGCTAATTGAAGCAATTGACAGTCTTTCTATTGGCTTAAATGGGCTTTGGATCAGGGTCATAGCTACTACATTATCAATAGCTAGCCCAGTGCATCGTAAGGTGTTTTGGGGCAGCTAGTGTCTGAAAAGCACTCAGTTGCATTATAGTGACATAGTACTAAGATACTTCATATAGTAAAGCCAAAACTATACTAAATCCCCAAAAGATCTTGTTCAGATTTTTACACCAACAGAGCTCGGACACAATTGTTTTGAGAGTCTCACACATTGAAATCTGACTTTCAGTAGAAGGCAGAGCAAAATGTCATGAAAGTAGAACTTGCCTCATTTAGGACCTGTCATCATGTCAACAATATTTATGATCTCAAACAAATAATACTGTTTCTTGTCAAGCAGCATACAGCAAGTTAACCACAATTATTCAAATAAATCACTATATAATAGTAATCACATTACTTAGAAGTGTGACAGTCCTAGTTTTATCTACTAGCAAATATCTGTTACCATCTCCTGCCCATCTCCATTATGCGTATTGTACAACACAGCTGTGTATTTAGGTATAATACTGAAAACTAACAAAAATTTGAACTGAAAAATAAGATGTTCAAAGAGTTGTGAACCTAACCTACTTTTATAAGTGGGCTTCACATAACGAATTTTGGAGAAATGAAGAAAGTGTGCGTGTGTGTGTATGTATGTGTGTTTAAACACAGATTAACTTCAGTGGTATAATACAAGAAGCCTACAAAATAATTCACTGTGTAAAAATCTTTTCTATTTTTTTTTTAAAAGACCCTTAAGGACTTTGATGTTATAAATATGGCTGTAAAGAACATCAGTTTAAAGCAAACTTTAAATCGGCTATTTTCAGCATTGCCATTTGCTCTTTATTAGACAGGACTAATCCTGCAAAGAACTCAGGGCCAGATTTTTAAAGGTATTTAGGGACTTAAGATGCAGACTGGCACGTAGTGAGATTCTCAAGAGTACTTAGGCAAGTTAGCCACCAAACTCCAGCTGAAATCATCTGCATCTTTAGGCACCTAAATACCCTTGAAGATCTAGCCATCAAGTATGTCCTCGATTTTAAACACAAGTAGTACCACGCTAAAGTCATAATGGGTGGCAAGTCAACAGGACAACTCATATGCATAAACGTTTGGCCGGATCGGAGCCTACATTCCCTGAACTTATTTAAAGGCCTGATCCAAAGCCCTCTGAAGATGTCTGAATTCAGTGGGCTTTCAATCAGGTCCAGAGGCCCTGATGCAGGAAAGTACTTAAGCATATATTTAATTTTAAGTATTTGCATAGGTCCCATTAACTGCAAGTTAAGCTCATGCTTAATTCTTTCCCAGATAGAGGCCTAAGTCAGATTTATGATGTTCTGCAGTGGCACCTTGTAGGGGGAACATCAAGCCAGCTACCCTGTAGCCTTGTGTAGAATGGGAGTAAAATACTCTGGATATGTCTACACTGCAGTTAAAAGGTGCCAGCTGACTTGGGCTCATGAGGCTCGGGCTAAGGGTCTGTTTAATTGCAATGTAGATGTTTAGACTTGAGCTGGACTCCAGGATCCTGTGAGGTGGGAGGGTCCCAGAGCTCAGGCTGCAGCCCAACCCTGAAAGTCTATAGTGCAATTAAACAGCCTCTTAGCCCAACTTCAGTCAGCTGGCACAGGCCAGCCATGGGTATCTAACTGCAGTGGAGACATCCCCTGTGATTGTGATTTAGGAGCATTTTACATCCACTTTCCAAGAATGGACACAAGAGGAAAGGGAATGGGTAAGCAGATTTTTATATTTAAAACAACCAGTATAAGATTCCGAAACTGTTGAACATTTTCAGAAAATAAATTTACCCTTCTTGTTTCTATAAAAGTGTGATGATCATGTGTTTTGAAGTGGGAAGTTTCTTTAAGAGAGAAGGGGAGGACATGGCAGACTGACAATGTTATGAAATCATCTACAATGTATGTATACTCCTTTTTTTAATAAAGCCCCTCTAATATCACACTGTGAGAGCTTTGGCCCTATTCCTTGAATTGTGCAATTATAGAGGAGAACCTACAAAATCCTGAAGGAAGATATCAGCACCATTTCACTGATGACAATGGAGCTCAGCCGATTTAAACCCATTGAAGGGCTAACCCCATATATTCACAGCTTCTGACTCGCGATATGTACCAGTGACTCCTAGCAGGCTAAAGGCAGCCACTCTGTTACCAAGACACTTGAAAATGATGACATCTTCCTAGGTAGATGAGCCACAATGTTGGTTATATCCAGTAAATATTGATTACATCCAATATTTGTACTCACTTTAGTCCAAGCTGTAGCTCTTAAAATGAAAAGTTCAAGTAATCTGTAATACAATCACCCGTCCCAGTCAACACCAATCCTGGGAGTGTTTAGAAGGCTGTATGGTATTTCAAAGGAAACAGAATATGTAACAGTCTGCTAATTGAATGGGACAGTCTTACTACCAAGAAGTATCCTTCCATTTCCCACCGTAGTCAAGATATTTACACATGGATAATGCTTCAATTTGCAATCTATAAATAGCATGTCATTACAGTGTAATTAATAATTGTTTATATAATTGCATGAAAACTATTCACAATTCAAATTTTACATTAAAGAGCAATGACCATTTTGGTTTCACATTTAGAGCTAGTGGCATATTCCCTAATTAACAGTAAAGCAATAACTTTCAAGAATAGGAGAGGAGAGTGACTCAAGGCCCAATCCCGCACTCACTGGGTGCTACCATTTAATCTATTATGGTTGCAGAGCTATTTTTGTGTGTCTTGATACAGCTTTATTGTAGATTGCCTCTAACTATGTCACCCAGGTCAGTTGAATTATAGGTCAAGGCAAGTAACAAAAGAGCTAGATTCCACAATTATCTGCCCAGTATGTGTGTGTTTAGAGGGGTTACATTCTGTCAAACTAAGCAGAATCTTCACTGTCATACCTAGTAGCTGAGAAAAAAGTTTTAAAGCAAACATTCTAGGATATTGAGATGCTCTGCTCTTTGGATTATACAGCAACTTTAATCCAAGGATCTCTCAGAGCTTTACAACTTTTGTTTAAACTTCATAAAACCAGGGTATAGCAAGCAATATTATACCCATTTTACAGTTGGGTTAACTTCAGTATACTCAGTGAGGTTAGATGACTAACTGGGAAGATAGTGTTGTAGTTCTGGCTCCCTGCTTGCTGCTCTGACTACTAGCTCTATGTCTTCTCTTTTCTCGGTTCCAAGGAGACATTTCCACCCAAGCTTCAACTGCAAATGCTCACTTTTCCACATGCACAGGGAAATCCAGGAGTAAGCAGTTGATTAATGCACTTCATGTTAAAAGCAGTGTAGCCATGAGTCCACAAGATTTTCTTTTGTCAACAGAGAAGTATTTGTAGCTGATTAAGACGGTCGTAAGCCTATGTAGACCAACTTGGTAAAAAAAAACCCCACAAACCAAACCAAAACATACTAATGATGGTAGTGGATTTTTTTTTTGTTTTTAGCCACAAACTTATGTAACTGATATGTACCTCGTTTATATTTCTTTTACAATACAATAGTCACAATGGAAGCATTCTTCCTTTTAGTCAGCCTTGGGATTATTATTACTATTAATCCTTGTGACCGAGTTATTCACTGATCCAACAGTTTGTATAGAACATCATCATCACTTCCATGGAAATGTCACTGATGCTGATCTCTGACATTGCTACAGAAACAGTCAGCAGCAGCTGAATAGAAAAGGAAGAAGCTCCACAATGGGCCTGATCCAAAGCCCACTGAAGTCAATGGAAATCTTCAGTAGGCGTTGGATTGGGCCCTATATAAGCCAACCACTTGTTAATAAATAAATGACATGAAAATCTTCTTCTTTCAGCATCTGTTGAAAACCCACCTAATCTGCTAAGCATTCAGGCTATGAGGATAACATCCAATTTGTTTTTTTGGCAGTTATGTATCTGATCAGTTTATGGCATGTGGGGCTTCAACCCATCCTTCAACCTTTATACAAGCAAATAGCTGCCTTGAAGGCAATGGAGAACACTTCAGAAAGCTTTGGCCCACAGCCCCAGTCCTACAAACATGTAGGTCCTCATCCTGCAACTGAGTGTGCTTGGATGCCTCCCCATTGATTTCAGTTGGGGTGGCCTGAAAGCACTCAACTGCAGCATTGAAGCCTTGAGCATGATTTTCCATAAAAATCAATTGGAGGATTAAGTTACACAAACACTTAAGTGTTTGCAGGACTGGAGTCTTATATTGATATTTTCTGGGCATTATGTCCTCTTATGGTGCTGTATAATAATAATGGACATATAGAGTAAGTGCATGAAAGTAGAATGAAATTTGTTAAAACATTTTTGGGGGTTGTATTAAGTCTTTCACACAAAGAACACCCAAAAAGAAGGAGCGTGCACACGCGTGCGCACACACACACAGAGAAAGGAAGTAAGCTCCGTTTCAAAAGATTGAATTCAGGAAAAATGTGTCAAGGTTTCTGAAGCTTTTAAACTTTCTCCATTCTCAGAAGAATAAATCCTTGTTTTTTCTGAAACCATGAACAAACCTCTGCACCAAACACGACTTTCTTGTTTCAGTGCCCTGGGTTGCTCACAGCCTCACACACAGTTATCCGAACGTGCCTGCTGTCAGAGCCAAACTTGGTGCAGTTCCTTACAATGACTGATAGCTGTTAGTAATACAAGTAAAATACATTGCACTGCTGGTGCCAAACCTTTGAACAAAATTACTTCCTTTAACACAACACCACCTTAATTATGTGCTGGGGAACCTAAAGCAGGTCAGACAATTTGTACTGGGACATCATAATTCCATCAGGATAATGCTGACATTAGCAAAGATTTATGAATGGAATGTCATAACTATTTTTTTAGTAAACATATCAAGTTTCACTAATGGCTTGAGGGGGCGGTGGCTGGAAGTACTAATTAGCTTTTTCATTTTCCGTGTACCATCTAAAATGTGGGGAGGAAGTGGTGGGAGGGGGGAGGTCTTGTGACAAAAACAAGCATTCAAACAGTTTAGGTATGGCCTGTAATTCAAGCAGATGTTCTCCTATAAGGGCTGCAAGGATTAAAGCCTTCTTTGCACATAATTCCATTTTGCTAACTGCTTTCTGTCTGCACATACTTTTCAAACGTGACAGACTTCTGCTAATAATCAGGGTTATTTTTAAAAAGGAGGACAAGTAAAAGAATCCAAAAGATTTGTGCTGCTAAATACCAGGGTCTGGCAGCTTCATTTAGAAATTCCTGAACATTTAGCTAGCTAGTTGACTTCATGGCAAATTCTAATTTTGATGGAATTATTATAGCAGTGGCCAATAGAGCTAAGGTTTGGTCAAAGTGTCCTTTGTAGCTTCTGGGTCCAAAAAATTGCACTCGGCGTAAACACGTAGATCTGCACTAAAGGCAAAGGAATTGTACTCTCACTAAGTCTCAATCATTGCTATTTATTTTTATTACAGTAGTGGCCAGAGGCTTCCCTCATTGTGCTGGGTTCTGCAGGTCTCTGTCCCAAACAGCTTACAATCTAAATAAACAGGACAGAAAAGGAGAGACTAGAAACAGACAGGTAAGTGATTTGCCTATGCCAGGTCAGAGGCAGAGATGGGACTGTAGCCCAGGTCTTCTAACTCCCAGGCTGAAGTCCTGTCTACTAGACCATGCTGCCTCTCATTTGTCTGTCACTTTTAAAAAATGAAAATAGAAAAAGGTTTCAAAACTGCATATGGTAAGTTGCCACTGCCAGCAAAACTTGGCCCTGGCAACAACAACAAAAAGACAATTTTTTTTTCTCAGTCACACTGGTGTGAATCCTAAATTGTCACTTTGACTTCAGGAGATTCATGGTGGACTTACACAACAGTAACTAAGATCAGAGGTGGAATATCTATTTCCTGAGCCCAACATTAGCTGGGCAATTGGGATTTTCAAAAGGAGGAAGAATCGCCGATGGTGCAACAAGGCTACTCCAGCCTTCACATCCCTAGCATTCCTTCTTCTGCAGGGTAAGGACCAGAAAATCCACCTCCAGCTAATCCCTCCTGAATGCCATCATGCAAGAATCATCCACAGAATGAGTCTCTGCAACAGCAGCAAGAATTCTCTGTGCAGCCTCCTGAAAGCTTTCCCCGACTTCTAGCACAATGGAAACAATGAGGGTCCTCCACACCTGAAGAAGTGGGTCAGGATTGCCCCTTAATATGAGTCCGAAATTGGGCTGTGTTGGGCCTCTGTTCAGGGATGAATACACCCTTAGATCTCACAGTCAAGTAGTGCTTTAGATTTTTTTAAATTAAATTTAAAATGATTGACATTTATAAATTGCAGTAACTTTTTTTATAAGACTCTCTAATGTAGGCTGTGTAGATTACATCTTTGTTATCATCATAATGGCTATGTACTATGGATTCTTGGTCTGAGAAAATACAAGCCAAGATCATCTTATCAGAGTCTCCATACTACTGATACTTAATTACTAAAGCAATGCAGTTTTAAGCTTATGGTGTTTATAGACCTGTTCACCATATTCTACCTGACGTTGTATATCAAGTTCATGTCTAGTATTATCAGTGTTCTCAGGTCCCTCTAATTCATTCAACAGCATGAGGTTTTTATGGATCTGTAGCAGCATGGTGCGCTTCGGTGCATCTCAACACACTTCCAAGTACCCTTGAAATGGAAGACCCAAAGTAAAATGCAAGGTACATGGTAAAGTAACACAGCTGATCCTTTGTAGCTATTTCTCATAGCACTGTTAAGAATAATTCTTCCCCCAAAACAATGCATGAAAATTAGTGAAGGAAAAGTGAGTCCTGCTAATGCTAGCTTAGCTTCTATTAGCTAATCTAATAGCATTTATAAAATCTGTTCTGAATGTCTGAGGACACTGGTGCTGGCATATTAAGTCTTCAATCTCTGTGTCACTGGTTCTGATCTATTTTGATAGTGACTGAAAGTTCTTACCATTTGCAAACTCTTTAGTGGCCTATATGCAATGAATCTGTGGTCTTAGTCCAGGTGCCCCAGGCAATATATGAGATGCTACGCATTCAGTGAAACCTTTGCTGATATTTGCAGAGAAACTAACGGGCATAAAACCCTTCACCACTAGCAGTGGATCTTCTCCATTAGGTTTGAGATCCAGTGGCTGGAAAGCTTAGATGACCAATATTGAGGCTGTGGGATGCTTTTCAATAAACAGAAGGCTTCAGAGGTGAATATGAGCGATATGACAAATATCATCACTAACAAAACTGAAATTTCATAAAGTAAAAAGTTAACAAGGAAAAAGCTGCTGATTTCTTCTATTTAAAATATAAATACACAATCATAGAAGTAAAAATCAGGTGCATCTTGAAGGCGTAACCTCTTCCAGTGTTCTTTCTGGGGGTGGGGGTGGGGGCAAGGGGGAAGTGTCAAGATCCCTTTGGGGAGCATGAGATATCCACAGTATTCCTTGAAAATCTCCCCAGTGTTTCTTGCCTTTAGCCTCACTGCTGTCAAGGCTCCGTGCAGCTCTCACCATCTTATTTATCCCAATAAGACTTCAGAGGCTGTCAGTGGGTTGTTTTTTTCAATAGTCCAGGTGGATAATTCAGTGACAGAAGACATGCTTTCACCCTGTGCTGCTGAGTGCTGTGTCTCTGGAACTCTCCAAGAGTGAATGACTGGAACCGAGAGTGACATGTGTGCAGGGTTAACGTGATTGACTGCAGCTCTGAACAAAAATCTGCAAAACTACAATTCAGTGTACAACCACTAGACAATCCCGTCACGTGGAGGGAAGAAGAAAATGTGAGAAACACTGAATATTAAACACTTCATTCTAGAACATTTAGTATGAAACACACACACTAGTTTGAGATATAGAAAAAGTTTGCTCTCACCATTAGCAACATATAATAGACAACTTCTCCAAACTTCGGTGTTTAAAGATGGGTTATGTATTTAAAATCAGTATTTAGACACCTAGTTAGGTGACCTGATTTTCAGAGATTCTGGAATATCCTCAACTCTCAGTGAAGTCACAGATTTGCCTAAATATTCATGTAGATGCTCAAATTTTGACACCCAAGTTTGAAAATTTTAGCCTATGCCTGCGGTCAGACACACACACAAATGTGGGCACTGATTTTACAAGACGCACGGTGATACGTGCCTAGGTTGATTACATTGGAATGAAAATGAAATATTAAAGTTTCATCCAGAGATTGGTTTTCAATTGTTCCCAGTTCAGTGTACAGCAAAAGAAAAAGCTGGAAAGCATCCAGATGGCCTGGTTCCGTTTCTTTCTAAAAAAAACTATTTACTGTAAGTATTAGCCAAAGACACCCCTTTCTTCTTGTGTTTCAAATATGTGACAGAAATATCATATCCTTTACTTATCAATAGGCCAGGTGCTGCAGCATCTTTTGTTTATACTCACTTTTCATGTTTCACTAGTGACCTGAAGTTCTGCACCGATTAATCTTCAAATGTACATGTTACATAGGTTTAGGCTTGTCCACTGCATTGTGTACCAGTTCTTCTGGGGACTTCAAGCCACTGAATACTTAGCAGAGAACAATGAGCTACAGAATCATTGTATTCTTCATTAATATCAGCTATGAATCCAGATGGGATTGGCTGCTTTTGCCAAAATGTTCCCAAGTGGCCTTTGTTTTAGGTGCCTCCGTTTTTGAGAGTCCAACTTGAATCCACTGCTATTTATACCCCTCTTAGGGGGGCAGGCAGTGCCTGTACTCTACCTACTGCCATAGGATTTGCGCAGAGTAGACATACCTTTAAAGTAACATCACAGGATTCTGAGGAAAGGCGGGACAGCCTCAGAGAGAGAAAGAGAGAAAGAGACACTCATCACTCAAATGTGATCATATTTGTATTCAGTTGTAACTACCTGTGTTTGTTGCTATTAAGAAAATCTGGAAGGAGAGCTTATTTTATGCATCTTAGGGAAGAAACAGTCACCAAAATGTGATTAAAATAGACAATAATATGATTTCTTTCCTTTTTCTAACTGTGCTTATTAATAGCTGCATTTTTGTTTCTATTTTTGAGTACACTGTAGCATGATACATCAGCAGTAAAATAGCTGTTGTTTGATGTAGACATTTTAAACAAAATTAAAGCATTAATCCATTCAACATTTATTTTAACTAGTGTAATGGGGGACTGCTTTCTTGTTTATTCAGATCTACAGTCTGCTTACCAGGGTGTGTAAGCCAATTCCGAGTGGTCTCTGCAGAATGGAGTAATATAAAATCTAGACTGAGGTCACTGGAATGAGAACCACAATGACATTTTGAAACTTCTTACAACAGTGTTCCTTAGTGAATCACATTAAATATCCCGGGGCTTGCAGATGGGAAAAGGAGTGTGTGTTTATTTTCTTATTTCTACTGTAGATCTTTCTTGCAAATTCCATACTGAGATAAAAAGTTCTGCATTTAAATGGCAGAAGAAAAATAGATTAAGGTAGGGGAGTAAATAGACAGACAGCTTCCAGTAAGCAAGAGATAGAGAGAGAATTGGAGAAATGCAGGGAGATGAGATATTTCGAAGCCTTATAAAGGGCAACAGGACAGTATGCAGCAATAGCATTAGGCAAGGCATAGAATCAGAAATGCAGGACTGGAAGGAGCCTTGAGAGGTCATCTAGTCCAGTCCCCTGCACTCATGGCAAGAGGAACAAGTATTATCTAGACCATTCCTGACACCTTTGTCTAACTTGTTTTTAAAAACCTACAGGATGGAGATTCCACAACCTGCCTAGATAATCTGTTCTGGTGCTTAACTATCCTCACAGGAAGTTTTTCCTAATGTCCAATCTGAACCTCCCTTGCTGCAATTTAAGCCCATTGCTTCTTGTCCTATTCTCAGTGGTTAAGGAGAACAATTTATGATCCTCTTCTTTATAACCACCTTTTGCATACTTGAGGACTGTTGTCATGTCCTCTGTCGTCTTCTCTTGTCCAGACTAAACATTTCCCCCACATAAACCTTAAACAACAGAGGTTCTATCATTCTATCGTTCTATCGTTCTATCATTCTGTCCTTTTCCCCCTGCACCAAATACTTGTGTCACCACGAATCTAGAGATGGAACATATGGATGCATTTTGCATGGGTATGAGGATGAGACTGTGGCATTATCAGATCAGCCACCAGCATTTCCCCCCCAGGCAATGGGCATGTTGTGAGCATAATGCTATTAATTCTACTTCATTTGCTTCAGCTTAGTTAGTTTGCTTTGTATCACATAGTTCTTGTGATTAAAAGATACAGGGTACAACATTCCAATGCATCTAAGTTCCATAGAAAGTCAATGGGATTTAGGCTCCTAAGTCACATAGGCACTTTTGAAAACAACATAGTTTGTTTTGTTGTAGGGAGACATGGGGAGGGGATTAGGGCTGTGCATCTCACTGCTGCAACCTTACACCACACATGCAGTTCCAGCTGCCCTCATTATTTTCTTAGTATTTGATTGCACATGGGTGGGTAGGAAGAACTCATGTTTTATGGTCTCTTCTCAAAGATTACTGTTAGGGCTTGGTTTGGTGACAAACCAAGTTTCATTCTAGCAATCACACAAGTGAAAAATAGATGTTTTGCCTACCTATCCTTGTCAGACAAAGATATTCCGAGCTCTCTCCACACTTCCATATTGTGAGTTATAGTTAGTTCCTAACCTGAAGGATTTCCCCCACCTCCCTCTAAAAAATCCATAATATCTGCTGTGTACAGGCAGGTTGCAAGAATTTCTAACAAGACCCACACTGCTTAAAGCCCCTCTTCTCTTCTTAGATATTTGATCTTTTCAGTCATCATTTTAACTTACAATGTGACATTATGCCAAAAAGAAGGAATTCATACATTAGATTCAATTTAGAAAGGTTTCTTCTCATTGTATACATGACAGATCTTTAAAAAGATGACTGAAAATGAAATGCAATAAAAAATAATTCCATCTTTTATGGCAGTGTTTTTTAAAGTATCAGAATAAAATAATTATGCTGTCAAAGATTAAGGAACTAGCATTGCAGAACATCAAAGTGTGCTTGGACAGATGTATGAAACTCACCTAAATTTGTAGATTGATTTAGAGAAATCACATTAATCTGGAATAGGAATTTAAAGAGAATGAGTTACGCAGACTACAGATTGAAGGAGAAGATTTTGTTAGAGATGGACATAAGCCATCAAATTAGGATTCACATCTGGATCTGCTTTTCAAACTCGCTAAAGAATTGAAGGTTTCCAAATACTAGGTGAAAGCCCTGCCTTGTTGAAATTAATGGGAGTTTTGCCACTGACTTCCATAGGGTCAAAATGTAATCCATGTGGTTTTTGTTTTAGCCGTTATGAAGATAAAGGCTATTTGTAAGATTTGGATGCAGTTCTGGGTTTGGACTTCAAACATTTCCAAAGTTTGGGAGTGCTTGGTTTGGGTCAGGTCTGTTTCTGTGGTGAAGGGGATGATAGGTCGATTTGCAGACCTAGGAGATGTAGAAGAGTTCAGGGTCATGGATGATGCCAAGGTGACACCAAGTGGAGACTAAAGATCTTAGTAAAGAAGGGAGACAGAAGAGACATGGAGTGGTTCTTCAGAGTATTCCTTTTTGTGGTTTTGAGACATTTAAATGAATGCAGACCAAAATGCAGACCTGAGCCTACAGGATTTTCTGTGGCTCCTATCTTCCATAAGAGTGGAAGAGATCTGATAATGGATCTACTATGTTCCTCTGCTGGCTTGAACCTACCATCACCACCCCTTTTAGGTAGGAGCCCTGGAGAGCTGGGCTGGGCTCCATACCATGCAGATAATGTACTGCTCTGGACATAGTTAATGGATTCACTCAAAATACTTAAGGGCAATCTATTAAAGGTGATCATTCTGACTGAAAAATCTGACTGAATAGTCCTGAATTGACACAGAACAACTACCTATTACCCTGTTGCTTTTGCTATTGTTTTGATACGATGAAAGCTGGATGATATTTGAAGAAGGTCTTAGGCTCTGATGGAAGGAAATTCCAGGGTCAGAATCTGTCCATCTTTATGTTACAATGGAAATTACATGTATTCACTTAGTCTTTTGCATAGGAAGACTGGAGATTTGAGTTGAGTTTATCCTAGGATCGGAGTTCATTTCAATTTGTCATTGTCAAAAAATGCTAGGTATTAGTATTTATTATTATTTTACATGCCCTCAGACTGGCAGATGAGTGGCTTTTATACATAATAAAATATAAGTATCTGCATATTCACTTGTTTCTTTAACTGTCAGATCTCAATCTAATACAAAACAAGGGGGGGAATGTTGTTATTGGGCCTACTCTATTTACATGGCATGTGAATGTAGTGCTGAAAGCACTTAGGATAGGACTAAGGGAATTCAATCTGTGCTTAATACCCTTAGGCTACTTTGAAAATCCAAGCCCTAGCCAGTGTGTTTCTGCTAATAGTCTTTGCATTAGTTAGTATGTGGATGCTTGACTCTGCGGTGCCGAGATCTTATTACCGAGTCTTTTTTATTTGTAGATTGACTTTTCTGGAATGTTAATAGCCAACAAACCTAGAAGAGAAGACAAGCTCAGTAGGGGGTTCTGCCTGACAGAGTGTTTTTTCTACTGTTTATTTCTCTATGAGTTTTTACTGTTTATTTCTCTGTGTGTTTTCTTATAACAAGAAACTTTGGCTTGCAGGTTTGGGCTAAAGATCTGGCAGCTTTCAATCTATCTTGACTTCAAAAGGACTGTGGATGTAAATGGGCCTTTCTCGTTGATGACTTCACAGTACTATCTTGTGAATGCCGCATCATCACATGCTGTGAAGGGGAAACAAGTCCAGTAATACTGATTCTTCATGAGTTATTTTAATCCTTTGCAGCTCAACCCTGAAAACATTCAGTTTGAACGGCAAGTCTTTAGGCAGCTAAATACTAGTGATGTGCAAACCTCAAAGATGTCATAGGGCTGAATTGAATAGGCATGCACATTGTTAGATGCTTATCCACAATCCTCCAAAGCTCTTTGGTCTGCAGATTGGCACTAGATATCAAGAATACAGGTTTCTTAAAGGAATTCCAGTGCTGCTTTCAGCAAAGAGAAAACTATCTCAAGATTGGAATGGTGGTTTAAGAGTGTTCTATCATGTCGAGGTGCAAGAGTAGGGATGGAAGGTAAGAAGCCTTGAATTTCCTTCCTGGCTTTGCCACAGTGTGGCGCTCTCTCCCTGGGCCTCAACTCACCCATCTGTAAAATGGGATAAGAATCCAAACATTCAAGTTCCTATCCAAATGTAATCCTATCTCTGAAACCTTTATGATCACTAATTAATTGCTGTTCATCAAGATAAGAATTAGAACTTGGCAAATAATTCATAAGCAAATTACCTAGCTTTCTGTTTTCAAACTCACCCTGTAGGGATCATGATTTTCTTTAAACCCATTTGTTATGTTAACTTGGTCAAAAGCAGTTTGTGGAGCTGTTCTGATTGATCTCAGAGGTAAAATGGTAGATTTCTATTCCCTGATTGGCTATGTAGTTCTCTTTCAGTCAGGCTTCTTGGGTGAATACTTGAAATTACAAACCCAAACTTTGTTCCTTGAAGATATTCTATGTTTGTTTGATGTTTGCTGTGGTAGAAAATTCATTTGCTGAAATATTTGTAGGAAGTGAACAACAAAACCAAAAACAGATGAAGCATATAATGTTACAAATTTGAATGAATATTGGTGGATATTTTTTTTTGTAGTATTCATCTAGATCCAATAAGAATATTTACGTGGAAGGATGTCAGGTGCTATGACCATGAAAAATGATACTGCTGATTCATGTCAGCAGTCAGACGAGGAGGGCTCATTAGCTCCTGACCACATGGAAAAGATTTTGCACGTTCCACCGGGGAAAGGAAGGAACAGGGTGACACAGTGGATCCTCTGGAGAAAAGCTGCCAAAAGAGCACTCTCAAGGGGAAGCTCAGGTTCCAGTTTACATTTGATTATTCCGAAAATTGAGAGTAAAGGAATTCCCCCATCCCATTGCACAGGATGAGTTTTGGAAACTAACTTAATGTGTATGTGCACACATCTGGAGAGCAGGATGTGGAGTCTGCCTATACCTGACATCTATTGGTCCCCGAAACAGCAAGTGAATGTGCCACTGGCATATGCCTTGGGAACAAATGACAGCTGTAGAATATCTGTTTTTACAGCATATTTATAGAACTATTAGAAACGGTGTGTTACTATAACACCGACAGACCCTGGTCATTGTCAGGTGGGATCAAACCTGGGGCCTCTGGAGCTTAGTGCATGAGCCTCTATTGCGTGAGCTAAAAGCCAACTGGCTGTTACCTAAGGCTGTAGAGCAGACTCATTTTCCCTCTCTCTCTTGAGTGGTCTCAGTGTCACTAGATGGGACAGAACTCTACACCCAGATGGTATGTGGGTTTCATTATCATCATAGTATTTGAAATGAGGCATCCCCAAAAGATCTAGCTGAATAGCCACGCTTTTCATACTAAGTAATTTCTAAGGGGCACAATAGCATAAATTAAGCTGATGAGACAACTGCATAATACTTGTGCTTGAAGGAATGGTTGCATGATACTGGCAAGCAGATAAACAGGGGCTAACATGTCCTAAGCCCTAGGAAGGCTAGGTCTTGCTGCTGAATAGAAGTCAACAATAGGAGATGGCTCGTGTCCTCCCAATACTGAAAAGAGAGCAGATCAGAATAGGAACCCTGGGATGAAATCCTGCCTTTACTGAAGTCAATGGCAAACCTCCCATTGACTTTGATGAAGCCAGTATTGACTTTAATGGTTAATTTAAAAGAGGGAAGCGAGTTGGTTTTTAGAAAAATGGTGTAGTGCATTTTTAGCAATGGAGTTTATTGTGCTGGAAAGCACCCCCATGTCTTGGTGGAAGAAAGTATATTTTAGAAATAAAGATAAAGTAGCATCACTAAAGATAGATCATCCCCAATTGGGACACAGGAACCATTCTGAAAGGCAATAAAAATTCAATTAAACCATTTAAGATTTTACAGATGGGGAACAGAGGCACAGAGAGGTTAAATGATTTGCCCATTGTCAAACAGAAAGTCCGTAACAGAGCCAGGAACAGGACCCAGATCTTTGGAGTTCTCAGCAAATGCCTTAACAATCAAACTGATTCTACCCCGAATGAATAAGCCTGCACATAGGATAGGAGAGAAGCTGTCATTATGCCATGAGAGAACATTGAACAGAGGTATCCAATAACAATGTTGTATAATATAATTTGCATAGCAGCTTTCATAGAAATTGTACCCAGAGATCCTTTACAGAGTTAAAGGATACAGTTAGAGAGTTAATAGCAGAGTGAAAGAGAAATTAAGTAGTACAGGCAAAGAGGAAAAGAAAAGGTATTTCAACTAAGGCATGAAAATATATGTAGGCAATAATTAGCACTTATGCAATGCTTTTCATCTTCAAAATGGTGTACAAATATTATTTTACTAATATGCACAACACCCCTATCAGGAGGTAGAATATTCGGTTATAATATATTATTTAAACTTTTTCCAGATGGGAAAACTGAGGCAGAAAGGTTAAATGACTTGGTTAAGGTGGAGTCAGTGTTGGAGCTGGAATTAGAGCTCTGGAACTCCTGGATCCCAGACTTGTGCTTCAGTGTCTTTCTGCAGGTGGAGAGTTGATAAGACAGATCTACACAGGAAGGCTATTCCACATAGGGGGGTTCTGTAGAGCAGAAGACTCTCAGAATTGCAGTAGCCCAACTATGTGAAGGGGCAGAGAAGCAGATGGGGAGAAGCATAATCAAAGATGACATGCTGAGCTACCTGAAGCACCTAACTGAATGGAAAATTCCACTGGGCTGATCAGGGCCCCCCTTGAAAAACAGCCAGGCAGGAGACAGGTTTCAGAGTGGCCATGTTAATCTGTATCAGCAAAAAGAACAAGGAGTACGTGTGGCACCTTAGACACTAACATTTATTTGAGCATACGCTTTCGTAGCCCACGAAAGTGTATGCTCAAATAACTTTGTTAGTCTCTTAGGTGCCATAAGTACTCCTTGTTCTCCAGGCAGGGGAGATAGTCTTGCAATTGCAATGCAGCTTAAAATTACTGACAAAGCAGGAAATGGAGCTCATTAGAATAGAGATTTATTTTTATGAATATTAGGCCTATTTAAAAGGCCTGCTTAATCCCCAAATGGCTGAGGGTGTTTTTAGTTATTTATATCATGCTATAGGTGTAAAGGACACTTTGCAGACAAACAAAAAGAGAACCTGGATTCTCTTGCATAGACTTTACAACACCTGATCCTGCAGAGAGTTAAGCATATGAGTAACTTTATTCACAGGACTAGTCTCTTGTTTGCCTTTGCTGGGTTGGGTCCTATAGGCTCCAATCTGGAAGCCTTACTCCCATGAGTAAACACGACAGATAGGAGTAGCTGCATGAAACACATGACAAGGGTTAGAGGATGATAACAGAAGCAAGGGGTTACCTTATTTTGTAGTGTTGGCTCTGCTTTATTTATGGCCATTTTAAAATTTTTATTTTATTTTACTTTAAAATTTTATTTGGAGTAGCCAAGTGAGTCAGTTGGCACTAGGAAGACGCTAAAGGAGGCGGTTTTGGTGAATGACTTAAAGGAGAGCGGAAAAGTTGCTTAGCGCTCAGATTCTATTAGGATGAATGTACCTATCTACAGCAGACCTGCTTCCTCTGTTTGCAGCCTAAATATGAAATCATGAAGAAATTACAGGTGGGCATTAATCTAGATGTTTTTATATAACATGCACTCTGTATGACCTTGTTTTATACTGTGCTAGAAAATGTTATTTTTGCATTTTTAAGCATTTTCAGTGGTAGTAAAAGAAAATAATGGACAATATATTGCATATTGTTGCACCTTGCCATCCTGATTGCCCTAATCGCACTCCTGTTCTGGAAGGTGGTAATGACCACCAGGAGCATGTAACCCTATTTGACTGCCTATAAACATTTAATGTTCATTAAACTTTATTAGGATTGTGAGTACAGACAAATCAGGGTGGCAAATTAAGAGCGCAAACCTCTAAACGTGTCCGTAACTTTACTCATCTGAGTAATCCCATTAACGAAATCTTTTGTCCGTATGTATACGCACACACATTCAATTCTAAATTCAATCCACAGATACTGTGCTTGTTTTAATCTAGACAAAGTTCTGAAGTAGCTGACCCTATATCGTACTGAACAGTGGAGGAGGAGAACTATAAATAAAACTGGTGTTTTTAAAAATATCCTTACTGGAATTATGCCTCTTGTTACAGTCTCTGGGTCCTGTGCTCTCCTGGTTTGTCACATTCATAATCATATCTCCTAGCCAGGCCTGAAATGACTTAGCTAGAAAATTACTGAAGCTATGGGTTAGTCAGACTGCAACATTTGTAGCCTTATTTTTCGTCCAGAGTATAGAACACAATCAAATTATCATTGAAAAATAAGGAGGAATTTAGCTGTTGACCTCAGTGGGAGCAGAATCACAATCACAGAGCCTGTTCCAAAGCCCCACTGAAATCAATGAGGGCTTTCCGTAAACTTCAATGAGTTTTGAGTGAGCAACAGTAAGTGGGGAAGGGTGGCAAGTACTGAAGCAGACAAAGAAAATAGACATGGGTATCATAAAGCCAAGGTCTACATCCCCAAGACATCTCTGTATGAAATACCTATCTTCCTCTTAGCGCTAAGTGTGTTGTTTACTATTATTTATTTTTCATCCGCCAAAAGGTAAATTAATCCATTTATTTTGAAAAGCATGTTTTTATTACATTTGGAGTAATTTCCCTTGAAAAAGAAAAATGTTTCTTAAAACCATGGGCTGTAAAATTAGATATTTTTTTTGTTTACATCTGAGATGAGACTGTGCATCATTATTCATGCATAATCTGATTCCAAATTCTTCCTGGTTTACAACTGGTTTTGTGTATTTTCTTATGTAAGCAAGAATTAATACACGCAGCCATGAAAGAAATATGCTATATTATCTTTTACTGCATTTCTTTAGAAGATGCTATATGTCTTCTTTAACTTCCCAATGACATTCAGAGCAGTCTGAGGAAAACACAAATAAATACATATATAAACAAGGACACAAAGAGAAATAAAATACAAGACCTCTATTAACCATATGTAATGGAAGCGCGGAAATGATAAATCAGAAGTTTGGAGTCTGCCTACGACTGAGATGTACTTAAGGGAGGTACAGGTAGCATGGAGGGCCACAGTCATACAGCAGATACAGCAGTTACAGCTTGTTTTCACTCAGCAACTAGATAGTAATTAAAGACTCAGTTCTTCTTTTTCACTTCCCTGTTTGGGAAGACAATGTCATGGCATTGTACTTGCCTCTAAATATTAGCACCCTCCAGTGTGCACTCCCAGTAACAAACTGCCTTCCTTTCTCTTTAAAATGATCCTCCAACAAATGCCAGAGCCCACTGGGTGTGGATGATCAAAGGTTGGCACCAAAAGGTTAGCGAGATCTGAGGCGGTTCTAAATCCCACTGGATTCAAGGAATACTGGGAAAAGTAAAAAGGCATTGCTGGCTTATTCTGGTAGCCCTGACTCATGTCATTGACTATTTGCACGTTGACCTTTACATCCACCACATTTCAATTTCATATTTACCAGCCTCGCTCAAACTTCTGTTGCCTCCTTTCTGAGAAAATACTCATTCTGTCTACTCACATTTGCTAATTCTACTGCCTGTCTCCAATTTCCTTTAGCTCAGCAAAGTTCTGAATGCACTAGCACCAGCTTTCCTCAGTACAACCTTCTCGGCTACTTTGATTCTGACTTTCCATCATAGTCTTTACCAAGGAAAATTGCAGTGCCTGAGGATTTCAATTTGGTTTTTTACACCTATCGTGTTCATATTTGCAGCAGAGAGAGATGGCATCCTGCTGTCCTGTGATTTTGGACGCAGTCCTGAGCACCTGAATTTAGGAGAGAAAACAAATCTGACTTTCACAGTGCTGAGAATGCCCTTCTTTGTGTGGTTAATGATCTACTTTGTCTCTTTGCCATTTAGTTAGTTCTCAATATGCTTCAGTATTTTAGATTATTTGGTTCACAAACCTAACAGCTGTCGTTTAAGTGTAAATAATAATATTATCAACATAATATGCATTTGGATTATTTCTGAGTGTTTTAAAATTTGGCATTGTTGTGCAGCTACTGAGTCTGTGACAGACATTATATAAATTCAAAACAAAATAAATAAAAATAAAGCTTTTTAATTCTAACAGATTCCACCATGATTTGCAACTTTACTTCCAGCATGGCTGAATACAGCAACCTCATGGGCAGCAACCAACCACACACTGGCCAATGAATGTAAAGGTGTTGGAGAAGGGAATTATTGACCAAGGACACTGGGACAAGCTCCTAGTCTAGAGCATCATTCTCATACATAGTGGTTTAAATCAGGAATAACTATATTGAGATCAATAGAATTATATCAATGTACAACAAATGCAAGATGAGGTAAGAGCTAAGTGCCCAGTCCTACAAAAACATGCCTTGGAACCTCTAATGTCCATTCAGAGCAGAAGACAGTGGTCTTTAAGACCTTATTTGAAGTGTATTTTCTTTTCACACTCATTCTCCCCTCTCAGAGCCTGATCCAAAGGCCATTGAAATCAGTGGAAAGACTCCTTAACTTCAGCATGGCTAGGATCAAGCCTATACATTGTAAATCCAGAGTAACTCCATTTGAGCTAATGGTGCAAATGGGAGGAAAATCATCACGTTTAATTCTACAGTTAGATGCACTTTTCAGTGGCAGAGTTTTATTTAGGGAAAACAATGGCTGTGTTCTGTTTAGTCTTTCCAAGCCTCGCATAGTCTTTCAGCTGTGAACTGAAAAGTAGCAGATATAAAATATTTGTAGTGATCTGTGATTTCTGACTACATTTAACAATATCTTTATTCTGTATGATTGTAATATCCCATAAGTAATTTAATCTTTTTTTTAAAAAAGCATTAAACCATCAAAGGAAGTTTTCAAATTCAAATATAGGAAAGATAAAATAGATAAAATGTCTCAGAAAGAATTATTATCTATAGTAATAACTGGGTTGTAAAGTTTGACCTTATGAATCAAGTAATATGATGGCCTTTGGAAACCTGAGGCCTATGGTATTTCTGGGTCTGCCACAATGTCCCTTTGAATGTTCTTCAAAGATATAAAAGCTACCTAACCTGTCTTGCCACTAAACTAAAAGTTTATTCCTGCTCATCTATTTGCAGGATCAAAATCCAAGAGCAGTTGTGACTTAATGAAATCCAGACCACACTCATCTTTGTGAAAGGGCAGTTCTGAATTTTCAGTTTCAGAATTCCACCCTGAATCCAAGCCTCTTAAAAATTCCACTTATTCTAGTCTATATTTTATTATGTATTCAGAAAGGTGAGAACATACTCAGGTATATATTTCCCATTAGGTTACCTGACTCATGCCTTTGGGAGGCATTTGGGATAAATGAATTAGGAACCTACATCATATTGACTTTCTGTGAGACTTGGGGGCTCCTTACATCATTTTTAAAAATGGTAATTTCAACACTTTTGAAAATTGTACCCTTGGCACACTAGCTACATAATAAATGGCAATCTAAAATCCAAAAGAATATCCAGACTACTGTACAATGATACAATACAGTGACAGGTAATGCATATTCTTAAAGCCATTTTCTGCCCTTGGAAGCACACACACAGCTGAGGGCAAAGCATCTCCATACAATACAATATAAATCACACAAGGATATCAAGACAACACTAACATGGAATCTTAACTATAAGCTCTGTAAATTCTGTGTCTCGGCAATGCCCATAACCTCAGAAGCTTCACTATTTATTGTCCAGCACATATGCTTCAAGGTTTTACTTTTGATGTATACAACTTGAATTAATATTGGCTTAGTCTAATTAACGGACCATCTGCTGAACCTCCCAACAAGGCTTTTCAGAAGGAGCAGTCAGATTTCCTCACTGTCTTACAGTATAATCAAGACTTTTAGAAAGCTCACCTCTTAATATATTCTCAGGAAAGTGCAAAACATAGCTCAACCTTAACTATGGTGATGTCTCCATCATGCTAAGCCCATTACCTATCTTCTTTCCTGGCAAGCAAGTCTGAGGGCATTTTAACCTTCTTTTTGCTTATTTTAAGAACTCTAAGTCACTTAGAGGATTAAGACCCTGGTCCTTCAAGGTAAGGGTATATCTACACTAGAAACTGCTGAAAGTAAGGGTATATCTACACTAGAAACACCGAAGTGGTGCAGCTGCAGCACTGCAACTGCATTGCTGAAGCACAGACACTACAGCGATGGGAGGGGTTCTTTCATTGCTATAGTAAATTCACCTCTTCAAGAGGCAGTAAGAGGAATTCTTCTATCGACCTACTACTGTCTATATTTAAGTTGACTTAAGTGCATCTCTCGGGGGATGGGGTGAATTTTTTACACCCATAAGCAGTCTAGCTAGGTTGACCCAAGTTTGAGGGTCCCTGAGTCTTGCAGCTTAGTTTGACAGACTTGTGCTAGCGTGCTAAAAATACCAATGTGACTGTTCCAGCGTGGGCTGGAACTCAGTCTCTGAAGACCAGGGAGGACAGTGGGCTTCAGAGCCTGAGCCTGAACATCAAAGCAAGGGCTCTGCAGCTATTTTGAGCATGCTAGTACAGGGCTTGCTAGCACAAGTCTGTTGACCAGGGCTGCGAGACTCTCTCCCAGCAGGTGTGTAGACATACCCAGTTGTGAGCTCCAGCCGGTTCGCAGGAACCGGTTGTTAAATTTAGAAGCCTTTTTAGAACTGGTTGTTCCAGGACAACTGGTTCTAAAGAAGCTTTTAAATTTAACAAAGGCTCGGGCAGCTGTCCACTGGGCCCCTGGCCCCAGCTCACCTCTCCCTCTCCCCTGAATGCTGCACCCTCCTTCTCTCCTCCCCCTCCCCTGCTTCCTGCGAATCAAATGTTCGCGGGATACCTGAAATAAGGAGCAGGCAGGTAAGGCCGGCGGAGGGCTCCAGGGAGGCATGGCACGCGCGGCCCAGTTTGGCTCCCCCTGGCCCCAGCCCAGTGCCCTCGGCTTCGGCTGGTCCCGGCTGAGCGGTGCCGGCCCAGCCCTATTTGGGGAGTCAGGCCCCATGGCGCTGGCCGAGCGGCTCTGGCCTGGCCTGGCTCGGCTCAGGGAGTTGGGCCCCGTGGTGCCGGCCGAGCAGCTCTGGCCTGGCCCAGCCCGGGGAGTTGGGTCCGGGGGAGCCGGTCGCGGTCCCAGCCGAGTGGACTCGGTCCGGGCCCCAGGCAGTGTGGTAAGGGAGCAGGGACGGGGGTTCGGTGGGTTGTGGGGGGTGGATAGGGGTCGGGGCGGTCAGAGGGCAGGGAACAGGGGGATTGAATGGGGGCAAGGGTCCCGGGGGGCAGTCAGGAAGGAGCAGGGGTTGGATGAGGTGGTGGGGGGCAGTCAGGGACAGAGACAAGGGGTGGTTGGATGGGGCAGGGGTCCCGGGGGCCATCAAGAATGAGAGGAGGGGTTGGATGGGGCAGCAGGGGGAAGTCAGGGGACAGGGAAGGGGGGGGATGGGTCAGGGGTTCCCAGGGGGGTTGTGTGTCAAGGAACACAGGGGGTTGGATGGGGCACGACCCCCTTGTGAGGTGAGGAGGAGGGAACCTGTTAATATTTTGGCAGCTCATCACTGAACATACCCTCAATTTTCTTTAAGTTAAAGTTAAACAAATATCTAAGTGGATAACTCAGATATGTGCACTCTTCGGAGAACTGTACATTCGCTATCTGACACCAGCCCTGGGGTAGAGCCAGGAAGGCATTGTGGTCTAGTGGTTAGCCAAGGAAACTCTTGGGGTGAAATCCTGGCCCCATTGACTTTAGTTTCTATTCTGATCTTTCCCACTGACTTGGGCACTAAACCTCTTTGTGCCTGAGCTTAGCCATCTATAAAAGTGAAGCTCAATTAATGATGCAAGGCTTAATTAATTCTTTATAAAATACTTCAGGGGATGCCAGTGGAAAAGCATTATATGTATTAAGTCACAATTACTGATTTGAACGGTATATCAGATATGCTTGCAAGATAAAGCATATTCCTACTCTGACCCTCTTATCCAGAGACTTACTCCCTTTGTTTTCAGCCCCCGTTCATAGAAATAGTTTATAGGAAAATCTGCCCACTCTCAGTTACTGCCTCCTTCCAGGCTTCCTGCTGGTCCTTTGCTTTAACTGCAGCAGAACAGGACTGGACCAGAGCAGTAAGAGATGATGTCACATCTGCCTGAATTAATAAGGTGATAGACTCAGCATGATACCGTAAGGTGAGCTGAATGGGTCAACAGATGGGTACCACCACCATGTTTTCCCATTGCTGTCTGGGATGGATCCCCACAATTCAGCTCTTTGGGAAAAGCTCCTTGCAGTCAGCTCAGATTAATTTCACATTCTTGTTTGGCATATATGTTAATATCCTTTATGGGACCTTAACCTGGAAAGTCTGTTGACTCTTGAAGATCTAATACATGTCATATGTCTTTAATGAATGACTGCCAGGGCTGTTTCTTTCACTTTATTTCTCTACTACTCATGACATAAATATATCAAAATACACTCTCCATTTATTATGCATCTTGTGCCTCCACACTGCATCACTTTATCTCCCCATTATTAATGGTGTTCCTCTGTTTTAAAATGTTTTATTGCTTAATACCTTAATACACTGGTCATATCTTTGTCTTTTTCACCAGCCCATTTTTTTTTCTCTTCAGTCAATGAAAAATACTGGTCACTAAAAAATGATGCTCATAATGATATTTATTTTGGAAGGTACACAAAATATAATGTGCATACCTGGCCATTTAAAGAATATGGATTTTGTAGGTAGGCAGCAAGTCTAGTGGTTATAGCTAGGGACTATAGCTAGGCGTCAGGAAAGCTGAGCTCTATTCCTGACTTTGCTACTGCCTTGCTCTGTGACTATGAACACATTTTTAAAAGTGGTCTCTAATTTCGGGTTTCTCAGTGTTTGCTTCTGGTGCCCGGTGAGAAGGAGGCAGTCAAGCTGATCCCTACCCACCCAACAGAGGTGGTGCTAGCCCACTCGGGGCCCTAAGCAGGAATATTTTTTCTCCCCCACACAACACATAATAAAAGGTGAATAAGGGCCCCCCTTGAGCTGCTTGCGGCCCTAAACAATTGCTTAGTTTTCTTATGCCTACTGCTGGCTCTGCCATCCAGAGACCCTTACAGAATGTATGGTAACGGTCCTACATGGCACGCATGAAGACTCAAGGGAAGGAGTCACCGAGCTCTGCTGAGTGGGGTGGATGGGTAAGATAATGGTTACCCAGAAGCCAGCAGATTTCTAGTGGCCAGGTTAAGGGTATGAGTGGATGTTTGAAGATCTTAGCTGAGTTGGCTTGACCCAAGTCTACTTTGATATTTGGCAAATTCTGGGTACTGGCTCTTCGCATAGCTCTTAAGATTTCCAGGGGACAAAATGCTTAAAGAAACTGCTCCAAACAAGCCCACGCAAACAGTGATGGTAAATAGCATTTGGTAGATGACCTCCATGAGGAGACAGGAGCACCTAAGACTGGGTAATTATTGAGGCTAAATATGACCTGGATTGACAAAAAATGGTTTTTGTATGTATTGTGTATTATTAAGTATTCTCAAGGAATGATGGTCTAAAAACTTAACTGGGGCTCCTCTGTATACTGAATTGAGGACCCTGAGACTGAACTGAGGATACTGTGTTACTCTACCCTGTCAATGCTGAAAAAGAATGAAGGAGCTGGACTTGCTTCCTGAAACTAGTCCCTGGTTCTCTACTTCCTTTATCTTCCCTGCACAGGCTGGGCTTTAGCATGCCTCACTAGATGAATCATATTGAGAAAAGCTGGGGTGACATGTAATTATGGCATGAGAAGCATACAAAGCTGTGGATATCTTCAAACTTCTCAGGGGAGTGCGACCAACCAACCAAGCTTATGGTTAAGTATCAACAACTTCAGGTCAGTAGACATTCTGGTTCCTTTCAAGTCCTGCTGAGGTCTGGGCTTCAGAGACACTGGATTAATATTTAATTGTTAACAAGTGACCTTCTGCGGGTAATGAGGTGGACTCCAGCCATAAAGCAACCGTTTTTCTGCAAAAATGGCCTTTGCTAGGAGAGAACAATTCAGAAGGCCACTGAGTCCTGTTCTCCCACTAGGCCTTGCCTTACATTGTACTTGTTATTGTTATTGAAAAGAGGACTGAGCCAGCTGGTATAAATTGGCATAGTTCTTTTTCTTCAATGAATTATGCCACTTTACATTAGCTGAGGATATGTCCCAAATACTTATGATTAATCGTAAGCAACATCATCTGTCAGTGGGGTAAGATGAGCCTAAAACCTTTTTGTTTCTGACTATAAATACATGGTCCCTTTACTAGAACCCTTTTTTACTCACTGTGACTGGTCCTGGGTTTTGGCTCTCGGCCCTGGTAATACCATTGAATACTGACACAGTCAGGTAGAGATGGATGAAATCATGGATATTGTTTAGGTCATTGGCTCTCAAATGGGGGGCTGCAACCCGGTTATGTAGGGGGTCACGAGCCCCGAGCCCGGTGCGTGGCTGTGAGCCATAAGCCCCAACTCCTGTGCCAGGCTGTGAACCCCGACCCTGACAGTAGTATCTGGCTGTGAGCCCTGACCCCTGTGTGGGGCTGTCAGGCTGTCAGCTCTGACCCCAACTCCGGTCAGGAGCGTGGCTGACAACCACGAGTCTGCACCTGTGCTGGGCTGCAACTGAGCAGTTACCTATTGAGGATATTCACGCACAGGAACAGTTTGTTGACATGATCAATGATGATGAAGTGAAAGCAAAATTCACACAGCTGCCTCCAAACCAGTTCTGGTGCTCAGTTGCAAGTGAATACCCACTGGTGTCTGAAATGGCCCTCAGAGTCCTTATGTCATTTCCTGCTACCTACAAATGTGAGAGTGGATTCTTCAGCCTACTCACAATGAAGATGAAATCTTGAAATTGGCTTGATGTGAAGGATGACATCAGATACGCCCTTTCTAAAACAACACCAAGAATAAAACTTCTTGTGTCAAACAGCATCATCCATCTCACTGCTTTTTGACTGCTTCAGATCATTAATTGCGGGTAAGTATTAAAAAAAATTCTACTTAAAATAACTTTTCTGCTTATATTTAATTTAATAAAAATGTATTTTAGTCAATTTAAAAGCAGTGAGAAAAGGTAAATTCATTTTAAGCAATTGGGTTTAAATTTAGTATTTAATATATTGTTAAATATATAAAAAAAGTGTTTTTAATTTCTAAGACGGGGGTCACAGTCAAAGGCTTTGTGTTCAAAAGGGGTCACCCATACAAAACATTTGAGAACCACTGGTCTAGGTTCATAGGATCCCTGTTACAAGAGAAACTCACCACCAAAGTGCCCCCTTCAGCCACGACATGGTATAGCAGGGGTTCAACTCTAGCACCCCCTTCACCCCCCACCTGTCCGGCATTCTGGTTCTGCAACAATGTGCAGTTTCTGTGGCCCACCCCTCCAGTGAGGTCATCCTTCAAGTTCAGTAACAAAGGTCTAAATAAAGCTTAGCTCCCGGCCCCTTTGGGGCTACTTTTAAGTTTTCTCTGCTTTGTTACAGAGAGCTGACTCTCAGGGCTTTCCCCCTGGAGGCCCTTTTTTCCAGTAGGTTCCCCTGGCCTCCCTGCCCAGGGTATTCTTGCAGGTTCTCTTAGTTGTATCATGATAGATGGAACTGGACGGGCTGTAATTGACAGGACACCAGGCAAGGCCAGGGAGTTAGGCTGGAAGCAATGCAACTACATGGACCGAGAAGTGCACAGAGTTTAATGAAGTTCCATTTGTTCAACATAACCTACATTCAGCTTCACTCTTTGCTAATGACCCTCATTCTTGTAGGCCCTACCTCAAAGCCTCCTACAGGAGTCTAACCTCTTCCTGTAGTTCCATCTCTCTCAGCCCTTTTTATGAGGCCCAGGTCTTCACCAGGCTAACACCTGACCCCATAAGCCCCATCTCCTCAGACTGGGAGGCAGCTAATTATGATCCAGGTGGCGCAGCCCTACTTTCCCTTAAAGGGGCCAAGGGTGACAGTTCCCTCACCTCACAAGGATTATTCAATGTTTTTAAAAATGATCTTTTTGGTTGTGTGTTTTGCAAAAGGGAAACCTAAACTATCTATCGAGAATAGAAAAACACATTCCCTAGTCACAGCCGTCTAAAAATAGGGCACCGCATTGTGCCACCCTGTGTGCAACATACAGTATTGGTTATCCTCTCCCTTTTCCACTCTGGTTTCATGATTTCTCTGTATTTGTTTATCACTCTGCTCAATTTTCACCCTATTTTTTCTTTTCTCTTTGGCCTGTCTTTGCTCCATGGTAACAATCTCTCCTACCTGGAACTTATCAAATTACACTTTCAAACTCATGATGCTGGAGCGTATTAGGCTCAGTATCAGTGGTTCTTATTGGGCACTGCTCCTCTCGTATATCTATAACTCATTGATCAGTGTTATAGGTCCTCCTCTGTGTCACTTATTTGACAGCCACTATCTTGGCCCACAAAAACAGGGACAGTAATAGGGACCGGCAGATCTAAAAGCACGAACCTTTAATATTTCTACTGTATTTTCTAAAACTGTTTGCTATAGAATTCTAAATAGCCGAGGTACAGCTAACATAGCAAACTCTCCTAATATCCTAACACTGTTATTGTCTAAACGTCGTGCGAAGCCTAATTTGTCTTTTCCCAACAGCTCTGACCTTGTAACACTTGGCTATATAGGAAAGTCAAAGTGAACTATGAGGTATCCATAACCACAATAAAAAAATAAGCCTAGTAATGTCCATTTTTGTTAAAGAGAATTATCACTGCTCCCCAACGCTACCACTACATACTTTTTCAAGACAATATCAGATATAGTGGGTAAACAGTAGGATGTTCTCTGTGGATGACTGATAATAAACTGAACAACAGAATTTAAGACAACTAAATGTGCTGAATCTTATGCTCAAGCTTGGTAGTTGAAGAGGACTCCCCATACCTTTATCTAAATTCTCCTTTAACTAGTTAAACTTTAGAGTTTATAGGGTATCTGCTCTGAGCATTCACAAATCAATGAGAAGACATGTGTAGCAGAACACTGTTCCCCATTTGATCTTAACATGAGTAGTTAAGCAATATTCAGGGTCTTGTGGGTTGCTTCCCTTAGGAGAGGAAATTGATGATGAAGTCAGGTATTTCTTTGATACAATCCTATTGATTTACAAAGAATGTACATAAAGTCCTGTTACTCTAAACACTGTAGAAATTAAACAGCAGGAGACAGTTTCTTTGCTTTCAGTTTCAAGCCTCTTTCAGCCAGCCCTCTACGCAAACGTGCGCGCTCTAGACTTTTTCTCAGGATCATGCTCCCAGTGCTCATTCTGGCTATAAGCAAGTATGATTCTCAGAACAAACTCTTTGCACACAGATGAATGGAGTGTGGCTGCTTTACTCCAGCCTCATATAACTTTGGCTGCAACGACTCTGAGGTCATAAAATAGTTACACTGATGGCTTCAGCAGCCAGTCCCATCTAAACTAGTCCCATGTAACCCGAGGAAGGAAACTATTTGTGATGTAGAAGAGAGACCGTAAACTTCATGATAGGTGAAAGAAAGAAGAGTTTTCCAAACAGCTCTTTGAAGAAATCTTAGAACATGGTATGTCACTCCAGTGCTGTGGAATTTGACATAGAATGCTCAACCTCAAGGTTGCATACGATGCCACAGATACAGAGATTACAAGTCTCTTCAATTTACAGAACTATGAGGTTTTCATTTTGAGTCTTGGTTGTCCCAGGGTCATGAACTTTTATGTAATAGACACAGGGATGATTTGGAAGCTGAAAACAACACAGATTATCACAACGACGATAACACTAATGCTGAAAAGATTTCCCTACTTTCAATGTAGAACTGAGTGACTTCAGTAGGTGGGGGCCTCCTGGCTGGGAGCCTCTCTGAGCACGGACAGATGGCAGACAAAATGCAACGCAAGAGTGACACAAAAATCACCACTTGTCTATCCATATATTGATTAAATCATATTAACCTTTGAATGATCAATACCAGTGTCTATTTTTTGGGCTGTCTGAGCCTGCATCTTTGCAGGCCACCTTTCAAACACAAAAACATAAAAATCACCATAATTAGAGGAAAAGCTATAAGTTCATTTCCGTGAAGGGGAAAAAAAAAGAGTTTAAAGACTAGATGTTTAGACAGCCCTGCAAGCCCCCTTGTGACCTTACTCTGATATTTAACAAAACATTAATCTTCTTGCCAGCAATTATAAAGAATACAGTGATGTAGCTGGGGCTCAGTGAGTGAGTAATAGTAATTCCATTGTTCTCTTTTATTTATGCCTTGGCTGTACCAGGCAGATGAGGTAAGTTGGGGCTTTTTATATGTTATTATTCTGAACTGGCAATACATAAAGGCTGATTACACAAATATCTGTCTGTTTCTGAAGCACTGTTTCACACCTCCTTCCAGCTCATGATCAAAGCGTTTCAACGTTTTATTATGAAATCATGAAATACCCCCTTTCTTAGTTTGCATATGAATTATAGTCTTTTTTTTTTTTAATACTGGTGTACAACAGTGACAGTGCCTTTTGAACCGAGGAACAAAACAAGGTGTTACATATTACTTCTTGAAGGCAGTGACTTGCTGAATAATTCGGTTTGCTGGAGCACAGTCCAATCTCTCTATTGAATACAAAAGCTTTGAGAGCAGAGTCTCTCTCTCTGGCAACCAGGGGCCAATGATTTTGTTTCAGTTTGAAAAAAAACAGGACCCACTGTTAAGCATCAAGTTGAGAAAAATGTGTTTCATGTAGCCATATGTATAACTAACAAATGATCTTTCCTCTGCTTCTGCAGACTGCACTACTTGTGCATGCTGAGAACAGAGCGCCCTCATGTAAATGAAGAGTAATTTAAATAGTGTCACTCTTCATTTATTGACATAGTTCCTTGCATCCCAGAAGGTTCCAAATTGTTTACACATATATGCCATAAAGAGCCACTGAAAAACACAGCCACAGGGCAGAGTGTGGCAGGACTGAACAAACTGTGAGCAGAAATTCTGGTCATGGCATGAGGATAAATATTCACCTCTCATGCCATTGAATCTATCATTCTCTCTCTCTCTCTCTCACACACACACACACAGTTTATAATGACTAAATTCACCAACATGCTAAACTGCATGGTACTCATTTTATCTACCTCAGAAAGATGAAGAGCTAAGATGCTGAGACGTGAACCTCTGGTTCCAGGAAGTATATATTTCGAAGTTTCAAACATGTGAGATTTGAACTAACTTCTGTGGAAGTTAAAGGTAAAATTCCCATTGAATTCCAGCAGATAGTAAGTTACATCTGCCTGCAGGACATTTCTTACTATCATACAGCTAATCAATCAGAGATCAGTAATTACTTTTTTACCTGGTCCTGAGCACATTTCCATGTTTTCCTTTGAAGTGGCTTCATTAATAACCCATTGAGGCACTACATATGTTTAAGGGTTTTTTAAAATTGCTTTACAAGACAGACAGACAGACTCCCCCCCCACACACAGGGTAAACAATTTCAAAGCTACAGTAAAGAAAGTTGTGTTTGGCTTTAAAATCTGTGAATCTTGACTTTCTGCTGCCATTTAAACCTCTGGTACCACTATAAGCAAGAGCAGAATTTGACCAATAAATATTGACCTGCTTTAGTTATAAGGCTTCTCTCTCCTCTAATTCACTGCTTTGACTGGTAGAGACGATTTGGACCATTTCTTTGAATCTGATAATGTGTCAGATTCTAGATTCAGAGTGGGAGGGTAAAGTGAGATTGTCTCCGTGCTTCATTACATACTCAAAGAATGATGGACCTAAGACAAGCTCCAACCTGGGTACTTTTGTATGGGCATGAAGAGCAGGGGTACACACACAAGCCAGCAGTTTGATTTATAATATTTTCTCTTTTAAATATGATATTTTTATATTAATGGAGGCTTTCACAGTATAAGTCATAAGCAGGTGGCCAAATAAATGACTGCAATAATTATTCTCTTTGTAAATAAGCTACAGCTTTTGTTTCTTGCATAGAGTAAAGATCAGATTCTCTCCTTGAACAGTGCCTTTCTCCTAGGATAGCCCTGTTGACTAAAATAGGATTCATGGAATAAGATACTATTCAACAGAGTCAGGATATCAGAATCTGGCTCTGAGTTAGTATGGCTACAGTCTGACTATCCCACCACACACTGCATTGTGGCTGTGAAATCTCAAAATCCTTCACACAGCCAGCTAGAATTTTCCTGGTCACCCATGTTTGTATGAAACTAGACATGTTTCTCAACAGTCCCTAAAATCTGAGACCAGTCTCAAAGTCTTCATGAAATCATATAGCTTATTGCATAGCCCACCAAATCAGGAAGAGGAGGTGAATGAGGCATTTCTAGAAAAAATAGCAGAAATAGCCAAAACACAAGACCTGGTAGTAACTTCCTGGATATCTGTTGGAAAAGTACTATGGAAAAACACAAAATTTCCAGTGAGTTCTTGGAACATATTGGAGACAGCTTTCTGTTTCAGAAAGTGGAGGAAGAAACCAAGATGACAGCCTTTTAGAATTGATTCTGACAAACTGGGAGAAATTGGTTATGAATCTGAAGGTGAAAGGTAATTTGGGTGAAATGACCATGAAATGACAGAGACTCAAAAAGGAATCTTACAAAAAGTGAAAACATGGATGAATTGCTAAGGAGGAGTACAAAAGAATAGCGCAAGCATGTAGAGACAAAATCAGAAAAGCTAAGACACAAAATGAGTTACATCTAGCAAGGGACATAAAAGGCAATAAAGAGAAGTTATTTACATACATTAGAAGCAAGAGAAAGACAAAGGAAAGTGCAGGTCCTCTACTTAGCGAGGAAGGAGAGATGATAACTGAAGACATCAAGCTGGCTGAGGTGCTTAATGCTTATTTTGTTTCAGTCTTCACTAAGAAGGTTAATGGTGACCAAATACTCAACACTGATATTAACAAGGGAGAAGGAACACAAGCCAACATAGGAAAAGAACAGGTTAAAGAACATTTAGATAAGTTAGATATATTCAAGTTGGCAGGACCTGAAGAACAGGTTAAAGAACATTTAGATAAGTTAGATATATTCGAGTTGGCAGGACCTGAAGAAACTCATCCTAGGGTTTTTAAGGAACTAACTGACACAATCATGGAACCATTACTGATTATCTTCCAGAACTCCAGAAGGATGGGTGAGGTCCCAGAGGACTGGAGAAGGGCAAATATAATACCCTTCTTTAAAAAAAGGGAACAGAGAGGATCCAGGGAATTACAGACCAGTCAGCCTAACTTTGATATCTGGAAAAACACTGGAACAAACTGAAAAGAACAGGCACACTTGTGACACCTTAGAGACTAACAAATTTATTTCAGCACGAGCTTTCGTGAGCTATAGCTCACTTCTTTGGATGCACAGAATGGAACACACAGACAAGAGATATTTATACATACAGAGAACATGAAAAGGTGGAAGTATGCATACCAACAGGAAGAGTCTAATCAATTGAGATAAGCTATCATCAGCAGGAGAAAAAAAACTTTTGAAGTGATAATTAAGATGACCCATAGAAGGTGTGAGGAGAACTTAACATAGGGAAATAGATTCAATTAGTGTAATGACCCAGCTATTCCCAGTCTCTGTTTAAACCTAAGTTAATTGTATCTAATTTGCATATTAATTCGAGTTCAGCAGTCTCTCTTTGGAGTCTGTTTTTGAAGTTTTTTTGTTGCAAAATTGCCACCTTCAAGTCTGTCACTGAGTGGTTAGAGAGGTTGAAGTGTTCTCCCACTGGTTTTTGAATGCTATGATTCCTGATGTCAGATTTGTGTCCATTTATTCTTATTCACGCGAGTAGATGTGCAGGTGAACGAACCCCACAGATGACACCAACTTGGTTGTTGCAAGCACCTTGGAAAAGAGGATTAAGAATTGGAGAATTGGTCTGAAACCAACAGACAACCAATAAAGATAAGTGCAAAGTATGTCTTCACTACCGGCTGGATCGGTGGGCAATGAATGATCCAGCGAGGATCAATTTATTGCGTCTAGTCTAAACATGATAAATTGATGTTCGAGCGCTCTCCTGTCAACTCTTGTACTCCAGCTTGGTGAGAGGCACAGAGTTGATGGGGGAGTGGCAGCAGTTGACTCACTGTAGTGAAGACACCGCAGTAAGTAGATCTAAGTATGTTGACTTCAGCTACATTATTCACGTAGCTGAAGTTGCGTAATTTAGATTGATTCCCCAAACCCCAGCGTAGACCAGGTCTTAGGAAAGAAAAATCAAATGCACAACTACAAAATGGGGAATAATGGGCTAGGTGGTAGTACTGCTGAAAAGGATCTGGGGGTTATAGTGGATTGCAAATTGAATTTGAATCAACAATGTGATGCAGTTGTGAAAAAGGCTGATACTATTCTGGAATATATTAACAGGAGTGTCATATGTAAGACATGGGAGGTAATTGCCCCACAAGGCACAGGTGAAACTTCAGCTGGAGTACTGTGCCCAAGTCTGAGCCCCACACTTTATGAAAGATGGGGACAAATTGAAGAGAGTCAAGAGGAGATCAACAAAAACAATAAAAGATTTAGAAAACCTGACCTATGAGGAAAGGATAAAAAAACTGGGCATGTTTAGTCTTGTGAAAAAAAAAAAGACTGAGTGGGGATTGGCTAACGATCTTAAAATACGTTAAGGGCTGTTATAAAAATGACTCTGATCAATTATTTTCCATGTCCACTGGAGGTAGGATAAGAAGTAATGGGCTTAATCTACAGCAAGGGAGATTTAGGTTAGATATTAGGAAAACTTCCTAACTAAAAGTGCAGTTAAGTTCCTGAATAAGCTTCCAAGGGAGGTTGTGGAATCTCTCCTACTGTAGGTTTTTAAGGACAAGTTGGACAAACACCTGTCAGGGATGCTCTAAATTCACTTGATCCTGCCTCAGCAAGGGATGGACTTGACTTCTTGAGGTTCCTTCCTGCCCTGTATTTCTATGTTTTTTGATAATACAAGCATTTCATCCGCTCTTCCTAAAAATACAGTTGGTATATATTCCTCATTAACATAATCATTGAATTTTCTATTCCAGAGTGTTTTAAAGCATGATCACAGTACAGAATGACCTCACACGAGGTATCAACAAATAAAATCTTCCAGGTTGATACATTACAGAAATCTCCTGAAATCAGATCCAAAGAATCTAATGTTATTCCTGACATTCTTTGCATAGGGCTAATGAGAGTAGCACAACAGAAGGGGAGAGAGACATTTTGAAAAATGTCAAACTTGAGCTTTAGAAAAGATTCTGTCTCTAGGGCTTGATGATATTCACAAATGCACAAGCCGCAGCATCTTTGTGCATCTTGTAAAATCAGCAGCTACGTACGCATGAGACACAAACTCACAAAGGCAAGAATTCAAAGTTGAGGCTTAAGCCCTGTTCATAATTTGTTGCATTGTTGCAGCACATATGCAATATGTAAGACCCCCAACTGTTTGGGAACCTTTGTCATGTCTCGGCACAATGGGAGTGAGTGAAGGACTGAATTGTAGCCATAGTCCTTCAGTTCTCCGGCTAGTGTAAGGTTTAAATAAGAGAGTGTTATCTGAAAGAGTTTTTGTGCTAATGGAAAAGGAAGAAAAAAGGAAATAAAACAACATTTTAGAAAATTAAATGTAATCCTATCTTCAAGGTGCGTGAGCCTTCACATTTTATGCCACTACATTTGCTGTGGGCCATCATGCAAACAAACAAACACATAATTGAATAATTCTAGCAACTCATTTTATCGTGTACAGTTCTCCTGAAAGAATTTACAGAGTAACATGAAATATAACAGGTAAGAAGGGGCAAATATGGCCCACTGAGAAAGATGTTTTTAAATTTGAGTAAATATACATCTTATGGGATAGATGGTTGTTCTGGTCACCCGGGAATATCACACAGTTCAAACATAAATTAAACTACATTGATAGATGTTTATCTTGTAGAACACTTGTCCAACTTTTCAATTATTGTATTAATAATGGGCATTACATGGTCTGATGTGATGCAAGACTTTATATGGCAGATACTGCCTGGGATGCAATTGAATCACATGACCACAAAAGCTCCTCTTTGAACAACTGCAGTCTATGGTACCGACATGCTGATCTATCATATGGTCTGGGATATCTGCTCATGTAACATACCTATCAAACTGGATTTATTTGTCAATCACAGGGTATGAGGAAGGGGCTGGGAATCAGCTTTCTTTTGTCACTGACTTGTTATATTGCCTTGATGTGTCACATAACCTGTCTGTGCCTCAGTTTACCGGTCTATAAAATAGGTAAAATAATGCTTGTCTGCTTAACTCACAAAAGTGGTGTAATGATTAAATAGGAGAATTTGTAAAGCACTTTGAGATATTTGGAATGAAAAGTATTACATTACTGTCAAATATTATTAGTTAGAATATTACGATTATAATAATTTAAAATGCTGTGTTATGCCACTGGACCATGCAATCTAGTATTCTGTGCCTAGTTTTGGGCAGTAACTGATGCTTCAGAGGAGAGTGAAAGCTGAAAAAACACATCTAGATAGTTATGCAGATTGGGAGATCAGTGAGAGCTGAGAGTATTCACCGGTTTCGAAAAATCTGACCTTATGTATCTATAGCCACTCAGAAATTGGCACACCCAAAACTAAAGGCCATTTTTGAAATTCACATCATAGTGTATTATGGAGGTGGGAGCTTCTGAATTAAGGAATCCTATCACATGTAGAAATTAGATTTCTTGGGTTTTTAGACAAGGAAGTCATGCCTCATTCTTTTGGACACCTCTGATGCTACGGTATGGGTGAGGAATTGGGAGGGATTAGGTGACCTGGTGTAGAGTCAAGCATCAGGGAAGTGAGTCACCAAATCCTGGCTGGGGAAAGATCAAGAAAACTAAGATAGACAAATAACCGATTTTTTCGGTTTGATGACTGAACTGGTTTTTTTTTAAATTGTTAATTTTGGGGGCAAAATTAATATTTTAAATAGTTTAAAAATGAAATGAAAGTAAAATTCAGAAGAAACATAATTTTGCATAGAAAAACAAAATATTTAATTAAGAAAATGTCAAAATTAAACATTTCAACTTTTTTTGTAGGTGGGTTTTTGTGTGTGTATGTGTGTGTGTGTGGGAGGGCTGAGGTAATTTGGCTTTGACACAAATTCACAAAATGTTTCAGACAACCTGAACGTGTATTTTTGTCAGAAACAGCGCTCGAAAGGAAACAAGTTCAAATATTACCGGTCCTGTCTGGAGGACCAGTATATCTTAACTTCTGTGTATGAATTTTCTGAAGAGCTTTGTCTTTGTGTTTTCTCTGGTTTGGCTGTATTTCCAGCTGGAGATTTGCTACCTTTTGCTAAAATGGATAAGGCAGAAATGTTATTTTTTGGCTGTGGTTTGGTGTTCTACACTTGAGTATCTGTACTATGAGGTGAACTCAGCTTGTATCATACTTGTGGCTCCTATATGTAATTTGGGTATAACCTTTGACTTCAGTTACTTGTTTCATTCACATATTGATTCTGCTGTTTCAACTTGTCGATTTCACTTAATGAACATTTCCAAAATCTGTGCTTACTGCTACAAGTATAAGTCTTGGTCCTTTCTCAGATTAATTATTATAATGGGATACTTGCTGTTCTTCCTACATCTACTGTCCGTAAATTGCAGTTTGTGCAGAATCAGGAAGCTCATCTGATTTTCTTTATTCCCCATCTCCCATACCACCACTCTTCTCAATTTCTTCTCATCACTCAGGTGTTTACATTTGTCATACTTTTATCTACTCAATTTACAGTTTTCACTTTGGCATTTAGTGTATGAAGCCATTTTGCGACACCACCCTTAAGATCTGGGGTAAAATTTTCAGAAGCATCTACATGATTTAGCAGTCTAAGTCTCATTTTCAGAAGTGACTTAGGCAATTAGGAGCCCAAATCTCCGTGAAACACAATGCAACTAAAATTTCCAAGTCACTTTGAAAAACAGGACTTAGGCTCCCAAGTTCCCATGCCTTTCAATGAGACTTAAAGCACAATTTTTAAAAGTGCCCACATCGATTCTGAAAATAAGACTTAGGGTATTAAACTACTTAGGCACCTTTGAACATGTACCCTTGATCTCTGTGTAATCTATTCCCAATTTGAGCTCACTTTCCGATTTGCAAGTGGTGCTCTCATATTTACAATTCTTTAAATCTGAATACTCAGCCATTGCTTGCATTGTTACACTATGGAGGAATTCTCTTATGAAGATGAGACATTTGGTATGGTTGATTCATTAAGGGAGTTTAAGTATCAGAGGAGTAGCCATCTTAGTCTGGATCTGTAAAGGCAGCAAAGAGTCCTGTGGCACCTTATAGACTAACAGACGTATTGGAGCATGAGCTTTTGTGGTTGAATACCCAGGGTATGCATCCGACAAAGTGGGTATTCACCCATGAAAGCTCATGCTCCAATATGTCGGTTAGTCTATAAGGTGCCACAGGACTCTTTGCTGCTTTTAAGGGAATTAAAGGTTGCAATTCCTACTTAATGTTTCTGTTTCTTAACTTATTTTGTGTGTAACATATGCAACATTTGATCCCCCCTTAATGAAGTAAACCATGGAGACAATGCCAGTGAAAAACAGATTATATCCTATCAGTCAAGCAACACTTTAACAGGAAAAAAAAAATCACATTGAGTGCTTATATCCTGTATGCTTTCTTCCCACTCCATTTTGAGTTGTGCTGAACTCAGGGTTGAATGAGCAGAAACAGACCATCTCCTGAACAACTTCCATGTGGGTCTTGTGGATATTACCTTTATCCTTAACTTCAAATGGTCTTTTCCATTGACTGAAATGGGTACAAAGGACTTGGTCCAAAACCTTTTTTCTTTATTTTTCTAGCTCCTCTCCATGTTCTGCTCTGCAGTCCCTCTCCTTTTTGAAGTTCCCTTTTTCACAGATAATCCTTATTTTTTATATCTATAATTCCTCCTAAGTGCTGTAATATCCCAAATGCTTTTAATTCCATAAACTGTTTCCTGTGATCTTTTCCAGACAACTTCTCTGCATGGTTTCTAGTTTTCTCTGAGGCTATCCTTTTTTCATCCACTTCTTCCTCTCCTCACTTCGCCCCCCACCATGCAATAGCACTGGCTTCCTTTACCCATAGCTCATTTGTCTGTTTAGCATCTATTTGTCATTCATTGCCCTTGATGTTCTAGCACTCCTCATCTCTTTTCATATTCTCAGCTATGACCGACTGTGGATACTTATATACCACTATGGAAACACCAAAAGCTTAGTGTTCAGTTCTTTTTCTTCTAATTGGACATTTGCCTAGTTATCTTCAATAATCTCCCTCTTCCCCAGGAAGCTTTAATATTATCACCACTCCAGTCTGTACGGACCCATCATAATAAAGTAATGGAAGCTGGCAGAAGAAGCCCTATTTTAAGTTTCCTGAGGCTAATATTTAATCGCAAAAATGTAATAAGACATTTTTTTCCACTGGAGCTACTCTATTTTCAGGAACATCCATCTGCCTGATTTACACATGCAAAAGCCCATTCTGAAACTCAGAGTTTGGCATGTGCCAAAAGGCATGCCTTCTGTTACTGGTGGTGCAGATAAGGAGGCCACTGAAAACGTCCCAGTTATACTAAAATACTAAACTACACGGGCTATCTTAGAGTCAGTGAATACTGAAAAAAAGCTAGCATTGTCCATGGAAAAAATACAGCAATCTAACAACGCTAACTTTTGGCAAAAAAATTCAACTGAATTGAACAGGCCAAACTCTGCTCTCAGTATTACCCACACTACCCTGTACAAACTAGTGTGAGTTTAACTAAGGGTATGGCTACACTGGCAGTTTTGCAGCGCTGGTAGTTACAGCTGTGCTCGTACAGTTGTGTACGGCCAGCGCTGCAGTGTGTCCACACTGACAGCGACCAGCGCTGCAGTGTGTCCACACTTGCACCAGTTGCAGCACTGTTGTGAGTGGTGC